>NC_045791.1:109785391-110092197 GCF_009873245.2 Balaenoptera musculus
CACACCTCCTTCCTCAGTCCTTGGTCCAGAATGACCCTGCTTTTCTCTCCCAGCCTCTCCTCCCTCACGTCTCCCGCCGCCCAAGAAACCACCTGGAAGAAACCCAGGTTCTCCCAGTGGCTAAATAAACAAGAAGCTCGTGACTCATCACGGGATGAGGCGGCTGGAGGATGGAGTGAACCCACTGCCAAACCCATGACGGGAACCCTGACTCAGAGCGGGAAGCGGGAAGCGGGAAGCGGGAGCCGGCATGGATGGGGCGGGAGCCGGCATGGATGGGGCGGGAGCCGGCATGGATGGGGCGGGAGCCGGCATGGATGGGGCGAGCGCTGAGTGGGACGGTGCGCGTGCGCGCGTGCGCAGTCAAGCCACTCGCGATGGCTGATCTCGTGCTCTCTGCACCTGTGCTTGCCCACCCCTGCTCCGCCTGCAGCTACTCACAGAAACGTGCCCGGCCCCCGCCCCGCGGCTGGTTCTAACACTCCACCTGCTACTTCACTAAAGGGAAACTCTACCCCGGAGACGCTTGTTAAGCTGAGGGATGTGCCCCCCCACCCCCCGCCCCGCGGATGGTTTCCATGGTAACTGAGGAGGCCGCCCGACATCAATCCTCGTATAAATGGCAGCCTTCTCGTCCCCCGAGCAGGGAAGGTTACTGCCATCCATGGTGGAGTGTCGCTCCAGGACCTTAGTGTGGGATGTGTAAGGCCCCCAGTCCAATAAACAGTTGATGTCCTTGTTGCTGTCTCTGGGCTCGTTCTTCGGCCTGGCGGCCAGGCAATTACAAGCCTGCAGGGCTGCGGGCTGCGGCCCAACAGCGTGAGAGAGGCTGTGTGTGGGTCAGTGAGTGCGTGTGAGAGGGCGTGTGTGTAGGAGTATGTGAATGTGTTAGCCTGTGTGTGAGCATGAGGAAGTGTGTGTGTGTGTGTGTGACTGAGAAACTAAGTCTGTGTGTGAGCTTGTGTGTACAGGTACGTGTAAGCAAATGTGTATGTGTGAGAAACGGTGTGTATGTGGGACTGTCTTCGTGTGTGTTCCTATGTACCTCTGTGTATGTGTTACCTGCACACACATGCTTCTATTTCCCTGATTCCCCTTTGCCTTCCCCAAACTGCTTTCTCAGGAATAGGCCTTGAAACAAGCTTCCTCGACTGGCTCCTGACTTAAGTCAATGCTACAGAAGCGGGGCCGAGATGACAACCAATCGATCACCACCCCCTCCCTACCCCTGCTCCTTGGCCAACCTGGGCTGAGTGGATTCTGAGGCTTCACAAAGCCTCCTTCGTCAGCACATCCCACCTACTTGCATCCTTAGGGGTGATTCTGTGGCGACTCAGAAGCTGATAAAGGTCTCAGGCTCTGTTTCAGTTGTGTGGCGCTGTCGGTTCTGCCCGGTTCATAAGGAGAAGCAAGACTTCATGCAGCAGCTGGGCAAGCTCGCCGTTCCTCATGACGTTTCTCACCCACTGTGATAATAAGGGGGAGAGACAGCACATTAAAAGGAGAAGAGGGGTAACTAGAAACCCAACCTCAACCAGGAAAGAAGCATCAGGTGAGGCTTTACTGAATGCTTTACAAGTTGAGACCATTCACTCCTGCAGAGAAGCCTGTGGGTCCTGTACTGTTTTACAGCCTGAGGAAATTGCCCCCCACCCCAAGGAGCTTGACCTTACACGGTGGGAATGGTGCAGCCCAGATCCTAAACTCCCTCTGATTCTAACCCATTCTTTCCGCAATACCAAGTGGATACCAATACCAAATATTTTAAAAGGTATTAGAAAACATAAACCTTGTCTTTTTTATACATTTTACAGGAAGAACCATCTTTGGAGCTGGGAAGAGCCTGAGATTGTCTGAGAAGGTAGCCTTGGACAGTGAAAGCCCTTATGAGACCTTTGACCCGGAACCCTAACCTCGCCTGCATTAGATGCTCGGCAGGGGAGCAGATCATAAAGCAAATCCAAAGAAACTGTGTGGCTGTCAGAACTAAAATGTATTTGTCCAGATCCTGGGATGTCCCCGTGGCTGAACATGATAACCTCAATCAGTGGTTCTCAACCAGGAGCAATTTTGGCCCCCAAGGTTCATTTGGCAATGTCTGGAGGTATTTTGGTTGTCACAATTGGTGGTGGAGGTCACAGGGTCCAGGGATGCTGCTATGCCCCCCACAGTGCCCAGAACAGCCCCACCACAAAGAATGATGTGGCTCAAAATGTCACTAGAGCGATTCCTTTCTTTACCTACTGGCCACTGGCATGAGGACACAAGTGATGGTAGCCTCAACCCCAGTGGACCCAATACAGCGCCTCCTAGTGAACTCAGGACTATACTGCAGTGGAGCCTAAAGTTGCGACTTCAATGGGCAGCGCAAGTTCCCTGGGGGTGACGAGACATGCTGCTGAGGACAAGGCACCGGGTTTCTGCTAAAGGCTTAGCTCACGTGTGGCAGCCTGTGAGTCAGGCCCTGCCTTGTTCACTGTTCCTTTATTAAACTCTCTCACACTCCCCAGCTTGAGTGTGCCATCTGTTTCTTGCTGGCACCCTGACTGTCACTACACCCATCTTCTTGCAGAGTAGTTCCCGATGCACACTCCTGGTAAACAGCAGGAAGAGCCCAGATCTGGAATTCTGCATTCCTGATCCAAGGGTTTCTGTTTAACTTAAGGAGTTTTCCAAAGTGGTTTTACCAGTTTACACTCCCATGAGCAGTGTATGAAAGTTACAGTTGTTTTACATCCTGATCAACAGTATTGTGTGTTTTTAAAAAATTTATTATTTGAGTCATTCTGATGGGTGCATAAAGAAACTTCACAGTGGTTTTAATTTGCGCTACTCTAAGGACCAATGAAGTTGAGCATTTTTTCATATGTTTGTTGGTCATTGGATATCATATTTTGCCAAGTCTTTTGACCATTTTACTGTTGGATTGGTTTTCTTATTTTACTATTGACTTTAGGAGCTCTGCATATGTTCCGAAGATGAGCCTTTTGTTAGATATATATAATGCATAGGTATCTTCCTCCACTCTATGGGCTGCCTTTTCACCCTCCATATGTCATTTGTCTTGATATTAGTACCTGGAGTTTCTTTTCATTGCACTTGTTTATGCCCACTGATTCTTGAGTTGTTTCTTTTTCCTTAGATTCCTCTTTGATTTTGCTGAATTTTATTCCAAAGCACATTTTGGGACATATAGAAGATAATATTCTGATTTCTTGAATGTTAACAGGTCTTTATTTTGCCTTTATTCTTTATTGGTAGTTTAGCTGGGTATATAATACTTTGAGAATGCTCTTTTTCTCCAACTGCACCAGTGAAACGGTTATGAAGAAAATAATACTTCCTTACATCTCATTTACAATATATATTTCAAATTTCTTAACCTTGGTTTCTTTTTGTTAAGTTTTCTTGTTTCTTAAAATACCTCTGTTTCATAGAGATTCAATTTCCCTGAATGGGCCAACTGGTCTTCATTTTTTCATGTGCAGAAACTAGTGAGTTTTAGATGCTTTTTTTTTTTTTAAACCCTTACAGAGGGAAATCTATTCCAGGTAAAAGAATGGAACATTTTAGAATTCTTGGCATCTCTTTTTGGTAGATTTAATGTAATTTGATGTGCAAGGCAGGTAATGGACGGTGGCAGACACCTGGGAAGTCTTCTGGGGGGAACAGTCTCCCCTCCCAGTGGGCCATCTGCTGTGGCAGTCTTCAGCTGGCTGGGAGTACTTAGCCTTTAACTCCCATTGCCAGCTGACAGAGGTCAGCCTGAGCTGATGCAACAGAATTTTCTGCTCCATGCAGAGACTTGTCCTCCCCACCTCTCTCTCTAGGCAGGTATTATAGGCTGAGGTTGCCCCGGACTGGCTGCAGCAGGACTGAAATTCAACCCCTATGCACTCAACCACCATAATCTGTAGCCCCCTCTGGAAAATGTAAATGGTGGGATGGTCCACATTTTCCTTTGATCTCTTTTTTTTTCTGGTACCATTTCTTATTTCAGAGCATCAGGAATTTAGGAATTTGGATGGTGCCTTTCCCAATTCCCAGTGATCATGGAGAATTTTCCTTATTATTCTGTTAGGTCATCTTAGTGAGGATTTGGTAGAGTAAAGGATATAAAAACTACGAAAGGTTAGAATATCACCCTGAATGAGAAGATCTAGTAGAAGCTTTGTGATGGAAATCATCTGTAGATTTAAATGCATGCCAAACAGCAAATTCAGAGATTTAGGGATTAAATGTGATTAAAACCCAGACTTTTGACTATTGCTTCAGTTTCTAGTAAAACCCATAGCCAATTGGAGGGTCTCCCTTATTAGCTCATTCTGAAATCATCAGCAATTTACATCTTACTCGAGTGATCCAACAGCTCTGGCTTAATTATCCATGAAACTGAAGGTAGCTTTCAGCTAGAAGAGCTAATTGACCTGCTTCTTAATTCAGTTGCAGGAAATCCAAGGTATGTCTCTGAAAATGCCTTGATTACATACATACTTTGGGGAGATTCTCAATTAATCTTTACCGAGTGTTCCCATAAATGCTAGTTTGAATTCTTTTTAAATCAAGATAGCATGTCAAGGATTTCTATAATTAGTTCAACTCGACCTCTTAGTAGTCAACATGTTTATTTTTGGATGACTATTTGCTATTAGCTCAACACTAAAACACAGTCCCTTAATCTGAAAAAGAATATATCTATAGCTGAGTCAATTTGCTGTACACCTGAAACTAACACAACGTTGTAAATCAACTATATTTCAATTAAAAAATAAAATAAAATAAAATACAGTCCCTTTCCTAACTAATTTTACTTCCATAAGCTCTATGTTGTTAAACAGATCAAGTCACATGACCTAATGAAAGTTTAAGTATATTTAAATTTTCAATTTTCCCCAAAGCGATTAATAAATGAAATTCCCAATGAAAAGCTTTGAAACCCTATAAAAGTATGCCATCTTTTTTTCTTGCTTTTTATTTTGAAATAATTTCAGACTTACAATTGCAAAAATAGTATAGAAATTCTACTATACTCTCTTCTTCCAGCTTCTTCAAATATTAACTTCTAACATAACCAATAGTACAGTTATCAACACCAGGAGATTAATGTTGATATAACACTATTAACTAATCTACAAACCTTATTCACATTTCACTTCAATTGTCCCACCCATGTCCTTTTCTGGTCTAGGATCTGATTCTGAATCCCACACTGCATTTGGTAGTCCTGTCTCCCTGGTCTCCTCCATCTGGGACAGTTCCTCAGTCTGTCTTTTATGACCTCAGTGTGAGTGAAGAACATCAGCCGTCATTTTGCAGACTGTCTCTCAGTTTGTATTTGCCTGATATTTTCTCATGATGAGGCCGAGGTTATGCATTTTTTGCCAAGGATACCCCAGAAACAGTGCTACTCCCTTCTCAGTGCATCATAGCTGTGGGCGCATGAGGTCCATGTCTTATTACTGCTAATGGTCACTTTGATGATTTGCCTAAAGTGGTCTCTGCCAGGTTTCTTTACTGGCAGATTAGCATATTTCCCTTTGTACTTAATTAGCATCTGGTGGGGAGATACTTTGAGACTATGTAAACATCCCATTTCTCATCATACTTTTCACTCACCGATTTTACCATTTGCCTACAACAATTATTAGTATGTGTTACCCAGATAATGACTTATTATTTTCATCATTCTTTCTACATGTATTAACTGAAATTTTATTGTAAGAACTGTTCTTTCTCTTATTTTATATGTTCAATTATTTATTTGTATTAATATGAATTCTTGGGTATTTAGTTTATTCTAGGAGTTATAATCCATGACTATCATATGATGAGTTTTTTTAATTGCTCAACTTGTCCCAGATTTAGTCATTGGTGATGCTTCGAGTTGGCTCCTGTTTTGGCAATGACCCCATCATTTTTGGATCACTGTCATATTTTCTGGCACTACAGAATGTTCCCGGCTAATCTTGTACATTCCCTGGGCCAGCTCTGGTGTCATCTGTTTCTCCAAGGAGCCCTGTTCCTTTAATTGGACAATGTTATTTAGAAACCAAGATCTGGGTACCGGGTGTGTTCATTGCTAGTGGGATGTCACTGCTTCTCAGTCCTCTCATTTTTCATTTAGGTTTATTTGTCACTGTGTTCCATTTTGGATTCCCCCCACATTCTGTTTGTTGAAAAAAAGTAAGATGGTCTCAATTTCCTTCACTGAAGTTGTGTTTTACCTCCTCCCATTGGAGGCCAGAGCTCAATACTTCTAACTACTTTCCTACCTCGTTTCCCCCTTTCTTTCTTTACACGTTAAGAGTATAGAATGTTTGACAAATTTGACATACTTCCTAAGGGAGCTGGATGGGAGCATCCGTCCTAGAGCCTGTCTGGCAGGCAGCCTGGCTGATGTCCCCAGGTGACCTCAGGTTCGGGTCTGAGAGGCCTGTAGTCCATCTGACCTTGTCCTTGCAGTTCAGCTCTGTCTCAGACACACCTTTTAGGGATGGAAGGGATTAGTCATGCAGAGAGAAAACAGTTTTCCTCAATAAAATTTAGGATCTTTCAAATACCACCTCAACTTAGTTTTTTCGGTTTCTTTTTCCCCCAGATTTGCTTCAGTTCACCTGAATGAAATACTATAACTCTGGCTTGGGAGGGAGATTTCCTGTTGAAATATGTGGATGGATGTTCTGATCTACAATGTGCATCTTGTGCGTGGAGTTGTTTTTAAAATAGCAAGTTGTTGTTGGGTTTTTTTCCCCTATGCTTCAGATCACCCAAAACCAGAGAGGATGTGTGTAAATAGGCACTTTAATGCACTGTTGGAGGGAAAATAAATCATTTCAAAAATTTTTGAAATAAATTTTGCAAAACATTTTGAGATTGAAAAATGTTCATATTCTTTACTTCTTAATTTCTTCTCTGGGAATCTATTCTGGGGACCAAAGCAATTTTTAAAAAAATAGGCAGAGGTTCATTTCAGCATTTTTCCAATAATAAACTTGAGGGGGGAAAAACTCCAAAATATCCAATCATAGGAAATGTGAAAAAATTATTACGAATACTCTTGATAGAATATTAAAGAGCCATTACGCAGATTCCCCAATAAATTCATAACATGAAAACGATTATGACATAATAAGTTTAAAAAGGAAGATCCTGGGTTAGTTAGACTTTTGTACAGAACACACACATATTGTTGTTTATGCATGTTTAAAAGACCAAGAGGAAATATACCAAAGTATACATAGTGGTGATGGTACTTCGTGTATTTTTTTCTTTCTACTTCTTTGCGTCTTGTAAATCTTCCTGAATGAGCACAAATTACTTTGATAACACGTGGAGAAAATAAGGTTTTTCATTTCTAGTAAGAATAAGTGGTTGGGCTCAGGGAATGGCACACAACAGAGGTCCTGCCGAGGGATCCAGCTCCAGAATCCCTTGTCTGGGCTCTGGGGTTTGAGCTGTAAAAGGGCCAGGGAGCATGGACCCAGCCTCCAGGCCTCCAAACCAGCCATTTGTCCAACATGGTCATGGCAAGACCTGCGGTGAACCTAACTACACATTGTCCAGAGAACTACCAAGGCCAGACCTACCATGGCCCTTTGAGCTGGCCCTGGTGCTGCTGGGGTCTCCTTGTGTGGTTGAGGAGACCAGGGGTGCGAGAAGCAGCAGATGCTTAGAACAGTAGGGCTTGATCATCAGGTCAGGATGCAGCCTCAAGTCATGCACCAGGGTAGACTGGATTGGCCAGTGTAGGGATCTGGGCCCCTTTGCAGTAGGACTTCGCAGAGCAGACCATGGCCCCAAAAATGTCATGTCAGTCCCTAGAGACCTCCTTGCTGTTCCATAAATACTGTATCGTCTGTGGGTCTCCTGGCACATAGGCTCCAGTGGATTCGGCTGGGTGGGAGAATGTGCAGAGTTTTCCTAACTGGAACCTCGGGACCACAGCCCTCCCCAAGGCCAAGGTCACTGACTCATGTCCCCACAGGCCATCTTCTTCTTTGTTCGCGGGAACAGCTTTTGGCCAGTAGCCCTGAGCTGTGGGTGGGGAAATTGCATCTTCAGGACTTCAGGGAATAGTTAGTACTCTTCATCGTATACCCTTTCTAACAACAATCAAAAGATGAAAATCATCTAGAGACCTGGAGTTTCTAGCCAAGGGCACACACCGAGCCTGTTGCCCCTAGGTCCTCATGTTCTCCTGAGAGGACCTCCAAGGGGCAAAAGGTGTGAGGTCAGAAAGGCCTGGGCAACCCCCTCCCAACCTCTCTCCTCCTGCAGGCCAGGGCTGCCCAAAATCCTGCTCCCCATCCTGGATTAACTCACTCTGCAGAGATGTTCTGACCATTAAAAATGTTCAGTATCTGGTTCAAGACGGCAAGCCCCTCAATCAAACTTTGCTCTCTGCAAAATTCCCATGGAAAATAATGGAACAAAAGTAAGAATAGTGCTGGGGAGTGAATCAACACTGGAAAACAGGGAAGGTTGATATTCACAGGCAAGAAACTTCAGGAAACGTCTTTAACGTACAAAGTAGATGAATAGAAGGAAAGAAAGGATGGACTGATGGGTATAATTGCACATATCTTAGAAAACCTCCCATGGAAAGAAAGTGAGGGAATCCCTGCAGAGGCCCCAAAGAGCCTCAGGCTCAGCGGCCCAGGGCCTGGAGGGCATGAGGCTACAGGACAATTTGGGGAAGTGTGGCAGGGTCAGCGCCTGGGGGACAGAGGCTGTAGCTGCTCTGATCGGCCCAGGTTCCACTGCGTAAAACAGACATCACCAAGGAGAAGTGTTATGTTTCTCACTGCACCACAGCCTCCAGCAGATCCTGGCCTCTTCTTCCCACCATCCACTGGCTTTTTAATCAGGCACAAACACTCCTGAAGTCAGAGCCACAGTCTTTCCAGGAGGACCAGCAGTGGGGCAGTGAGCAGACGGGGAGGTAGAAGAACTGGCCGGGAGCCACTTGGCCTGAAACACGAAGCTGGTCTCCCCTTAGTTGGTGGCAGGGCCAACCTTTATCTATGACCTGAGATGGGCCCAGTGGACCTCAAGAGACTGAGGCAAAGGGACAGCATGTCTTTGGAGGCTCTGATGGTCATCCCAGAGACAGAGGTTCTTGTCCTAGGCCTCCCAGTTACCAGCTCTGTGACCTTTAGGCCTCAGTTTCCTCATCTGTAAAATAGGTCTAATCTCAGTACATGACTCATGGGGATTTTGTGCAGACTCTGTGTGGTGATATCTGTAAATCAAATACCCTAAACTATCCCCCTGAGACTCTGTGCTGGGCATTGAGAACTCTGACAGAGGTAGATGGTCAAGCACGATTTATTGAATTTACTCGTGTTGTTTGTTTTAATTTTCCGATGCTGCAAAACAAAGCCCCCCAAAACTCAGTGTCTTAAAACAATGATAAATTATGTACTTCTTCATATGACTTTGTGTGGGTCAGGAATCCAGGAGCAGCTTGCCGTGTGCTTTCTCGTGAGGTTGCAAAGGCAGGTGTCAGCTAGGATTTCAGTCATCTGAAGGCTGGACGGGCTGGAGGACTGACTTCCGAGGTGGCTCATTTGCGTGGTTGGCGAATCGGCACTGCCTATGGATGGAGACCTCACCCCTCTCCGTGTGGGTCGGTCCACGTGGCTTGGGCTTCCTCACATAATGGTCTCTGGATTTCAAAGACGAACATCCTGACATTGAGAGAGAGAGAAAGAGAGAAGCAGAAGAAGGAGAAGGAGAAGGGGAAGAGAGGGGTCGGAAGACCAGGAAGAAGCTGTATCCATCTCTTTTCTTATGACTTAGCATAAGAAATCATATAGCATCAAACTTCTGTCATACTCCCTTGGTCAGGCAATCACAAGTCCCTGCCCAGATCTGAGTGGAGAAACTAGACACCACCTCTCAGTGGGAGTGGGAGGAGCCTCAATCACGCTGTAAGAATAAATATGTATGAATATTAATATGTGTCTTTGGAACATATAGTCTGATACATTGTTGCTCTTATTATTAGAAACTGAGAGAGCAGATTCACACCCTTCTTTTGTCAAAAACTACTGGCTGTCAGAAATCGGTCTGGTCTGTCCCATGTGTGAACAGATGTGGACCTTTCTTGCCAAACACCTAGTTTGACAAAGACTGGAAATATTTATAAGAATAAAAAATTGGCTGGGTTAGTGAAGCAGCATGAAAAACAGAACACCAGAGAACAATTCAAGCATTTATCAAATTTATATCATATTGCAAAATTTCTTGCACTTAATAAAAACCTGGCTGTGGGGATTAATGACATAGTTGCCCATGATATATGGCTTTGAGGAGGAGGGAGGTGGAAACACAGGAGGGAGGGAATCTCCCTCTCTCAGATTTATGGGCTTCACTCTACTCAAGCCTCTGATCCCAGGCAACTCTTAACTCTCAACACATCGCCTTCCTTCTTCCTGGAGAAAGTAGAAGCCATCACATGGAGTGCTCTAATTTTGCATCATCATTCCCACTCGTGTCTTCTTTTATCCTATCCTCCCTCTCGCCTGGTACAATGGAGGAGTGGCCCCAACACTGACTGCAGCCAGCCTCTTTGGAGCCCATCCGACCTCCCCATTCTCAGGACCGTTTCATGCTGATTTTCATTCTTTCCTGTATTTTTGACATGTTGCTCTCATTGTCTCCTTTTCATCATTTCATGCCACTCATCTTTAAAAACACAGCCAAGATGACCATGATCACCACCAGTGAAAACCACCACCAGTACAAACAATCCTTTATGCATGCTTGTTTTATTCTGGGTTCTCCCAGAAATGGAACCAATAAAGATATATTGATGTATAGTTGTATACATATGAGAAAATGGGAACAGTGAGTGAGGACAGTTTGGGCAAGTTTTTCTGTGAAGGGAGCAGAAAGACAAGATAATAGCTGCAGGGGGATGAGAGTGGAGAGTACAATGTGATGGTTAATTTTATGTGTTAGTTTGAGCCACGGGATGCCCAGATATCTGGCCAAATATTATTTCTGGGTGTGTCTGTGAGGATTTTTCTGGATGAGATTAACATACATAATAAGGAATTGGCTCATGGGGTTGTGGTTATTATGGAGGCCGGGAAGTCCCCAGATCTGCAGCTGGCAAGTTGAAGACCCAGGAGAGCTGATGGTGTAAGTTCCAGTCTGAGTTTGAGTCCAAGGGCAGGAGAAAACCAACATCCCAGCTTGAAGACAGTCAGCCAGAGCTGAGCACATTCTCTCTTGCTCCGCCGTTCTGTTCTACTCAGGCTTTCAAAGAATTAGGTGAGGCCCACCCACAAAGGGGAGGGCAATCTGCTTTCCTCAGTCTACTGATTCAAATGTTCATCTCCTTCACTGGACTTGGGAACCAGGGATATTGGGGTGGGAAGGGCCCTTACCCTTTTCCAGACTCAAATTTCAGGACCTGCCCAAGTATTAAACCTTCCTAAGTAGACATCCATCACAGCAGGTGAAGCTTGTGGGTTTGGGGCCCCAGTGTGCTCTGGAGATCAACTGAGATCTTGTCCGTGTACAGGGGTCTAGATGGAATGTTTACTCCAAGGCGCTTTTGTTCATTTTGGTGTCTGAATATTGCCAAAATATAGAACTATTAAATAAAAATTCCAGTCTTTGCTGTAAGGAGAAAGAACACCCTGTCTTCTCTAAATCCCTAGGGACTGGGAGTTTTGTGGGAGAAGGTACTGATTGGTCAAGAAAGGCCCTCCACTTTTCCTACCTGTCTTACCTGTCTGTCCATCTGTTCGTCTCTCTCTGTCTTATATGTCTGTTTTTCTTGTATGTCTGTCTTAAATATTTGTCTGTCTGTTGTACAGCACTTTCATTGACGCCTCAGTGTGATAGATTTCTTAGGTTGACCCATGACTTTGACCTCTACTTCCAGCTCTAAACCCAGAACCAAAGATGCAAGTCAGAAAAGGGCTGAGATCTGGTCTTTCTGTTGTGAAAAATGTTCATTCTGCCTTCAAGGATCTGTTATTTTATTTTGTATAATCCTGTCTGGCCAATCCTCCTTGGTTTATCATATGTAATTGATATTTCATTTTTTCATCAACTTTTGAAGTTGATTTGAGTTTTATTTTTACATTCACAAACACTGAAATGTAATGGATGGGAAGAAAAAACCAATAGTCGGCATGTATACAATGGCCCTCCTAACTCCCAGTCTGTTTTCTCTGAAATATTTCAGTACCATGCACAAAGCCAGGGGAAGCTGAATACCAGTTTGGTTTACTGTAGTCTCAAACTGGATAGTCAGGGAGCTGTTGGCTTTCTGATCTTTAGTTCCCTTAAAGAACACCCAAATCTTACTTTAAAAACAGATCCCGCAGCCTGGACTTTTCTCCTGAGAAAAACCTCTTGTGCTCTGCTCACATTTTCCCTCTTGTGGGAAAACCCTGAAGACAGAGACATGTGCTTCTAATTTCTATGCTGAATGTACTTATTGTTTCCACACTCCATTTCCTTTTCTACACCACAGATTCCTGCAGTGTGGGATGAGAGAGCTGGTATTGCCTGGTATAGGATCTGTTGAGTCATAGGGTTTCTAAGGAAGAAAATACTTAACATATTGTTGTTTTAATTGTTTTCCTTCACAAACTCTACAAGCCTCTTGAAAATTCAATAACTTATGAGATCATTTTGCAAGACCTAAAGAGACACATCAGAAAATAAAATATCAGAAAATATATACATGTATACTCTAAGTAAACACAGGCTTCAAAATGAAGTCAAGAAGCTTGGCAGTTTGTGTTTTGCCAAACTCAAAACAGTTGTATTTTTTATAGTTTTAGATGTTCTAGAAACTCAAGAAATGACAAGCTTGCTCATCTCTCACTTTTATAAGGAACACTGATTGTGCCACATTTAGGACAACGGGGGGCAAAAGGGAGAGCCTGTTGAACCCAGGAATCTTAGGATGAGTTTGGAATTTGTCAAAGAACTCCAAGGACGCTGGGAAAGTGTGGTCAGAGGCTTGTGGGGATGGGAGTGGCAGACATGGGCGCTATATCCGAAGGGTACAAAGGGAGAAAGGAGCCACTCTGGGAGGAACAAAGGCTGCAGTCCTCATAGATGCTCTGGATGCTGCAGGACCCATTCAGGAACACACAGGCAGGGCAAGAGTCAGGGACACTCAGAGCCTTGGCTCCCGGATGGGAGGGTGAGGACCTTGTTCACGGAGGCACCACCCTCTACCGCCTGGTCACCAGCTGCGACCTCTGTGTTGCCAGTTTTTAACTGTAGCCATTCTGTTGGGTTTGTAGTTTTGTCTCATCGGGTTTTTAACTGTAGCCATTCTGTTGGGTTTGTAGTTTTGTCTCATCGGGTTTTTAACTGTAGCCATTCTGTTGGGTTTGTAGTTTTGTCTCATCGGGTTTTTAACTGTAGCCATTCTGTTGGGTTTGTAGTTTTGTCTCATCGGGTTTTTAACTGTAGCCATTCTGTTGGGTTTGTAGTTTTGTCTCATCGGGTTTTTAACTGTAGCCATTCTGTTGGGTTTGTAGTTTTGTCTCATCGGGTTTTTAACTGTAGCCATTCTGTTGGGTTTGTAGTTTTGTCTCATCGGGTTTTTAACTGTAGCCATTCTGTTGGGTTTGTAGTTTTGTCTCATCGGGTTTTTAACTGTAGCCATTCTGTTGGGTTTGTAGTTTTGTCTCATCGGGTTTTTAACTGTAGCCATTCTGTTGGGTTTGTAGTTTTGTCTCATCGGGTTTTTAACTGTAGCCATTCTGTTGGGTTTGTAGTTTTGTCTCATCGGGTTTTTAACTGTAGCCATTCTGTTGGGTTTGTAGTTTTGTCTCATCGGGTTTTTAACTGTAGCCATTCTGTTGGGTTTGTAGTTTTGTCTCATCGGGTTTTTAACTGTAGCCATTCTGTTGGGTTTGTAGTTTTGTCTCATCGGGTTTTTAACTGTAGCCATTCTGTTGGGTTTGTAGTTTTGTCTCATCGGGTTTTTAATGATTATTTCCTTGATGGCTGATGATCTTAATGATGCTGAGCACATTTTCATGTGCTTAGTGGCCACTCATGTATCTTCTTTTGTAAAATGCTCAGAATCTTCAGCTCATATCCTATTGGGTTGTTGATCTTCTGATTATTAAAGATTTCTTTATATGTTCTGGAAATAAGTCCTCGGTCAAATATGTTTTGAGACTATTTTCTCCCAGTCTCTGACCGCCTTTTTACTTTCCTAAAAGCCTTTCAAGGATCAAAAGTTTTAATTTTGATGAGTTCAGCTAACTGATTTTTTCTTTTTATGGTTAATGCTTTTTGAGTCTTGTGTAAAAAAATATTTGCCTACTTCATTATCATGAAGATTTTCTCTTATTTTTTCTCCTAGAAGCTTTACAGTTTTAGTTTTCATGTATATATCTGTGACACATTTCATATCAAGTTCTGTATAGGCGCTGAGGTAAGAGTCAAGGTTAATTCTTCCCCATATGGATATCAAACTGTTCCAGGACCATTTGTTGACTCTTTTGTTCTATTGATTGATATGGATACCCTTAGTGAATATCACTCTGTCTTTATTACTGTAGCTGTGTAGTAGGTCTTGAAATTATGTAGTGGAAGTCTTCAACTTTCTATGTTTTCAAAATTGTTTGGCCATTTCTAATACATTTAATAATTATCCATAATAATTTGAAAATAAACTTGTCAATTCCTACCAAAAATCCTGCTGGGATTTTGGTTGAGTTTGTGTTAAATCTATACATTTGACAAGTCTGAGAGAACTAATATGTTAACAATGTTAAATCCTCTAATTTACGAGCATGCTATTACTTAGGTCTTTTAAAAATTTTCTCAGCAATGTCTTGTAGTTTTCAGTGTACAAATCTTATATTTTGTTACATTCATTCCCAGATATTTCAAGATTTTGCCTGATAGTGTAGATGGTATTTTTATTTTCCTTTTCTGTTGTTGTTTTTAGTATATTGAAATACAATTGATGTTCAGGTATTTACTTGTATCCTGCATCTTTGCAAAATCCACTAATTAATTCTGGTGGCTTTTTTTTTTTTTTTTGTAGAATTCTTAGGATTTTCCATGTATATAATCATGTCTTCTGTGGGAAAAAAATACAATTTAACTTCTTCCTTTCCTATTTATACATATTTTATTTTTTCCTCTCATCCTAGTGCACTGGACAGAGATTGTACTACAGTATTGAAGTGAAGTGGTTAGAGTAGAAACCCTTACCTTGTTTCTGATCACACAAGGAAAATATTCAATTTTTCACTATTTGATATGATGTTAGCTGTAAATATTTTCATAGATGCTCTTTATTGGATTGATAAAATTATCTTCTGTTTTTAGTTTACTGAGAATTTTTATCAAGAATGAATGATGAATTGTGTCAAGCTTTTTTTTCTATATTTATTGTGATGATCATATGTGTTTATTCCTACTACATTCTATTAAAGTGGTGGATTGCACTGATTGGTATTTGAATATTAAACCAACATTGCATTCTTGATATAGTCCCCTCTTGGTCATGTTATATTATCCTTTTATATGTATTGCTATGTTTGGTTTAATAACATTTCATTAAGAATTTTTGCTTCTATGTTTATGAGGGATGTTCTGTAGTTTTCTTTTCTTGTAATGTCTTTGTAAGTATTCATACTGGGGTTATGCTGGTTTCATAAAATGAGTTGAGATATGCTCCTTTCTCTTACTTTCTGAATTTATGTAGAATTATTATTATTTCTTCCTTAAGTGTTTTACTTATATAAATGTATAGCTTAGCATTCAATCTAAGACTCAAGGGGACTGCTAGACACATAGCTCATGCTCCTTCTATATATAGCTCTCTCCTCTCCAGCACTCTGAACAGCAAATTCTGGCCACTTCATCCTGCCCCAATTCTGACCTCTGACTTCTCAACCCAGCAAGACCACCATGGTAAGGTACCCCTCTCAGCGCTCTGGTCTGGGATGTGCTCAGAAACAGGCAGAAGGCTAGGGCAATTGTAAGGCTTACTTTATTTATATTTTATCAGAGATTAGAATCCTACCCTGCCTGTCAGTTTATACTTAAAAACAGTTGTTTCAAGTATTTTGACCAGATTTCTAGTGATTTACAGTGGGAAGGTAAGTTTGATACCAGTTAGTTTAGTGACTGGTTTGGCTCTACACTGACGGAGTAGAGTTGTTTTGACAAAGACTGTGTGGGCCACTGAGCCTGAAATATTTACTATCTCGCCCTTCACAGACAAAGTTTGCAGACCCCTGGAATAGATGATGCAGAAGCTTTACTAGAGTGTTACTTTGAATTCATGTTATGACAATTGTTTACTTTCGGCTTTAAATTTGGTCTTTTCTGAGAACTGGATGTCTCTCTGTTGGTTGTCGTCTCTGTTGAAAGATGAACCATTTCAGCTCACGGTCTTTATATAAACATTCATAAGCCCCGTGAGTCTTCACACAAACACCCACGAGACAGAGGCCACACACCCACGGGCACTCAGTAAGGGAAGCAGGAGGTTTCATAGTCCGCTGTTCTCCTTCCTTGCCAGTGACCATGTTTAACCTCAGCTGATGACAGCTGAGTCCCAGGGACAATGTCTGGGGTTTTCCATCTTGTTTTGAGACATCATATTGCTCTTTCTGGCCCTGTTTGGGGTGTTCATATAGTTGAGTTGCCATATTGCATAACCAGGACTAATCTTCCCAGCACAATGTAAGACCAGTATGTGTATGTGATAAAATGTTAGTCACGAGCAGTGGTATCTACAAGACAATTCTTTATGTTATCAAAAGTTACATATTCTTATTCTTGTATTCTATATAAGTCAATATGATTAGAAATTTGAGTTGTTCTTTTTTAATTAGCAATTCCCTTTTTATCCACGAATATACCTGTATGGTGATAAATAATCATCTACAACTACATAAAAGAAATATTTCCAAAAAGGTATGGGTTATCTACCAACCTCTCATTCTTTTTTTTTTAATTTTTATTTTATATCGAGGTATAACTGATTTACCGTGTTGTGTTAGTTTCAGGTGTACAGCAAAGTGATTCAGTTATACATATATATATATCCATTCTTTTTCAGATTCTTTTCCCATATAGGTTATTACAGAGTATTGAGTAGAGTTCCCTGTGCTGTACAGTAGGTCCTTGTTGATTGTCTATTTTACACATAGCAGTGTGTGTATGTTCATCCCAACCTCCTAATTTATCCCTACCCGCATCCCCACATTTCCCCTTTGGTAACCATAAGTTTGTTTTCTATGTCTGAGTCTGTTTCTGCTTTGTAAATAAGTTCACTTGTACCATTCTTTTAGAGTCCATATGTGAGGGATATTTGAGTTGTTCTTATGAATATATCTGCTGGGGTTCCTTACTGATAACGTTTACCAAGTGCTAAAGCACTATAATCAATTTATGAGAGAATACATTTTGTTCTCAGTGTAAGAGTTTAGTGGAAATTCTCAAGCTCCGGCTTCAAGCTTGGGCTTCGTGCTAAGCACCCGTGCAGACCACCTTGTGCAATCTTGACAACCACACTGGGATGCAGCATTCACGTCCCCAATTTACAGAAGAGAAAATCAAGGCTCAGAGAGGCCTGCAGAGGAAACACCTGGGTGACCCCAACGCCCATGCCCCTACCCCTCTACCAGTGGATCCCAACATGTATTTTCAGTCTTTTCATGGGTTTTTTGGTTGTTGTTGTTAATAACTGTGGAAACCACTGATTTAAATATAACCCAAAAGGTTCTTTACTGCCACATTTGTCAGCACCATTACAGGCACCTTAGAGCACTGGAAATCCTAGAGGGGCCTCTACTGTCAGCTGACACAGGCCAGGCCATCAGGGGAGAAGGATGGTGTACTTAGCGTTCCATGGAATTCCAGCCCAAGAAGCATCGCACCATATTGCTTCTGGATTATTTCTACCCCAGAACCAACCGGACAACGACCTGAAGAGGCAGCTGCTGTTGTTACCCCACTGATGAGGACGACGCTTCTCTTCCAGAGGGCGGTGACCTGCCTGCTCTCACCACCACGGGCGGACGCTGGGATCCGGCCCCAGCAGCCCCGCCGCCCAGCCCGAGGCCTTGCCCCCTCCCTCCCCGTGCAGATCCTCGCCTCCACGCCGGGCTCGTGCGGTCCCTCTGCCACGGCCCCTGCCCAGGCTCATCACTGAGCACGCAGGCGGCAGCCGAGCCCTCCTCCTTAAGATGCTGCCGCCCCTTCCGTCCAGCTCCGGGAACCCCTTGCTCCGCCAGAACAACTGCGGGATGGGAGGCACGGCCCAGCCTCTGGACAAATGAAGGGTCCTCTTTCTACTGAGGCTTTGTTCTCACCAACAGCTCGTGTCGGCGTCGGCGTTTACTGTGGGCCAGCTCGGCTAAGCCCCGTGGGCTGGGACCTCTGAATGTCGCTTAGGAGATACGGGGGAGGTGGCCTGGCTCTCGGGCTCCCCGGCTCTAGAGCCCTTGCGGAAGGTCTGCCTTGGGAAGGGAGGCCCTGATCTCCCCGCCCTGAGGCTGGAAGCCTCTGAGCTGATCGGGTGTCCCCCAGTCACACAGGTGGCCCCCTGGGTGCTTGCTCTCCCTGTACCCATCCCGTTTCTTTCGGCAGCAGCCCCCCAGTCTCCTTCAGCGAGTGCCCCTCCTCCGTGCCACTTGCTCCCGGGAGGACTGTCGCTTCCTGCCACCTGAACTTCAGGACACGTCCCCCGACACCCGGGGGCCAAGCAGACACTCTCCTTCCTGAGGGTTTGGCACTCGAGCAGAGGGGCACCGCGAGGGTGGAGCAGCCCCTAGAGAAGCACCCCTTGGTTCCCGCTGAGGCCACTTGGCACATTTCTGTTATTATTCCTTGTTAATCAGTTACGTGGAAAGGTTTTTTAGTACTAGCTGGCATCATAGGAAGGTTCCAGAATGAACAAAAGTGAAATAAGTAAGTGAGCTCACTGACTCATGGGGCAAGGGGCTCTGAAGCCTCCATCATTCTGGGCCCCTTCCTTCTCCTTCCTCCACACTGACCACCCGTGGGACTCTGTGGAGGCAGAAGAACCTTCTAGAACCAGACAGGGAGACTCAAGCAGAAGCTCGTAAGCTTATTAGTTATTCCTTAGCACTGCTAGCTCTGGCTTCTTACTGGGCAAGAGAAAGTGAAGAGAATGTCCTTTTATAGTAGCTACACTGATTTCTGGACAAGACTTGACAGACAGACAGACAGAGGTCAAGAGCAGGAAGGCAGTGAGTTCCCTGAACATAAATGGTTTAGCTCCTCCAGCTTTTCCTTGCTGTTGAAAGAACAGGTCGAGTTACAACAGCATCGGAAAGTAAACAGATCTGCTACCGAGTGTTGGCTGAAGTGAATGTGGAAATCCTGAGAGGAGAGAGTGCGTGCGCCGGGGGCGAGGCTCCCAGGCGTCTGGGGACGGCGGTGTAGAATATTTGAATCATAGCCTGAGCCACAGTGTAAATTGTGGGGCTGGGCGTGGGGTGTCCTCCCTGTGCTGGCAACCCTTGGAGGGTGTGTGTGTTTGCCCATGTGTGCGTGTTATGTGTGGTGAGTGTGTGTGCATGTGTGTGTACATGCTATGTGTGGTGAGTGTGAGTGTGTGTGTGTGTACATGCTGTGTGTGGTGAGTGTGTGTGTACATGCTGTGTGTGGTGAGTGTGCATGTGTGTGTGTGTGTATACATGCTCTGTGTGGTGCGTGTGTGTGTGTTTGTGTACATGCTCTGTGTGGTGAGTGTGTGTGCTATGTGTGTGTTTGTGTGTGTGTGCGTGAATGTGCAGCCACTCACACCAGGAGGGCCCCCCAGGGCTGGAGGCAGCAGGGTGTGAGAGGAATATTCCCCAAAGAATGAAGAGGAAGAAATCTCTCCAGGCAGTGCTCTCCTCCCGTGGGCGCAGCTCTGACTGCACAGAGGGTCCAGCCACATGGGTTACAGATGCAGGTCTCTGCAGGAAGGTGTCTCTGTTTTGCTTTATTTGGCATTGTTTCCGGAGCAGTTCATGGTCCCAGAGCACAGGTTTTCTCCACCACCACAGTGCAGCCTGTATTTCTCAGACTAGCTCCTGGCTAACAGGGCCCTGAGCCTCCGAAGATGTAATTAGAAACACATATGAGGGATGGAAAATACCAGGAGGGGGGCAGAAAACCTTTCCCAGTGGAGTCGGTGAATTGGGAGTCCTGTGACCCGCTGGGAGAAAGAGAAGTGACATCTTCTGGGCCCATTTACACAGGCCCCGGGGCTGTAATCCCCACGGAACCCCACAGGGCCCCTGCCCAGGGAACCTACCGACACCGTGACCCCTACTGCTGGGGCTGGAGACCCCACCCCAGCTCACCCCAGAGACTGAGACAGGGTGGACCCTGGGAGCAGGGTAGCCCGTCCAGCGATAGGCCAGTGACCTGTGTCCTGTCTACCCCGGCCCCAGGCAGGAGCTGCCCAGTCAGCACTTCTCTGGGGATGCAGGTTAGGGAACTTGAGGGATTCAGCTGGCCGGCAGAGTACAGGCCTTGCAGACACTGCCGTCCTCAAACAAACCAGAGCTAGGGGGGTGCAGGAGCCATTTGAGAGAAAGAGGAGGATGCAGGAGAGGCATGGGGGCAAGAGGCCATGAGCACGTGGTCCCCAGAACCAGCTAGACAGACGGACGGCTGACTCCAGACCCAGTCTCCACGCACCAGCATCCACGGATGTTGGGAGATGCCCCAGCTTCCTGAGTTAGCTTGAGTGGTCCTTGCAGTGAAAGGAACCCCCTTTGATTAGCACAGTATTTTGTTTGATTCTCACAATCACCTGGTAGGCAGTGCTTATTACCCCATTTTATAGGTGAGGAAGCTGAGGCTTAGAGAGCCAAGGAACTTGCAGGAGGCCACAGAGCCGTCCCACGGCAAGGCCGGGAACGGACCCCACGGCTGTCCTACCCCATTCCCATCTCACCACTCCACCTTCCAGGATCCCCTCTTTTCCCTTGAAACTCTCTTCTTTGGAGCACAATTTGACCCTCTTGGGATCCACAGGATTTGCCTCGCTCTTGAGTCTGTAGCTCCAGCTCTGGACACGTAGCTGGGTGATCCTTGCTGTCCTTAATTAAAATCACCCCAGCAAAATGTCCCGAGCGCTTGCTGCCGGGAGCTTCCCAGCACATGCTCTCATGCTCTTTGTCTGAGTGAAGTAATAAACAAGTGTCAAACAGCCCAGCCCGCCAGCATCCGCGGCAACAGGATCACAGGGCGTTTCAATCGCATGAAAGCAGCTGCTGAGAGCATGGCTGCCTGTGAGAGAGCTGCAAGTTCAGTCTTAGCTGCGGAGGGGCTCAGTGCTGGAGGGACGAGTGGGCTTCGGGGCAGGGAGGCCGGGTCGGGGGGCCTCAGCACGGAGCCCCAGCATCTCTGCGGGGGCTCCTTCCTCACTTGAAGCCCAGAGATCTGGCTGGACTCCCAGGGATTCTCCAGATCTGTGAGGTCCCTCAGCGGGCTCCCCGGGGCTGGGATAGCTCGATATTTCAGTTTTTCTTTTTCTTTTTTTTCCCCCGTGAATCTGACTCCTTTCAGGATCCCACTCAATCTGTTTACCGAGCGCTGACCATGTTCATATTCTCTGCCAGTAGCTCCAGCTCTAGGGCTCCAAGAGGATCCTCCCTCCCCAGAAACTTCTCCCCCAGGGTCACTGATAATCTTCATCAGTCAGTACACACAGCCCGTCCACCCCCCGTTTCTGTAATTCTCTCTTCTGAAAAACATTCCCTTTGCTTGCTCTACCTTATTTGTCCTGCCTTAAACGCCTGCTTAATTGTGTCTACCTTTTCCTCACCCATCGCTTTTTTCAGCGTGATGCGATATAGCCTCACAAAAAAAGCTCCTGACTCTGGAGGTTGAGACCTCCCACCTCCCCCCCTGCCCCCTCCCGACCGTCCACAGACTCTGTGACCTTGGGCAAGCTGTCTGACCTTGGTGTGTCTCGATGCTCCAATTCATGAGACCACATGACAGGACCTACCTCAGCCAGTGCTAAGGTAATGTACATTAGTTCTCCATAAATACTAGGGTTGTGTTGACTTATTCTCTGTCCTGAAGGACTTTCTGAACTTTTAGGGAAGTAAGACCCTCCTTTCAATGTCGGCACCATTCCCAGGGAAGTGCCTGACGTGTGGTGGGCGTCCTGGTGACCGTCTCGCCTCACCACTGAGCAGTGACGTGAGAAAATGTGAGAAGAATGTGTCTCCAGCCCAAGAACTGGGTTCTTTCAAGCAGGGTGCTCACACGGGGATCCCAACCAGCTGTTTAGTGCCTCACTTTTTAGTATGAACGGGAAGAACCAAGAAACAATTAAGGAAAATCATCGACATGAAGACCAGAGACCAAAATCAAATAGAAAAAAGGAACCCAGAGAAAATGGAGACATGGCAGGAAGCAGAAGAAAAGAATGACGACTGTTAACCTCAGAGAGATGAGAAAACTATGGCATCCGAAAAACAAGAATGAAAGTTCCCTAAATACGGAGGAAAGTATGAAATCGCTTTCAAACCCTGGAAACTATAGCAAAATAAAATGTTCGTAGGAGAGGTGAAAGGTCAAGTCAAGGAAGTCTCCGAGTTAGTAGGAGAAAAAGAGAAAGGGATGAAAGGTAGAAAAGATGAGAAAATGGGGCAGCCACGTCGGAATGCGCTGGGTGGTTTCTGCTTCCCCTCCAGACCCTGATTCTCCTTTCTTCCCCTGCTCTGCACCCAGGGAGCTGACCTCCAGGCTCTACCCCAAGAGGACCCCAGCCCTCCGGCCTCCAGCTTAGATGGGCCAGTGGGAGGTCCAGTAAGAGGCCAGCGGAGGGGGAGCAGAGGGGGGGCCTAAACACATCCACACGACCCTTTCCTCTCATTCTGGAGGCAGCTCCCCCTTCCCCCCTTTGGGGAGTTGCAATCCCACTGTTACTCCCCCAGGGCACTGCCATGGCTTCGCAAATTCTCCATTGTCAAACCCTCCTGGAATTACCCTCATCTGAGTGTGCCCTCTGCTGTCTCCTGAGGCCCTAACTAATCAGAACTATAGAAAAAGGACAGAGAGAGAATGAGGTGGAAGAGTGTTACCGGTGGAAATATCCCTAAGACAGTTTCCAGAATTTAGAATCTGAGTCTCCAGATTGAGAGGGCGCACTGAATGCCAGGTGCAAGTAGTAAAAAGGAAAGAAGACCCACACAGATGCATGTTGGTATGAGATGTCACCACACCAGGGGGAAAAAAAGAAGAGGCCCTAAAAGCCTGCAGAGAAAAGCTGTCACAGTCAGGACTGAGATTCCCAAAGGCATTGGACTCTTCAGGATCAGTGGTGAGGGTGGGGAGACAATGAGGTAATGCCTTGAAATGGTCAAAGAAAAATACCTGAAAGCGGAGTTCTATAACTAGCCAAGCTGTCAGTCATTCTGAGAGCACTGCTGCAGGGTGCGCCCGGCAAAACAAGGGTGCAAACTAAGAGAGAGGGAGACCTGGAAATCAGGAGAAAGGGGATCCCAATGCAGAGCATGGCAAAGGGTGAACCCTGCTGTGGCCAGGACCATGGTAAGTTCCAGAGGAAGAGCCTCCAGGGAAAGTAATGGGCCTGTTAGACTCTTTCAAAATATTTAAGCATGTGGAAAATAATATTGCTGGCCATTTGCCTGATCAGATAGATCATTTGCAAAAAGTAGTGGTAGACAGAGAGCCAAGACAATAAAAAATGATGCAATTATTAAATCGAAGAAGAACAAAAAGTTGTATAAGAAAAAACTCAACAGTGAACAGTATTTACATGATTTTATCAAATCTTATGTTTTCATCGCGTTGGGAAGATGAGAAAAGAGAGTAGAATTGGAGCGGGGTTAACAGCTAAACCTATCCACTCTAGACCCTCAGCAGAGAGATAATGTCTAGTATTGGGTAGCCCTGATATACCAGGGCAAGCATATTATTCAGAAATACAAGAAGAAATAGAATTTTTAAAAGACTGAAAGTATGAACTGAGGGTGGAAAAGTTCGAGTGATGGGAAAATTCATTTTTCCTCAATCCTTAACAGCACTGCTTGGTATCCTTCAATTATGTGCGTGTACCACCTTGACAAGAATTAAAATTAATTTTTAAAAGTATGTTAGAAGAGAAGGAGGAGGTTGGAAGAAAGGTCTGGCCAGCTGAAGTCAGATGTCGCCATGTGAGAACTTGGGCCTTGCATAGCCAAAGACAAGCCAGAAATTCTGATTTTCACAGGAAACATCATGATTTGAAGTGGTTTTAAATAATTCAAAAGAGACTTTAAAACACTATGAAGGCAAAAGCAAGCATACAAACACCATGTCTGCAGGTCATATGCATCTTGGAAGTGCCAGAGTGATGTTCCTGGTTATAATTCTCAGACATCATCTGTGTTGGTTTCTGGGGCTGCTGTAACAAATTATCACAGATGTGGTGACCCAAAACAACACGAACTTAATCTCCTACGAAGAGTTCTGGGCCAGAAGCCCAAAGTCAGTTTCACTGAACTAAAGTTGAGGTGTTGGCAGGACTGGCTCCTTCTGGAAGCCCTGAAGGGAGGGTCTGTTTTCTTGCCTCTTTCACATTCTAGAGGTCTCTTGCTTTCCTTGGCTCATGGCCCCTTCCACCACCTTCTACAGTCTGCTTCTGTCCTCACTTCTTCTCTGACTCTGACCTTCCTGCCTCCCTCTTATAAGGACTCTTTTGGTTATATTGGATAATCTCCCCACTTCAAAAGCCTTAACTTAACCACATCTGCAAATTCCTTTTTGCCATGTAAGGTAAGACTCACAGATTCTGGAGATTAGGATCTGGACATCTGGGGGGAGCCATTACTCAGTCTTTCAGCCTGTGGGTCTCGACCACTAATGAGTCATGGGAACAATTTAATGGATCAAAAGTAGTGTCCTTAAAAATCGAATAGAATAATCAACACACTACTATACATAAAATAGATAAACAACAAGGACCTACTGGGTAGCACAGGGAACTATATTCAATACCTGGTAATAACCTATAATGGAAAAGAATCTGAAAAGGAATTTATATATGTATATGTATAACTGAATCACTTTGCTGTACACCTGAAACTAACACAACATTGTAAATCAACTATACTTCAATTAAATTAAAAAGAAAAAGAATAGAACAATCAAAGTCACCACACTTGGTGCAGGAAAGTGCTGCAGCATGAAACTTATCTCAGTAATATTGATACATACATCTGCACATACAGCACATGTGTGTACACAGGGTCCCAAGGTTAAAGGTCAGGCAGAAGTTGGAAAACCACTGGTGTAGAACACCTGGTGATGGACTTTGCATGGAGTGCTCAGTGAAGAGGGCGGGGAGGACTTGCCTCTGCCTTTCATTGGCTGTGTGACCTTCTGTAAGTCAATTAACCTCTCTGAGTTAGTTTCCTAGACTATAAAAAGGGGATAATCAGACTATTACCCTGGGTTTTGTGAATTGAATGAAACAAATGTGAAAGTCTTTTGGAGATGCACGGCACTCCAGAATTGTAAGGTCATGTAGCTGGTGCTGGACGGTTATTGAATTGCCCCAGATGTAAAAGGTCTTGGAAGGGAATGTTCAGTGTTTGCAGTTACCACTGCCTTCCACAAGATGGCAACCTTGAAACACAGGGAGGTGGCCTCAGGGGGCAGCTGGTATCAGCGACACTGACTTCAAACTTTAGGGCCAGGGTCTCCTTGCAAGGGCGGTCTTCCAAAAACACGGGATTGTCCTGACTTACTTTTTCCTACCAGCGGCATATCCCTCCTGAACTGTCAGCTGTTTGCTGAACTGAGGAGGCACTTCCCCACTCTCAGAGCAGTTGCAGGTCACTGTAAACAGTTCCTAAATAAGGGATCCGGTGAATCAAGGAATCCCCTGGAGGTTTCCCAGCTTTCCCGTTTGGCAAACCTTTGTTGGGATTTCTTCTCAGGGGGGCTTCCTTGCAGCATCCGCGTGCGGGGGGAACAGGGATACAGAAATCTGTGTCCTGTCCCTCGCAGAGGTGTAAGTAACATCTTGCTGGACAGAGAAGGGAGAGCAGACAGCCCAGCAGCGCGAGAACAGGCCCTTCTCACTGAGGAGAAGGTGATGGGGCTGAAAGGGCAGGTGTGCTTTCTCCAGGCTGCCCCACTCCCCCTGGGCAGGCGGGCCCCTCCTCACCTGGTTGTTCACACCAGGCTTCCAACGTGCTTGTCCCCCGTCACCAACGACAATCAAACAGCAGACCCTAGTCCCTGCACCCAAGGTGACTACCTCTCTCCTTCCTTGTCTCCACCGCCAGCTTTCTAGAAGAGCACCCTCACCTCGACTTTCCTCCTGTATCAACTCCGATGCTCAACCCACAGTTGCACAGATGGCAGCTCCTTGCCCTGGACGGCCTCCTGGTTGCAAATTCCACGTCCTCTTTCAGTTTCCTTGCTGTGATTTCCAGGCCTGCGGCAGCATCCACCACTCCCTCCTGGGACCCTGGGTCTCCCGGCTTTTCCGAGCCCCTCCCCCTGCCCCCCCATCCTGGCTCCGGGCCTCCACATGCTCTCCCACCTGCCCGCTCACCCCCACCAGCCTTCCTCCAGGGCACTGCCCTCCCTCTGCTGGCCTCTGGGAACATCTGTGCCCCTGGTTCCTTCCCTTCACAGCTGCCTGAGGCAGGGGCAGGGGGCTCGCAGACCAACCTCTCTGATCCAGCCTCTCACCCATCAGGGCCCTCATCTGTCCTTTGAGAGAAGGGACTGGCTCCCATCACGGTGTCCCCATGTACACAGGCCTGGGGCTTTAGCCAGAGGGACGTCTGCTCAAGGTCATGGCAAGGTAGCAAGCAAAAGAGGCGAGAGAACTTCCAAGAATGACTCAGACTAGAGATAAGGGGAGTCTCAGGAGGGAAGGGGCGTGAGGAATTCTTTCCTTGGGGCTAAACAGAGGCCCCAAAGGAGATGGAGTTTGGGCTGTGCTCTTCAACCAATGTGAATTTCACACACTTACCATTTAAAAACAAAAAACTCAGCGTGCAATTGTTGAAAGGGGGTTGGAGGAGCGCACAGGAGGGAGAGGCGCCCCCCGACACGGTAGCAGAGATTGCAGCATCTTTCTTGGGCATCTAGTTTGGGCCGGACTCCTGGCTAAGTGCTTTCCAAGGACCACCTCATGCCGTCGTCACAGCAACCTCAGGAAGAATCATTATCGTGCCCATTTTACAGCGAAGCAAACTGAGGCTCAGAGGAGTGAGTGAGTCCCCCCAGGTCCTGCAGCCGGCCTGGGGGTCAGAATCTTCCTGTCCTCCGTCTGCCCGGGGCTCGCGGGCTGGCGGCTGGGGCTCCCAGGAAAGCACCCTTGACCTGAGGTCAGGTTGTGCTGGGAGCCTCCTGAGGCCACACGTTTCCTTTTTTTTTTTTCCTTTTTTTCAACACCTCTGAATGCTGCTTACTTTAACTGGAAAGTTCTTTATACCGCTACATACACAGAAGAGTGAAAATTCTAGCAACCAGCTGCAGAAGCTTCCAAAGAAAATGCCAGTTAACTTTACACGGGCAGTTCTGTGAGTCCCCCTTACTTTCCCTTTCCTCAAATTCAAACACTGTAATTAGAGAAAAATTCTAACGGTCCTTCCACATGGAATGCTGTTGAGGGGAACCGCAGTCAATAGAGACCACGTGATGTTCTGTGGTTCCTGTATGAAAAGAACAGCCCAGGATAACAGAAAATGAGAAAAAAACACAGAGACCTACAAACGCCCCCTGCCACCTGGTGCACAGGGCGTTCTGACGTCACTGGGTCTCCTTTGCAGAAACACTGGGTCATTTGGTCTTGGGCTTGAAGTTGCCACATCCCTTCTGGTCAGTAGGATCTGAAGCTGCATCTCGGGGAGGGAGCTGGGGAAGGGGAGGAAGGTTTACAGATTCCACGTTAATAAGGGTTCAGATGAGCGAGACCATCCTCCTGTGTCAGACGTTCTCATCCCCCACCCCCCGCCCCTGCCGCCCCCCACCCGATCACCATGGAAAACACGGATCTAAAGCCGGCTGCTGGCTGGGCCGCGGGGTCGCAGGGCCTATGAGTCACAGGCCTGGCTCTGCGGGAGCTGCTGCTCCAAGTCAGGTCCAGGGGATAATCTTTCACTGGACGTTCAGTTTCTTCAGCCCACTGGTCTCCTGGACGTCGCCCAGGTGTGTGCTCTCTGGCTGAAAGGACAGTGCTCCAGGCTCCAGTGACGAGCACATCTTCAGAGACCAGCCTGCCTGCCTGTGGATTAACCCCTGGAGTCCTCAAAGCAGCTCAGGAGGAGGTTGCCCCTCTACCCATTTCACAGACCAGGAAAGCAAGGTTGAGGCTCATCAGCCTCAGGCTCAGACCATTTCCGGGGCTTTTTCACTGGAGTCCGTGCTCTTAATCCGTATCATGCATTGCACCCCAAACTAACTGAGCACAACCTGGAAAGCACTTCTGACGTGGCCCTGTGCTTCTCTGTGGCGATGGCCACAGAGATGTGCATGGGGGTCGCCCCCCACACCGGGTGCACAGAGGAGCCCACTGCCCACCCAGCCTGGGGCTGCAGACAAAGGGTTCAACCTCGCACAGTCTCTCAGCTTCTCTGGACTCAGCAGCTTCTGTAGAGAGAAGAGGGTGCTGGTTCCCCTCTCCTCCTCGCCTGCCCCGCTCGGCCACTCAGCAGATGGGAAGGGGAGCAGTGGAAGACCTGCCCCCCAGGCTGCAGTGAGGTGCCTGCGAGGTCCTGAGCCCCCCGCTCAGGACTTCATATACGTTGTCGCCGTTGGTTCAACAACAGCCCTCAGCGCTGGGTACTCACTGCCCCCATTTTACAGGCCCGGAAACTGAGGACCAGAGAGCTTCAGGAAGTTGTCTGTGGTCCCTCAGCCGTTAGGCAACAGGGCCAGGATTTGAACCGTGCGCTGCTGGCTTCAGAGTCTATAGTCTAATTTATTCTGACTTTACCTCCCTCCTCCAACCCTCCGTGGCTGGCTGTACGTGTGGCAGAGACCACTGAACGGTTTGCATACGGAATGAATAAAAGTGCTTCTATACCGCTGCTCTGCTACTTTGTGAGGTCCTTCTTGCTTGACTTGTCATAATATCCAGCAACTCCTCTGCCTCGAGGAGAACTTGGTTGTGCTTCAGCAGAGTCTGGATTTTGATACTGCTCTCATCCAGGGACAGACAGACAGCGTGTCTCGACTACAGACAGAGCCAGTGGTCTATCTACGACGGCCAGTTCAGACAGGCTCTCACGTGCTGTGTTAAACCTCAGGAATTTTGTGAGGGAGTTGTTAAACACAGCCATTGCTACAAATGAAATTGTACACGTTTACAATTAAATAAGTTATTATCAACAAAGGTAATAAATTCCCCCAATTTACCACTTTTTCTTATTGTATTACAGTTCACTATTACCTACTATTTATTTAACTAAATCCAAACGGTCAAGTACTATATAGTGGTGTGATACTGTGTATCTCTCCCCAGCTCTGTGTTTAGTTACTTCATGTGGGTAGCTTAAAATTGGCCATGGTGGAAGTATCGACACCCTGGAAATGGGCAAACACTGCAAATCAGGTGGTTTCGGTTTTGGGTTTTCCCGGAGAATCGGTTATTAAACATTTATCTGCACCCCATTGGAGAGAGCATATCTGCAGCATCTTTCGTATTCAAAGCAACATTTATTTACAATAGTTTTCGTCTAAGTAAACGTGGATAGAAAGACAAAGCCTTTTGAAAGTCTAATGAAAGATGACAGGATTCTCATTGAAGCCCGGGGAGACCATCCTCACAGCATTGCTACAGTTGACGTGGAGAAGAGAGCTGCACACTCCTGGCCTTGGATGAGGCTCGGATCAGATGAGGCTACATCTCAGTGTTCTCGCAAAGGCCCGCCCTGACTCGGCACACGTGAATCAGACCAGTCCTTACATCGCGTTCACCATGGAGACAGTGGACCTGGCTCCGGGGTTCTCTTTTTTAATTCCTCCAAAGGAAATGACAAATTATTTCTCTGTGGGACCACCCAGAAAGGCTTCCTGCCCCACTGTAGACATCACTAGGCCCTCATCATAAGACTTGGCCAGTTTGTGCAAACAGGGCACGTGGATGTACATGGCAGATGAAAATGCAGTGAAGATACTTTGTCTCCAATAGAAGAACAGAGTAATAAACGTGGATGGAGGGGCTTTGCAGCTGGGAGAGAGAACCGTGGGCCAGGCCTCTTGGGGCTTATTAAACTGAGTACAAGAGGAATTTTTTAAAGGAAATGCTAGAAAATAGTATTAGAGTTCTCTTAGGAGACCCTTCTTTAAAGTTTTGTTGTTTTGAGAAAAAGCCTAAATATAACACAGCCTCGTTTTGTATCCCCAGTTAGTTTTTGATGACCTGTTTAAGCAGGTGACAGACGAGAGCCCTTAGGGGTCTTCAGAGAGGAGTGAGGTGCACAGAAGGGGGGCTGCCGAGGAACGTGTTGGGGACAGGCAGAGATGGCTTCAACCGGAAGCTGATGTGAGTGGCCAGTCCTGGCCGCCCCGGACTTCCCGTGGGGTGGCTTTGGAGAGACCAGACAGCTCCTTCGAGATGAGAGAGAGTCCAGGTGTTTGAGCTCAATCCTGATTCTCAGCAGGAAGGGATGCGCTGGGGGCACAGCCCTCAGAGATCCTCCAAACCACTTCTATGGGGGCCCATCACAGTTCCCTAAATACCTGGGCTGGAAGGAGATGGATAGACAAGGTTTCCATAGAGGGAGACAAATAAAGAGGCTCCATGATGACCGGGGAATGGCCACCTTGATCACTAAGCACATCAGGAGGCCCTGGGTCAAGCACTGGCCAGAACGAAAAGGAGGTATGGTGTCCTGACGGTGCCGTGGGGCCAAGGCCAGCAGAGAAGCCCAGAGGCTGAGCCTGCAGCTATGATGAGGGGCTGAGGCTGCAGAGGACTCTGAAAAAATGGGGAGATGTTTTCTCACCCACAGCTGGTGGGATGGGTCCTGGGCTGCCCGTCCTCAAAGGCACCGTGACTGTGTTTTTCAAAAGATGTAAACACATATATCACCTTTGACCTTGTAAGTCCATCTCTAGGACTGATGATAAAATACCCTTTGTGGCATTATTTGTAACAGTAAAAAGTAGGAAACTGATATTTCCAATAGTCGAGGGTGTCCAAAGTGCTAGTGTACTAGCCAGTGTGAAAAATCAAATTTCTGAAAGTACTTGATGACATAGGACAATTCTAATAATATGAGGGTCGTGAAAAAAGTGATCACAGAAGTTCACGTGTGACACACTCTTGTGAAATGCATAGAAAAAGAGAACTGCTTCAGAACTCATCAAATGTTTTCCTTTGATTGTTTTGAATTAGGAGTGAGTCCTGGTTCCTTCTTTGTATATTTTCTTCTATAAAACTGTTTTATTAACAATAAAAATGAGGATTAAGCAGAGTCATGTGTCAGGTGGAGAGAGAAGTTTGGAAGGAAGGACTTGGGTTCCCCAGGGAGGCTCCTGATAGAGATACTAATCAAAGCCACTTCTTTTCTAGATTTTCCCACACACCCTTGGTGGGCCACCCCTAGGTTCCAAAAACTGGAAAAAGTCATATCCTAGAGCTACACCTTTGTAATTCAGAACTGTCCTATATAGCTTAGTATAGAAACTTGGATCAGGTAAAGATTAACTATTCAGTCAACCTCACATGGAGGGATCAGGAAATGCAGAGTCTAAGTTCCACCCAAAGATTTAACCACAATGTTTTGCATCGTTTCCCTCTGGAACCTCTTTAGTTTGTCTGAGTGATGAAATGTATCTCCCCAAAGACTCAAAGCTAAAGGAGAGGCATCACATGTCCAGGGCGAAGGGGGCATTTAGCAGAACAAGAGCAGCAAAGTAGACTCTTTAGACTAAAAAGCTGAACGAGTTTCCTCACTCTGCGGGGGGATGGCTCTGGGAAAGGAACCGCGGGCGGGAGCTCCCCGGAGGTTCTTACTAAGCTGTGAAGGGCTGGCCAGGGAGGCTGGAGAAGTTCTGTGATGTCTGTGACAGTCTCCAGAGGAAGAGTGGTCAGGCCACGTCTCAGGGACAGCCCTTGGCTCAGGAGACTTTCTCAAAGGGTCACCTGCCCTCCAAATGTCTCCTTAACCGGATTGCCCCAGGGTCCAAAATACCCACTGCTACTGAAGTCACTAGAGGCCCATCGACAGGTGACCATGCGACCTAGAAGGTCACCCATCACCATCTGGAGAGAGAGAAGAGGCCTAGAGCTTCAGTGAGGACCGAGGGCAAGTGAGGCAAGTGTATTAAGTGGGGCTGGGGGAGACCCGGGGCTGGGGGAGACCCGGGGCTGCCCGTTCAATGATGTCAGCCCAGCTACCCCCAGCGCCAAAGACAGTATTTGTGGGTCTAACCATGTTTGAAAACTAGTTGCAAATTTTTACAAAATTACTTTCGCTTGATAGTTTCATTTTGTAGTACCTTCTCTTCAAATTTGGGCATTTGAAAAGGTGAAAAGCAAGTATCTCATCTTGTTTGAATCAACATTAATTTGGATTTCCACTAATTACTAGTGAGATTGAATGTCTTTTCAAAAGTTTATTAGGCATTTGGGTGTATTCTGCTATCAGTTGACTACTTATGTCTTTTGTTTATTTTTCTGTCAGGGTGTTTATCTTCAGTCCATGTGTTTGTTTGTTAGGTTTAAAGGATTTCTTTATCTAATCCCAATACTAATCTTTCATCAGATTATATAAATTGCATGTTGCTTCTCCTAATCAGAGACTGCCTTAACTTTGGCATGTCTTTGTTGCACAGAAGTTTTTAATTTCTAATTCATTAAATTTATCTTTTTCTTTCTTTTTTTTTTTTTTTTGGTGTGTGTGTTTTCTTTAAGAAATGTTCCTTCACCCCAAAGTTATAATGATGCTTTCTTACAGTCTCTTCTAAAAGTTTTCAAGTTGTACTTGTCACATTTCAGTCTTTGATCCAATTGAATTGCCAATTGTCACTGCTCCATTTTCTAGATGGACTGTTTCTTCTCCATCGATCTGCAAATACCATCATGGTTGTAGCTCAAGTTCCCTTATGTGTGCGGGTATCTTTCTTGGATCTTGGTTCTGTTCCACTGGTGTATTTGTATTTTCCTGAGCCAGTAACTCACTGTTGTAAATCCTGTAACAATATATTAGGTCTCTGTATTTGGTTGTGTGAGTCCTTCCTTATTCTTTTTTAAATAGTTTGGCCGTTTGGGGCCATTTAATCCTTCACACAAACTGTAGAATCAGTTTGTCACATTCATTAAAAACCCTGTTAAGAGTTTTTTTGAACTGGCATTAAATTTACACATTAATTTGGGGAGAATTTGAGTCTTCCCATATGTAAACATAATCTTTCTCCCTATCTTTTGTTTTTTTTTCTCTTTCCATTTATTTAAGGCATATTTGATATTCTTCAAATAGAGCTTTCTTATTTTCTCTCCAAATAGCCTGTTTTTAATTATTCCTATATGCTTCATAACTTTGTTACCATGAATGAGATCAGTATTTAATTTTATTAATTTTGTAATTTGTTTTTACTAGTATGTTGTAATGCTGTTGCTTTTAGTATATTGATTTTATATCCGAGAATCTTGCTGAATTCCTTTTTAAAGAATGATAGTATGTAGATTCTTTCAATTTCACCTGTCAAGAATCATATCCTCTGCTAATAATGACAATTTGGTTTCTGCTTTTCCAATTTTTTACCTCATTTAATTTTTCTTTTGCTATTTCAGTGTCTGGGACTTTCAGTAAAATGACAAAGAGAAACTGTGACAGCTGGATAGTTTTTTTGGTCTGATGTTTAGGAGCATTAAAGAGAATATCCCCATGGGTTTTAGCATTTAATGTGCGATTTACTGTGGTTTTGTGGTAAATACCCCCAATCAAATTAAGGAAGTTCTCTTCGTTTCCTGGTAATAAGTTTTACCAAATGTGTTTCTACATTTATGTATATTGAGTTGACCATATGATTCTCTCTTTTAATCTGATAATATAATGAATTATATTAACACTTTTCTAATGTTTAGCTCTTCTTATATTATTGGTCCAAATCTCACTTCATCGTACTTAAAAATAAGTCTTTTAAATGCATTGCTGGACTCAGTTTGCTAATATTACACTTAGGATTTTTGTATTTATGCTCCTTTGATAATTTTTTGTATCATATTATCCTTGTCTCATTTCAGTGACTTAATTTATAAAATGAGTTGGAAAATATTCCAGCTTTTTCTAGTCTCTGGAACAGTTTGGAACACCAGGATAATCTGTTCTCTTCAAGCCCAGTAAAACTTCCCCATAAAACTGCTAAAAGTGAGACTGGCCTATATATTTCTTTTCTTCTGCTGTATTTTAATGTTAAAAATCATCATGAGGTATGAGTCTCTTTTAAAAGTGAATTTGATCCATTTTTAGGGATAATGATCACATTTAATTCTATGATATTATTTTGTGTTTTTTATTGACTGTAATTTTGTTTACCCCTTTCCTACTATGGTATTGATTGAGGTTTTTCTTTCCCTTTTCTCCATTTTCATGCCCCTTTCCTCCTTCTCTGTCTGTCTGTCTCTTTCTGTGATAACTCTCTCTCCAGTCTTTATTTCTCTTAAATTTTTATACTTCTGTAACCTCTGTCTCATCATCTCTCTTGATGAATTCCGATGTTCCTCGTCTTTCAGTTTGCTAATATTTTTTGTCACCTGTGTCTACTCTACTGCTGAATCTTCCCAATGAGTTTTCCCTTTAAATGACTGTACTTTTGACTCTAGTAGGCCTATTTGGTTCTTTTTTTAAACTACCAGCTTTTCCTTTGTAGTTTCCATGTCTTTTTTATCTCTGTAATCATTTTAAAGATGCTTTTTTTGAGTCACCTTTAATAGATTGTCCTATTTTTTTTAATTTCTTGGAGTAAAAATCATACCATTCACTGCACATGCTTCCTTCCTCATGGTGGCTAATTTCCCTACGTAGTTTGTATCTTTTATCGTGAGTTCACTGTCAGTAGACATGGTTTCATGGATGAGAAACTGTACCTCAGCTGGAAACTGTACCTCTGATACTGGCTGTGATTTGGTTTGGGGTCTTAGAGGATGCTCTGCACCCCAGACACATTCTGTTCATTTCTAGGCTCCAGATTCTCAGAGCGCACAGGCCACTCCACTTCTTATCTGTTGCACGTGAGCTCCTGACTTGAGATTATTTCTCATAGGAATAGCTCTTCTCCAACCAAAGAAAAGCCTTCCTTGTCATGTTTCTGGTGAGTGGCGAATTTTAGTCCCCTCCTCACACAAAGAACTTTATGCAGGCATCTCAGTTCTATCTCCCTAACTCAAATGCATCCAAAGTCCTGTCTCCTGCCTGATATGAACATGAAAACTCAAACATAGGGTCCCAGACTGCCCTGGCACTGGTGGGACAGTGCCATCTTAGCTTCGAGTTCTTTTTATGTTTGGGGCATCTGACGATTCCCCTCCTTGCTTTGAGTGTGGCTATGCATTTACTAGGAGCATGTTCTTCTCCTGGTCCAAATTACTTGTGTGCATTTGTAGGGTGGGAGGTGGGGGGAAAGGCATCGGCCTGGTCTACCTTGCTTCCAGAAGGCTTCCCTACTCACTCTTCAGTACCTGGAACCCTTGTGTACCACTCTACCCAGACACACCGATGACTCCCCTCCCACCGGATTCTGACCTCTGTCAACCCTCACGGCGGTCGAACTTTAACACAACTCCACGTGGTGGTTCCCACACTGTGGAGGGTATTTTTTCTCATGGCTTCCGTGGCGTGGCTTCTGGTTTTCCTCCGGTTCTGCTGGTCAGTCTTCCTTTGTTTCCTATGAGAGCTCATTTGCCTCCACCAGTTCTCCAATACCTTACCTCTTGATGGTATCAGAGTCAGATATTTCCTTTTTCCTTCTGAATGGCACAAAAATAATCCAAGAGCTACCTCAACAATTGGAAGCTACACTTCCACTAAGTGTAAGAAATATTTTAATCTCTAGATCATCTGCAGATACATAATTAAACTCTGCAAGGGGATATGGGTCTAGAATTACATCCTAACACATATATAAGGTGAAAGAAAGCAAAAAGATTAGGTTGTGTATGTGAGTCAAGGATTTTTCTTTTTTTTTTTTTCTTGCTATGAACTTTGTAAACCCGTGTATTCAGAGAGTTGGATTTAATATAGTGAAAACCAAGTACAATTTTACTCTTCATTCTGAGACCCCTGGAAGCCTGGTCTCTTGAATCTTTCTTTCTATCTCTGTATTAAATTCTGGGCAAAATTTCATTGCTTTTCCAACTCATTGAAGATAATGACAAAAGGATAGTCTCTTTCTTCTTGGCTTTGAAAAGCTAAGTGTAATGTCAAACCTCCAAACTCTTGTCTGAGTTAAAACATCTTTCTGTCAGACCAGCCTAGGGCTTGGACGCCTGCAGAAGAAGAATTAGGTTGTACTGATTTATTTTTTGTTTCTCCTCTTTGCATTTCAATTCGTTCTCCCAGAGTCACACTGTGCTTTTCCAGGTAAGAAGTCTCCCCTCTAGGGAGAACCCTAGGGTTCAGAAGAAAAGGCACCCATCCTTGGCCTCCCAACCCCAAAATGCTCCTGTATATAGTTAATGCTGATTCTTAGCTCTGCCACCAGGAGAACCAGTGTGGTCACAGCCTTCAGATTTTCCTGCTTAAATCACAAAACACCAGTCTCAGCGTCCCTCACACTTGAAGATCTCTCATTTGACTTCAGGTGAAGGAGGATGAAGATGAAACATTCTTCCCATGGGGGGAGGGTGGAAGGTCACAATTCCAGACAATGATCTCCAAAAATCTTCTTTGGTATATTTATCACCCTTTCCAACTATCTAATAAATTCTTAGCCTTCCTTTATGTAGGCTGCAAAAGGATAATAGGCTAATGCTGGCAGAAGTGGCTTTGGACTCTCTTGCTTCTGGTAGGTGGTTTAGCACCTTGGTCAGGTTAGAGGGTGCTTGGCAACTCTTGCATTACTCTCAGCCTTTGGTGCCTCTGAAGAAATGGAAAGAGTAACATTCTGTTGCAAATGATTGATAGAAGGACTTCACTTGTTACATTCCTTCCGCAAATGTGATACTAATAACACTCTATTCCCAAATTTAAAATTAAAAGCACACTTTAAAATTGAGCATTTTTATTTAACAATTTTTTAGCATTTGAATAACATACTAAAATTCAGCTTAGAAAAATTCCGTGTCATGAAAAAGAACTAAGATGTAATCCAATTTGAGCAAAGTCTTGAGCAGGACAGGAGCACACTGAGGATGATGACAAGGAAGCCAGTTCTCCCTTTATCTGAAAGTAATTTGACGGGTAAAATTCCCTTTTCATCAAAGGGCATGAGCTTGACTCACTTCTGTAATGCTACTTACAGTTTCGTTAAAAAACAAAACCAAAAAAGCAAGCCACCCCAAATAACCTTAAGTTTCAACTCAGCCTTAAAATCAAGACATTTCTGAATTGCAATGACAGCCACCTTCTAAAGTGCTACAAGAGGCACTGTGTCCCCTACACTGTGCTGTTTTTCTTCACAGTACCCTATGAAACAGGATTGTTCCCTCTTTCCGTGCAAAGGAAAATGGTGCTCAGAAGGGTTCATGCATTTGCTGCAGGTCACACAAGTTTACAACTGAAATTATACTGAACATAAATCTTAATGACTGAATTTTATATTTTGCTGAACTCCCCAAAACATCACCAAAATGTTGCTAATAAAGCAAAACTAGGATTATTGGGGTTCACTGCAGAAAGGGGGAACACACCTGGCCAGTGTCTCAGCAGTGATTGCCGGGAGTGAGAACAGGACACCTACAGGCCAGTAGGGTCTGGGTGAGGCAGACTTTTTGAGGCAGGAAACTGACTGGGTCTGGACAAAGTCAGTGACACTGTGACTTCACAATGATGGACATGAGAGGTGAGACTCTTGAAGCAAGTCTTGAGAGGTAAGCTGGTGTTTATAAGTGAGTTGTTTAAGTGAGCAGTGTTGTCTCAGACAAATTGATCTTCAGGAAGTTTCTGAAGCAAAGAGCAAAGTTACTGGTGGGTGTATTTTATCTTTCATGGGCAGAGGCAGAGCAAAGCATGAGATCATGTTGACACAGGTGGTTGGTTCTCATTTTAAAAACCTAATCTTCTAAAAACCATTTGAAGTAACAAGATGTGGAGTTAAAATGGTATTCTTTTTCTCCATCTTTCATTTTATGTTGTATTCAAACTATTGCAAGACGTTTCACTATTGAGGCTGGGTTTGGTTAGGTTTTACGACGGAGGTCTCACTGATGCTAAAGAAGGTACAGGAGGTAATTTGAAATAATGTGAGCAGGAAAAATCTAACACAAGTCTCTCTCCGACCCTCCTATTCCCTCCCGCCACCCTCCCAACACCTTTCTTCCCCATGATTTATCCTGCATCTCCTACTTCAGCTCTCGTCCCATTTTTGCTCTTACTTGGCAACAACCATTTCTGGTTCAAGTTCCACCTAATAACTAAAGTGTCACCTGAGAACTCACATGGTGGCCTTTTCTAGATGCCTGGGGTAAAGGAGATGGGATGGGGTGAAGGAGAGAAGTACCCTGAGCTCACCATGGCACCTACCTTCAAAACTAATGATTAACATCACTATTTCATTTTATTTTATTTTATTTTATTTTATTTTATCTCTAATGTTTTTATTAGAAGTACTTTTCCAAAGGATAAACAATTATGAGTTACATGCATTTTCTTACCCACAGATTAATAATTCATTTTTTTCATTTAGGTACATTTAAGTTCCCACCAAGTTAAACTCCTAGGGACATCAATTCCTTTCTTCATATGCTTTCATAATTTCAGGGTTAAAATTAAAAGAAGTTTTCTGTGCTCTCTCAAGAGTGAAGTGATCTTAAGAATTTCTATAACCCAAGAAAACTGTACTATCTTAAAAACAGCTGTAAAAATAGATAGCTATTTTCTCCTTAAAAGCAGAACATATTTTATGCCTATTTATTCATTGATACTATTTGTATTCATTTAAAAAATAATTTATGTAACGTTTATTTCTCATTCAAATGAGAAAATCTGTTTGGCACCTGGAAATAAATGAACTCAACATTTTCATTAACTCCTCCAAAAAGATCTATTTTTTTTCCTGAAGTTTTCAAACCTAACTTTCTCAAGTGTCCCTCTCCCTGGCTTTCAAAAACTCAGAGATAACATATATGATACTCTAAAGGTTGCGTTATGTGCACCTCACAATGAACTCTTAGAGTTAAAGCTGAGCAGATGTTCCCTGACCTTGTCTCATGAGATGCCGGCAAAAGTCTGGTGGATGCCATTTCCACTTCCTTGCATTTCTTATCTCTCCATCTAGACATTTGAGGGTTAGCATCAGGATTGAACCATCTATGCCCTCCATCTGGGCAGCCTGGGGAAGTTGCCAACTATCTAGGGCTTCTCCCTCTATTCACACCCTGAGTTCTCTCCATTGAGGCACACACATTCTTGACATCTTACTCTTTTTTTTTTTAGATCCTCTTTACATGGTCACCTTCATTGTTTTTGGTTTTTTAACATCTTTATTGGAGTATAATTGCTTTACAATGGTGTGTTAGTTTCTGCTTTATAGCAAAGTGAATCAGCTATACATATACATATATCCCCATATCTCCTCCCTCTTGCGTCTCCCTCCCACCCTCCCTATCCCACCCCTCTAGGTGATCACAAAGCACTGAGCTGATCTCCCTGTGCTATGCGGCTGCTTCCCACTAGCTATCTGTTTTACATTTGGTAGTGTATATATGTCCATGCCACTCTCTCACTTCGCCCCAGCTTACCCTTCCCCGTCCCGTGTCCTCAAGTCCATTCTCTATGTCTGCGTCTTTATTCCTGTCCTGCCCCTAGGTTCTTCAGAACCTTTTTTTTTTCTTTTTTTTTAGATTCCATATATATGTGTTAGCATATGGTATTTGTTTTTCTCTTTCTGACTTACTTCACTCTGTATGACAGACTCTAGGTCCATCCACCTCATTACAAATAACTCAGTTTCGTTTCTTTTTATGGCTGAGTAATATTCCATTGTATATATGCGCCACATCTTCTTTATCCATTTATCTGTCGATGGACACTTAGGTTGCTTCCATTGACATCTTACTCTTATTCTCTTTAAAGGTCTCTGCATTTTGACTTGGATATATTTTTCCATTGCCACCTCCTAATTACAGTCTTGTATTTTAAATCCTGAAGTTCACCAGGTTATTGTTCATGCTCTGGGCACCAGGATACAGATTCCAGAGATCTTATTTCCTGTTTCTTAGCTCTATCTCATCTTTTTTCTCTCCTGAATAACCAATATGCCTTTTGCCCTTCTGGTCCAACTTCCAAGGCTTCTGCTTATATCAGAAACCCACTCTGGCACAAGAAAAGGGTAACAGGGGGCTCTCAAGCTTGATAAAATTCTGCAGAACCAGACCCAAGAGAAAATAAGAGAGGCACACAGCCAGCATTTTACCAGGAGCTGCCCGCTTGTATGAGGCTGGGGATAGTGGGTACCACTGTGCTTGGTTTGGCGCTGCTGTCGTGGCCTTTCATTGCTGCAGCCAGGACAGCTCATGATGCAAAGCTCCAGGTGAAGTCACCTAGTTTGCTGTCCCTCACTGGCTTCCTGTAAAGTGTGAGGTGGAGTCCTGCTTCCCATCTATCTAAAAAATCCCCCCAAATATATGGTAATTAGATATTGAACAGCCTCAGTAAGAAATCCCCACTCTAACGACATGAAATGTACACTCGTCTAAGCATTTCTGCCACATTCTTGCCTGAGGATGCTCCATATGTAATTAATATCATTTCTAACTGTAATGATAATACTTTCAGCCCTTAACTGCTCCCCACATCCCATCAGGCCATGAGTTTTGGGTTCCTTTGCTGGTAATTCTGAATATGTTTTAAAAATACAGAATGCACATGTACTGTAGGATCTCATTTTAGTAGGGAAAATAAATGAGTAAGTAAGTCTATGTGTGAGTAGAGAAGAGAGAAACATTGTTATTTAATATTAAAACCTGTTTATAGCTATGTATTACTTCTAATAAAAGCAACTATAGCCACATCTGCAGGAACATAAATCTCTAATAGCACCCCTTCTACTTGCAGATATTGGGAGAGAGAGCAAAGGGACAGGGGACCTTCTGATACCCGCCACCACTTCTGCACTGAGACTGAGAGAGATCCAAGTGGGCTATTGTTTAGCAGAGCATTAATGAGACTGAATATATGTGATAATATATATATAGTACATATGAGTCCAAGCCAAATAGAGAAATTTTTGAGGGGAACTCAAGGGGAAGGGACCCTAAAAGCAGAACAAGTTGAAGTCTTTAGGAGAGAGGAAGCTAAGCAACACGACTTAAAAACTTCCTCAGTTGTTTGCTAATTAGTAAATCTGCTAATCCCACAGATGCCTTGTGTAGGTGGAAAGGGTGAGTGAAAATGGAGGGGGAAAAGCTGTGAAACATTTAAAACAATACAGTTTACATAAATTAAAAATACATGTGCGTGATTCAAAAGTACACACTTTGTAATAACACATGCCAAAAAAAAAGATCCGATTTCGAAGGAATTGCAACAGAATGATTTTACTAACAGGAAAGGGGAGCAGCAGAAATGTTTAGTACGTAAAAAGAATGGATGGAGAGAGAGATAGATGATAGATAGATAGATAGATAGATAGATAGATAGATAGATAGATAGATAGATAGACAGATGATCGATAGGTAGGCAGACAAAGGTAGATGCATGGATGGATGGATAGATGGATGGACGAATGATGATGATTGGATGAATGGCTGATGGATGGGTAGATGGAGAGATAGATAGATAGATAATGGATAGATGCATAGACGGAAAGACAGGCAGATGGGTGACTTAGCAGGGACCACAGATGACAATGATCCATGAACTAAAGAGTCTAATTAACTCAGCTTTTGCACCTGAGGCTTAAGGGAAAAAATTAGTATGTTTGGGATAACAAAGCAATCATCATTTTCTGAAGTAACTGGGTGAAAACTGAGCTAAAAAACAAAGGGGACAGGGGTGGGATAGGGAGGGTGGGAGGGAGACGCAAGAGGGAGGAGATATGGGGATATATGTATATGTATAGCTGATTCACTTTGTTGTAAAGCAGAAACGAACGCACCATTGTAAAGCACTTAAACTCCAATAAAGATGTTTAAAAACAAACAAACAAACAAAGGGGACTAAGAAAAAATGATACCCTATTTCCTTCCCTTATCAAATTCTCAGACTGGTTGGGAGGAATGTGGAATTCCCACCACATGTGGGATGAAGTCCCAGAAAATTTTATTTGAATCTTGAAAGACAAATGTCCTCATCTGACATCTGGTTTTCAGTCTGTATGTGTGTGTGAGTTTGGGTATGTAAGTATTTGCATATGCATTGAAGCAAAGCTTGAATGGAACATTTGAAACCATTAGGAATGATTCTTTCAGGAGGAGGAAGGTGTTGGGGGAGGGCTTTCATTTTTATTTTACATCTGTTTTAAAATTCCTGAAGAACATGCATTACTTTTGTAGTAACTTCAGATCTAGTCAGGGGATACATTCAGTTATGGAAAGTATTTCTTCAATTTTGTGGCAGCGTTTGGATGTGGGTTTTATTGTATAATGATTTCTCATTGCCTTCACTCTCTGACCAGTAAAGAAAATGAAGAGCAGGGAAGAGACCAACTACTGGCATTTCAACCGTCTGCCCATGGGTGGCTTTCTTTTACAAACCTAGACATTTTATCTTTAAAAAAATAGCCCTAAACTCCTAATTTACCCTTCCCCGCTTTCCCCTTTGGTAACCATAAGTTTGTTTCCTATGTCAGTGGGTCTCTTTCTGTTTTGTAAATGAGTTCATTTGTATTTTTTTTTTTTTTTAAGATTCCACATATGAGTGATATCATATGATATTTGTCTTTGTCTGGTTTACTTCACTTAGTATGATAATTTCTAGGTCTAATCTTTGAGATTAACATATACACACTCCTATATATAAAATAGATAACCAACAAGGACCTACTGTATAGCACAGGGAACTATACTCAATATTTTGTAATAACCTATAAGGGAAAATAATCTGAAAAAGAAATATATATATAAAAAACTGAATCACTGTGCCATACACCTGAAATTAACACATTGTAAATCAACTATACTTCAATTAAAAAAAAAAATAGCCCTGTGGTGTTAGATTCTAGCTGTTCAAGACATTTAATTATTCCTGAAATATACCATTTAATCAAACCACTCAAAATCATAGCATGATTTGAGCTGACACTATTGGGGTAATGAAAGTGAGGTTTTAAAGATCTCTCCCTTCAAAAATTCACAGACACAGCCTTCTCCTTGAAAGGCACCAGGGTGAGGAAGCAGATTCTTGTACCCTCCAGCCATTTCTTCACACAGCGTGCTGATCCTATAAACTCAGTGGCTGGAATCTGATTGTTTCCAAGTTTCACCATTTCTTCCAACACTGAACTGAGAGCAGGAGGCCTCATGATCTCAGATCCTGTGGGTTGGCCATTCAGGGTTAATAAATGTCTCAATAAAGCAGTGCCTCCCTCACTACAGACTAGTACAGACAGTCCTCTCAGACCGTTCCCATGCTCGTTTTCCAGACCACATCCAGGCTCGCATGGCGAAAGCAGCACGAGCTGTCTCCCCGGGCTTCTCCCTCCTACACATCAGCCAAGAGCCAACGTTGCTCTGAACGTCACAGACTTTGAGTCATAAAGCACAACCCTTACTAGCATACATCAATGATGTTATGTACCACTCCTTGGTGTCATTTGATAAATGAATTTTGTTAATGGAAATTTCAGATTTCTCTGAGTAAAATGTCATTGGCTTTGTGGCTTGTTGGGTAAGCATCTCAGGAATTGAGAAAGTCGCCATCTGTCCAGCTAGGCGACTGCCTCCTGGAATAATGCCTCTCTGGTTTCAGTCTATTCTCTGTCTTTCGCTCCCAAAATTATCTATTTCATACCTAAAATATTGACTTCGTGCTTACTTATTAGGACACTCTCCCTCCTCAATAGTTATCAATTAATTTATAGGAAAAGTCACTGTACTACTTTGCTAACAAGTGATCTGAAATTTTGATGGTTTCATGTCAGTGTTGAAAACATTTCATAACAGACCGTAATGATAGAGCACGAGGGGTCCAATACCCAGCATGGCCTTATGTATGTTGAACGACACGGCAAAGAAAGAGAATAGTGGTGAATTTTTGGCTTGGGGTATAATTTGGACATAGAATTCGTTACTATCTGTTTTAATTGTTTCAGAAGTTTCTGAAGGCAGAGGCAGAATTGGGTACCAGGTGAGAGCAGAACATGATGTTGGGTCTCATCCCCAGGGAAGCTTGGGGACACAGCTGGTACCCTTGGGATCACTGGTGTTAAGCCCCCTGGGTGTCAAGAGAGCAGACCCAGGGGAGTTTGAGGGTGTTCAGGGAGGCTAATAATTTCCTTCTCCCCACATTCCCACCTTGGTCCATGGGGGTGGTCATTTCTGACTCTCTGTCCTCACTGGAAGTGCCAGAGTTGGGGAAGGGGTGAAGATTTCCCAGTTGCCCTTCTGTCCCCTCTCCAGTTCCTCTCCAAAAGGAGAGAGGTCAACAACCTGGTCAGAGCTGGATTCTCTTTGACCATATCTGTAGTATGGCAGTGTTACAGACTGCATGTTTGCATACCCCCAAAATTCATACGTTGAAACCCTAATCTCCAATATGATGGTATTCAGAGGTGGGGTTTTGGGAAGTAATTAGGTAATGAGGGTGGAGCCCCCATGATGAGATCAGTGTCCTTGTACAAAGAGACCTGCAAGAGCTTGCTTCCCTTCTGTCTCCTGACCACATGAGGACACAGCAAGAAGGCGTCCATCTACAAACCAGGAAAAGGGTTCTCTCCAGGAGGCAAATTGGCCTGCACCTTGATCTTGGACTTCCCAGCCTCCAGGACCATGAGAAGTAAATGTCCGTGGTTTAAGCCGCCCCATCGATGGTAGTTTGGTTACAGCAGAGGAATCGTAGTATGTAGGTCAGTCTCCACTCATACTGCTCTTTGTCAGGATAGTCAATGGTTTCCTGCTTTGTGAGTTGAGCACACCAGCTTATATCAGGGCCTTTGGCTCTGTTCTGCCTACCAGCTGGTCAAGTGGCCTTCAAGTCTGAACTACAGACCCAGGGCACAAAGTGTGGTCCAAGAAGCTCCCCTCAGGGCCTCCTCACCCAACGCTCATCCTCCCCCTCATTGTCAACCGGAGGAGACCTGTGTCCTCGGGGGGTAAGGAAGGAGGTCGCCAGGCATTTGCTCACACTAATGACCAGAGCTGTATCCCACCTGGCTTGGGATCCTGGTGTGGATCACTCCTGGAGGGGGTCACTGGAGCAGAGAACGAGTGAATGGTAGGATTCGGATGTCAGAGCTCATTTCACACAACTGCCTGTTCAAGCAGGTGGTCCTGGACCTGGAGGTTTTGGATGCTGACCATCTGTCTATACATCCCCAACAGAGACATGACTAACATCCCACGTGATTCTACATCCCGAGGTCAAGAAATGCAAGCCCAGGAATGGAAAGTTTATTGGTTGACCCAGGAGCCTGAAACTTCACAACAGCTGCTCTTCTTATGAGTAAAATTTGGGGAGTGACATGTGAGCCACACATGTCCAGCATCTAGCTGACCAGCCCTGTCTTTTTCCCATGGCTTCTGGGTTCCAAAGGCAGCAAGAGAAGACAAACCAGCATGGACACTTTTCAAGCTGCTACTTATGTCATACTTGCTTGTGACCCATTGGCTAAAACAAGCTGCATGATTAAAGGGAGAGAGAAATAGACTCTACCTCTTAATGAAGAGGGGCTGCAAAACTTTGCAACCATATTTTTTTCTTTTTTTATTGAAATATAGTTGACATACAATTTTATGTTAGCTTCAGGTGTACTACATAATGATTTGATACTTGCATACATTACATTATGAAATGGTCACCACAAAAAGTCTAGTAACCATCTGTCCCCATACAAAGCTATTACAATATTATTGACCATATTTCTTATGCTGTATGTTACATCCCTGTGACTTATTTATTATATAACTGGGGGTTTCTACTTCTTAATCCCCTTCACCTATTTCACTCCTACCCCCAACCCTCCCTTCTGGCAACCACCTGTTTGTTCTATCTATGAGTCTGTTTTCATTTCATTTTGTTTTGTTTTTTAGATTCCACGTACAGGTGAGATCATGCAGTATTTGCCTTTTTCTGACTTGTTTCACTTAGCATAATACCCTCTAGATCCATCCATGTTGTTGCAAATGGCAAAATTTCATTTTTTCATGACCAAGTAATATTTCATTGTGTATATATCATGTCTTCTTTATCCATTCTTCTGTCGATAGACATTTAGGTTGCTTCCATATATTGGTTATTGGAAATAGTGGAAATAGACATTATAACTCAAATTAGAGTTTTTTCTTCCAGTAAATACCCAGAAGTGAACTAGCTGGATCACACAGGAGTTCTATTTTTATTTTTTGAGGAAATTCCATACTGCTTTCCATAGTGGCTGCATCAATTTACAAACCCACCAAGAGTGCATAAGGGTTCCCTTTCCTCCACATTCTCATCAACATTTGTTATTTGTTGTCTTTGTGATAACAGCCATTTTGACAGGTGTGAGGTGATATCTCATTGTGGTTTTGATTTGCATTTTCCTGATGACTAGTGATGTTGAACATCTTTTCATGTGTCTGTTGGCCATCTGCATGTCTTCCTTGGAAAAATGTCTATTCAGTTCCTCTGCCCATATTTAAATCAGGTTGTTTGTTTTTTTGATGTTGAGTTGTATGAGTTTTTGTATATTTTGGATATCAACCTCTTATCAGATATATCATTTGAAAATATCTTCTCTTATTCAGTAGGCTACCTTTTCATTTTGTTGATAGTTTTTTTCACTGTGCAAAAGCTCTTTAGTTTGCTGTAGTTCCCTTTGTTTTCTGGGTTTTTTTAAAATTTGTATTGGAGTATAGTTGCCTTACAATGTTGTGTTAGTTTCTGCTGTACAGCAAAGTGAATTAGCTATATGTATATATATATCCCCTCTTTTTTGGATTTCCTTCCTATTTAGGTCACTGCAGAGCATTGAGTAGAGTTCCTTGTGCTATACAGTAGGTTCTCATTAGTTATCTATTTTATACATAGTATCAATAGTGTATATATGTCAGTCCCAATCTCCCAATTCATCCCATCCACCCCACCCCCCATTCTCCCTTTGGTATCCATACATTTGTTCTCTACATCTGTGTCTCTATTTCTGCTTTGCAAGTAAATTCATCTGTATCATTTTTCTAGATTCCACATATAAGAGATATTATACGATATTTGTTTTTCTCTTTCTGACTTACTTTACTTTGTATGACATACTTTTGTTTTAGTTTCCCTTGTCTGAGGAGACAGATCAAAAAAGAAGTATTGCTTAGATGAAGGTAAAAGAGTGCACTGCCTATGTTTTCTTCTAGGAGTTTTATGGTTTCAGGTCTTACATTTAGGTCTTTAATATATTTTGAGTTTATTTTTGTATATGGTGTGAGAAAGTAGTCCAGTTTGACTCCTTTGCATGTAGCTGTCCAATTTTCCCAACACCATTTATTGAAGAGGCTGTCATTTCCCCATTGTATATTCTTGCCTTCTTTGTCATAGATTAATTGTCCACATAAGTATAGGTTCATTTCTGGGCTCTCTATTCGATTTCATTGATCTATATATTTGTTTTTGTGCCAGTGCCATACTGTTTTGATTACTGTAGCTTTGCAGTATAGTTTGAAAGCAAGGAGAGTGATACCTCCAGTTTTGTTCTTATTTCTCAAAATTGTTTTGGCTATTTGGGATCCATTATGCTTCCATACGAATTTTAGAATTTTTTCCCTAGCTCTGTGAAAATGCCATTGGTATTTTGTTAGGTATTGCATTGAATCTGAAGACTGCCTTCGGTAGCATGGCCATTTTAACAATATTGATTCTTCCAATCCATGAGCACAATATATCTTTTCATTTGTTTGAGTCATCTTCAATTTCTTTTACCGATATCTTTTAGTTTTCCAGGTACAAGTCTTTGACCTCCTTGGTTTGACTTATTCCTAGGCATTTTATTCTTTTTGGTGCAATTATAAATAGAATTGCTTTCTTAATTTCTTTTTCTGATAGTTCATTGTTAGTGTATAAAAATACAACAGATTTCTGCATATTAATTTTGTATACTGCAACTTTACTGAATTCATTTATTAGTTCTAATTGATTTGGGTGGCATCTTTGGTTGATTTTTTATATATAGTATATCATGCCATCTGCAAACATAACATTTTAACTCTTCCTTTCCAATTTGGATTCCTTTTATTTCTTTTTCTTGTTGGACTGCTGTGGCTAGGACTTCCAATACTATGTTGAGTAAAATTGAAAAGAATGGACATCCTTATCTTGTTCCTGATCTTAAAGGAAATGCTTTCAGTTTTTCATAATTGAGTATGATGTTGGCCGTAGGTCTGTCATATATGGCCTTTATTATGTTGAGGTATAGTCCCTCTATCCCCACTTTGTTGAAAGATTTTGTCATAAATGGATGTTGAATTTTGTCAAAAGATTTTTCTGCATCTATTGAGATGATCATTTGATTTTTATTCTTCAATTTGTTAATGTGGATATTGAATCATTCTTGATCTCTAGGATAAATCCCAATTAATCATGTTGTATGATCCTTTTAATGTATTGTCAAATTCAGTTTGCTAATATTTTCTTGAGGATTTTTGCCTCTATGTTCATCAGTAATATTGGCCTGTCATTTTCTTTTTTATTTAAATAAAGTTATTTATTTTATTTATTTTATTTTTGGCTGCATTGCGTCTTCGTTGCTGCGCGTGGGCTTTCTCTAGTTGTGGTGAGCAGGGGCTACTCTTCATTGCAGTGCGTGGGTTTCTCATTGTGGTGGCTTCTCTTGTTGTGGAGCACAGACTCTAGATGCACAGGCTTCAGTAGTTGTGACTTGTGGGTTCTAGAGCACAGGCTCAGTAGTTGTGGCGCATGGGCTTAGTTGCTCCGCAGCATGTGGGATCTTCCTGGACCAGGGCTCGAACCTGTGTCCCCTGCATTGGCAGGCGGATTCTTAATGACTGCGCCACCAGGGAAGCCCCTGTCATTTTCTTTTTTTGTGGAGTCTCTGGTTTTTGTATCAGGGTGAGAGCAGCCTTGTAGAATGAGTTCAGAAGTGTTCCTTCCTCTGCAATTTTTTGGACTAGTTTGAGAAGAGGTGTTAAGTCTCCTCTAAATATTTGGTAGAATTCACCCATGAAGACATCTGGTCCTGGATTTTTGTTTATTGGAAATCTTTAAATTACTAATACAATTTCATTACCGGTAATTGTTCTGTACATATTTTCTATTTCTTCCTTGTTCAGTTTTGAGAGGTTGTACATTTCATACTTTTCACATTTCTAGTTGTGGCCTTTTCTTTTTCACTTAGAGAAGTCCTTTTAACATTTCTTGTAAAGCTGGTTTGGTGATGTTCAACTCTTTTAGCTTTTGCTTCTCTGTAAAACTTTTGATCTCTCCATCAAATCTGAATGATAGCCTTTCCAAGTAGAACGTTCTTGTTGGTAGGTTTTTTTCCTTTCATCACTTTGAATATCTCATGCCACTCCATTCTGGCCTGCAGAATTTCTGCTGAAAAGTCAGCTGATAGTCTTATGGGAGCTCCTTTGTCCTTAGCTAGTTGTTTTTCTCTTACTGCTTTCAAGATTCTCCCTTTATCTTTAATTCTTGCCATTTTAATTATAATGTATCTTGGGGTGGGCCTCTTTGGGTTCACTTTGTTTGGAATTCTCTGTCTTTCCTAGAACTGGATGTCTGTTTCCTTCCCCAGGTTAGGGAGGTTTTCAGCCAGTATTTTTTCAAATAAGTTCTCTACCCCCTTTTCTCTCTCTTCTCCTTCGGGGACCCCTATACTGTGAACGTTATTGTGTTTGCTATTGTCCCAAAGGTCTCTTAAAATATCCTCATTTTTAAAAATTCTTTTTTCTTATTTCTGTTCAGCTTGGGTGATTTCCCCTACTCTGTCTTCCAGTTCGCTGGTCTGTTCCTCTGTATCATTAATCTGCTATTGATTGCTTCTAATGTATTTTTTAATTTCATTAATTGTATTCTTCAGCTCTGTTTTGTTCTTTTTTATATTTTACAACTCTGTTGAAATTCTCACTGTGTTCATCCATTCTTCTTCCAAGTTCTTTGAGCATCATTTTGATCATTACCTTGAATTCTTTATCAGGTAGATTGCCTATCTCCACTCTGTTCAGGCCTTTTTCTAAGGTTTTGTCTTGTTCCTTCATTTGGAACATATTCCTCTGTCTCCTTATTTGCCTATTTCTCTTTGTTTATTTCTATGTATTAGGTAGGTTGGTTATGTTTCCCAATCTTGGAAAAGTGGCCTTACGTAGGACATGTCCTATGGTGCCCAACAGCACACTTCCTTCTGATCAGCAGAGCTATATGCTCTAGGTGTGCCCCTATGTGGGCTGCATGGGCCTTCTGTTGTGGAAAGTCCAACTACTGTGAGTGTTCTGGTACACTGGGCTGGCCCCTGGCCAGGTTGACTGCCAAGCTCTGCCTCATGTGGTAGCTTCTGGCCCACTGGTGGGTGGAACCAGGTCCCAGCATGTCTGATTGTGCAGCCTGGGGGTGCTCAGGGCTGATGCCAGCCTGCTAGTGGGTGTCTACTGTATGGTTCAGGGGTTCCAGGACTGGTGCCAGCCCACTGATGGATAGGTAAGCCCCTGGTCCTAGTAGGCCAGAGAGAGGATTTCAAAATGGTGTTTGCCAGCACCAGTGTCATCATAGAAGAACAAGCACCCAAAACCGGTTGTTGCAGGCATCTATGTCCCCAGGAGGAGTCCGAGTTGCCCCCTGCCTCTCTGAGACACTCTCTAAGATCAGCAAGTGGGTCTGACCCAGGCTCCTTTCAAACTACTGCCTCTGCGCTGGGACTAGGAGCGTGTGAGATTTTGTGCATGCCCTTTAAGTATAGAGTCTCTATTTCCTACAGAATGGAGTCTCTATTTCCTACAGCCCTCCAGCTCTCCTGTTCTCAAGCTCTGCTGGCCTTCAAAGCCAGATGTTTTGAAGGCTCATCTTCCCAGTGCAGGACCCACAGACTGGGGAGCCTGATGTGGGGCTCAACCCCTCAATCCTTGGGGAGAACCTCTGCAATTGTAATTATCCTCCTATTTGTGGTCGCCTACCTGGTGGTATGGGTCTTGACTATACTGTGTCTCTTTCCCTCCTACTCACCTCATTGTGATTCCTTTTTTAGATCTTTAGTTGTGGAAACTCTTTTCTGCTAGTCTTCAGGCTGTTCTCATAGATAGTTGCCCCATAAATAGTTGTAATTTTGGTGTACTCACAGGAGGAGGTGAGCTCAGGGTCTCCCTACTCTGCCATCTTGGTCATACCTCCTCAACCATAGTTTTTTCAATCAACTAGAGTCGTAAAAGCAAAATATTCCAAAAAGATCTCCTAGAATATTTACAGAGCCCTGAAAACACTTTCTTGGACCCTTGTAATGAGTAGCCCATGTGAGGGTGAACTTCTTAGCTGAAAGAGAATAAGCACATTTTGTTGATGCTCCTGTGATGCTGGGATTTACAATCAAATAATAAGGATCAAATCGTATTTACACTCAGGTGTTACAATGTGGTTATTTGCCAAGTGATATTAGGAAATACAAGGCACAAGAAAAGGTCTTTCATTTCTGGCTATTGCCAACACGTTCTGGTCTCCACTGCTAGATGCTTGATGTCAGTACAGGATGGCATTCAGCTGGGAAGATTACAGTGGACTGAGCATCCCTGCCTGAGTTCAGGGTCACCAGGAATCTTCCAGGGACACATGGGGAGGAAGGTCCCCAAATATAGTAAGAGATCGGACAATTCAGATTGTGGTGACTCACTGCTAAGTAATCTATAGTATCAAAGGGAAAGACTTTGCAGTTCTAAGGAAGGCGTGGGTGAGTCCTGGGAGCAAACTATGGCTTTTGTGTCACACAGAAGGTTTGCATCTTTCTCAAGGGCAGGTCAGGAGAGCAACAACTGGATCACTCCTCTGGCCAAAGAAGTAAAAAAACGTCTACAATCATTTCTGAAGTTAATAGATATTTTTGTGTGTTTGTGTGGCTTAAACAACATTTATTTCTCACAGTTCTGAAGGCTGAGATGTGCAAGATCAAGGTGCCAGTAAATTTAGTATCTGGTGAGAGCTTCCCTCCTGGTTCATAGATGGTTGATAGATTTTTATTATGTTTTCTCCCATGGGAGAAAAAGCCCAAACCTCAGTGCTGCTTACACAAGAAAACCATTGATGCTGGTCTGGGCACCAACTTTGCCTGCAGCAAACGTTAAGGAAACGTTTTGTGTCCACCTGGGGCAACATCGCCACACCCCAGCCACTGGTCTAGCTTAGATGGGGATGGAGTCAGGAAGATCTGTGGCATGTGTTATTTATTTAGTTGATAAGTTTACTGTAGAAGTAAAGTTTGAGTGATGTTAAAAAGCCTCCTTGCCAGTTTCTGGGAAATAATCTGGAACCAGTACTTTGGGGAACAAACATGCAGATGCAAACTGGTAGATTTGGGGTTCAGAAGGAACATGTTCTGAGTCAGTAGTCTGCCTGATGTCCCTCTGTGCAATAACCATGGCAACAGGTGGGCTGGGCAAGCAGGCTGGTTATTCAGAATGATGTGCATGAGAATGTCTGCCTTAGCAAAGTCCTTCAAACCTGTCTACCAAGCAGGGAAGTCCAGCAGGGTAAGGAAGGGTTGGAATTGGGGGGACCTCATGATGTGCTGAAGCACTGGAAAAAGAAGAAAGCAAACACAGGGTACATTAACAAGCAAGCTTCCACTGTGAGCCGTTGAGGCTCAATCCCCCTGGGAAACTGCACCCAACTCACCTTCGAAGGCAAGGAGTCTGGCTATTGGACCACCACCTTCCACCCATCCTTGCTTTAGGGCTGTTTCAGGGCGTCAATCCCATGGCATTCTGGCCTGCCTTGTCCCCTGGCTGGAAATGTTTCTGGCCAGTGAACAAGTAGCATGTTGTAGCAGCGGCCCACGTCACCTGATACTCAAGACATGCAACTACAAATCACACTGTTGATGAAACCCAAAGCCTTTTAGTGCATCATCTTTGACTATTAAGAAATGAGGACTGAAGATATTTATCTGCTGTTTCCCATGTTGAGACGCCTGAACAGCACAAAAGTGAGATAGTTCATGTCTCTCTCCTAGTTTTCCATTGCTGCTTCTCTCAGTTAACCCTCACCTTCTTCAGTGCACATCATTAGAGGCTTAAAAAAGGACACTTACCTTCCTATTTTCCCAAGATACACTGTTCTTTATTTCAAACGCAATTATAAATAATATTGGGGCCAAGGTGCTATGTATGTTGAGTAAATTTTAAATTTATTTATTATTTATTTTTTATATTTATTTTTGGCTGTGTTGGGTCTTCGTTTCTGTGTGAGGGCTTTCTCTACTTGCGGCAAGCGGGGGCCACTCTTCATCACGGTGCGCGGGCCTCTCACTATCGCGGCCTCTCTTGTTGCGGAGCACAGGCTCCAGACGCGCAGGCTCAGTAGCTGTGGCTCATGGGCTTAGTTGCTCCGCGGCATGTGGGATCTTCCCAGACCAGGGCTCGAACCCGCGTCCCCTGCATTAGCAGGCAGACTCTCAACCACTGCACCACCAGGGAAGCCCATGTTGAGTAAATTTTAAAAGGAAAGGAATTATACTCACTTATGCACATGATGTCTTGTGTATAATTGGAAGTTGAAAATATTTCTATGTGAATAAATTAAAAAACTAATCAGTCTTTAAGTGCACAAAATCTTTTTCTACTTACAAAATGGGTCTCATTTTACTTATATAAATACACTTAAATAAGCAAGTTCTGTACTAGAGACAGCCCTTCATGCTTTTAAGTAGAGCAATATTCTCAGCAAACTAAGTTTGTTTTTCTTTTTTTTTAAATTGAAGTAGAGTTGATTTACAGTGTTTCACATGTACAGCAAAGTAATTCATATATATATGTATATATATACATATATATTCTTTTTCAGATTCTTTTCCATTATAGGTTATTGCAAGATATTGAATATAGTTCCCTGTGCTATACAGTAGGTCCTTGTTTGTTATCTATGTTGTATATAGTAGTGTGTATCTGTTGATCCCAAATTCCCAATTTATCCCTCCCCACCTTTCCCTTTTGGTAACCATATGTTTGTTCTCTATGTCTGTGAGTCCATTTCTACTTTATAAGTAAGTTCATTTGTATCATATTTTTTAGATTCCACATACAAGTGATATCATATGATATTTGTCTGTGTCTAACTTATCAGTGAAGTAAGATTTTATGGTATTACACGGATTCATTTTAATTTGTGCTTTTTTTTTAACAAGAAAAAGAAAATGGTTTCATGGGCTGTAAGCCTAGAGATTATGTTTTCTTTCTCATTTTCTGTGTGATTCACCGTCTCATTCTAGGCAAGCTGCCCTGTCTGGGTGTTCACTATCTCACCTTTTTAGAGAAGCCAAATTGTACCTTTAAGGACCATCTCTCCTCAGAGGGTGTGGATATCCAGAAGGCCGCGTAGCCTGCTGTCTATAGATGATAAACATCAGGCCTGAGCTTCTCATCACATCAGGAATTTAGATTATAAATGCCCAGGGGGCCGGAGTTGTGTCACAGAGTCCACTGTAACTTCCCCAGATGGCTGAGATAGTGTAGGAATTCCTCCCTCCCCGTTGGCTGAATACTGGAGCCCAGTGGATGAACAGTGTCTCTGGGAAGAAGGTGGTGAGAATCATTTCTGAGGAAAGGGAGACCCCTTTGCTTCTCCATAGGTGCCCAGTGAAAATTGCTCTCTGGGCTGCACATTGAGTTTTATCCTCACTTATTTATGGGCGTGGACAGATAAAGGGAAGGGTGATGGAGACAAGCCATGGGTAGTTCCTCCAGCTCTCCCTGGAGGTGGGAGGGGTAGGAGGGGTGAACTGACTAGTTGTCTGTCTGAAGCCACCTTTCTGGGATATACTGGAGGATTTGTGTCCTCATCCTGTCCTGGGCCTTCTCGGGGTTTACCTGGGTCTCCTTCCTCCAGACACAGAATCCCACGTTTTACTTTTCCCAAGATCAGAACAGAAAGATCCCAGATCTTGGTCCCCAGTTGTAGAAATGGCTAGGATGCAGGTTCTGTGGAAAACGTGACTTTCCTATCTGGGAGTCTCGTCGCTTAACTGGAGGGTCAGCTGGTGAGTCAGCTCGGGTGCTACCCTGGTTCTGGAATCCAGGATGATAGCACTTCTTCCTGGGAACTGAAGCGAATATTCTGGGCTGGAAGATGGGTGGGAGACGCAGACAAATTCCCGGCAGTAAGTTCCGATCCAAGCCCTCGGGCCCAACTGTGCAGGCATCTTCTCCAACCAGCTTCCCTCTCTGTCCTCCTACATGGCCAAGACAGCAGCTCACTGTAGCTCTGACTGCCTTGGGTTTGGCCTCTGTATCTAATCTCATTCTGTTTTTTCAAGGTTTCAGACAAGTCGGAAAAATTAATTTCATGTGTTTTGAGAATAAAATTTGTAATTATGACAGAATCCCAGAAAATAAAAAGTTTAGAGCTCGGGAAAGGCATCCATCTAGTTACAAACTTATATTGTTGATGAAAGTGAGGGAGAAGCTTCTGTGAATGTAGCCCAGAGGATTTCCTGGAAAGTCCAGCTGGCTGGACCTCGTCAATATCCATTCTTAGACATATAGCTTGGCTTGCAAATCAAGCTGTTTTCAGAAAAGTTCAGCTCAGGGCTCACAAGTTCTTTATTTAACTAGAGGAAATGGTCTATTTTGCAGAACACTCATGACTAAAAATTCACGTGATGTGAATTTTTGGAGACAAAATCTGTTTTTCTGACTGCATAAAACTCAGGGGGAAGGCAGAGTGTTTGGTCTCAATCTCTGCTGATGGGCTGGATCTTCACCGTGACTCCATCTCCACTCAGGCTGGGCGTCCCTTCCCACTTACAGGACTGCATGTTCTTCCTTTCAAGGATCTTTGACCTTCTCCATGATTCAGATCGGCCCCTGGGATAATTGGGAAGGAGAAACTCATCCTCACCATGTGATGCTTCTCTTCTTTTTTATGACTCCACCACCCATGGCTTCACCCTCCAGTGATCAGATACAGGCTTGGCCATCAAACCTCTCTTTTTTATCTTCTTCCTTCTATGCAGCTGAAGGGGAACAAGATACAGGAAGTATCTTTAAGTTCTCTTCGTGATTTCACTCAAACAGAATCTGGGCTCCACCTGGTCCACACTCAGCCTGGAGTCAATTCAAAGAAACAATCCCAAAGTGATCAAGACCTTCCCATGTCAATCACCGCAAGCAAGGACTCAGGCACATGCTTGCCTTGTACAGAGTCTGAGCCCTTGATGGAGATGGCGCCCTGAAAACAGGTGAGGTCCGGTCTCAGGTGGGGCTGACGTAAAGCACATCCTGTTGGCCGATGTGAAATATTGAACTGCATTTCAAGTAGCTTCATGTTCTCCAAAGAGAGGTTTGGGGAGGAGATTTAAGCAATCAAGTTATTCCTTTTATGCACCAAACATTTATTGAAAACCTAGTATGTACTAGCTCATGTCCTAGGTACTGGAAGTAGAATAGGTATAAAAACATTAAAAATAAATAAAAACTCTCCCCTCAATGCAGCTTATATTTCAATTGGAAAGATGGACAATCAATAAAATAAAGCTGGTGGCAGGAGGGTCATAGAGACCATTGTGAGGCTTGGGCTTTGTCCTGAATGAGACCAGGTTTGCAGAGTTGTGAGTAGCACAGTGGCATCGACTGACACATGCTTTAACAGGATCACAGCGCTTGCTGGGTTGAGGATAGACTCATGGGGCAAGGGCAGAAACAGGGAAGCCAGAGAGAAGATTACTGTGATAATCCAGGTGAGAGCTAAAGTTAATGGAGGCTTGGGTCAAGGTGGTGGCCATGGAGGTGGAGATACGGGCAAATTCTGGATTCGAGATGAGGGTAGAACTGATCGGTGGGAAACGGGTGCTTTCCAGCCTGACGGACTAGAAGAATGAATTTTTTCCCCCCAGCAGGTACGGGAAAGGCTGTGGGAAGAGCGAGTTTGGTCGGGGGAGGGGAGATAAGGAGCCTGGCTTTGTGCGTGTTAAGTTTGCTCTGTGTGTGTGTGTGTGTGTGTGTGTGTGTGTGTCCCATCCCAGAGGACATATAATGTAGGCAGTCGGGGATCCAGGCATAGATCTCAGGGGAGAGGAGTGGAATGGGGTGAGAATTTAGAACCATCAGCACTTGATGTGAGGGTGGAGAGTGTCCCTCTTGTTCATGCTGACTCCCGACACTTAGAAGAGGACCTAACTCCCAGCGGGCTTTCAACAAGGATTTGTTGGCTGTGACGGCTCCCTGGTGCTCGACCCAGCTTCCCTCCTCCAGACGGATGCACCCTCCCCAGCTGCAGGGAATATGGGCTGCTGACGGCTCATGGCTGCATCCCTTACTGGGAATTGCCCTCAGCCCCAGGGAAACTCCTGACTCAGGGTTCTCCCGGTCCCAGAGGTGTGCCATGGCCAGTGACCGCCTGACTTGGGGACACAGAGACCCAACTCTCTCCCCTCTGTAGGGACGACTCTGCAGGAGCATCCCATCTGCAGAGTTACCTGCCGGTTGCTTGGGGGTCTTATTTTCAGCCACGTTATAGGTCGGCTGTCCCCGTGTCCAGTCTCCTCCATGTCCCTGCAGAGTTCCCCTGGGAACACTGCCTGGTAACCCTTCTGCCGGTCTGTTTCCAGGGAGCCCAAACTCACATATACTGAGAGAATCGGTACAAGGCTCAGCTGATTTCACTTTCTCAGGAGAATCTTCTCTGCCTCTTTGGAGTAAATCACATCCCTGTTAGAGGCACTCATGGTTCTTTGTATTTTTCTTCCAGGCATTGCTTGTTTGTTATTTCTCATATTATTTTGTTCATGTTCCTCTCCCTGAGCCTTTGCGGCAAGGACTAGGGGGTCTTGCCCGATGCCTAGTAGATGTTTAGAAAATATTAATAGAATGAGTGAATCTGCCATCTACAGCCCAGCTATAGCTGAGCCAGATTCACCCCGGGAGTATAACCCTTGGAAAGTGTGTCAGGACTCAGTGCAAAACTCCAGCAGGGTTTGGTCTCCATCCCCTGATGGGTCCCTGCTGTAGCCCTTGGTGTAGGTTTCACGGGCTCCAGCCTGTGGCTTTTGAGGGTCCCCAGCTGGCCCTCCCTCCCCCACCATGGGGGCTGACATTTCTCAGCTCATCTCATCACTCCCCACCCCACACAAGGTCAAAACCACCAGTGTGAAGACAAAGCAGCTGGCATGTGGCCATGTTTTGCCTGAGGATAAATCTTGGGAAAAATAAATAACTAGAGGAAAAAGACAATGACCTTTCTTCAAGGAAAGTGGAGAAACAAATGATCTGGAATCCTTTTCCAAAACAAGACATCAAGGCTTAGTGAGATGCAGCCAGACTCTATCTCAACGGAAAAGTAGTTATTCTGCCTCGCTTAGCTCATGGAGAATCTCTAAGGCTTTTCCTCGGTTTCTGACAGCCTCCCACCAGACCATCTTTGAGATCAGTGCTGCTTTGTGTGGATGTCCTTATAACACCATACTCCGCTGGTCTCCCAGGCCACGCAGCCCTGAGCCATAATTCAAGACCGCTCAGGAGGTGAGCTGACCAGCCTCATTCTACGTTTGACTAATGCGACCTGGAGAGGCCTTTCTAGAGGCACCTGTGTCCACCTGAGTCCGGTTGCCTTCAACGTGGGCCCTGACATACGGTGTGTGCCCTACCTCTTCCTGTGGCATTCAGTTTCATGGGATTCGCCATGACTCTTCGTGCAGGACACCTGACACGCCGCATCACCTCATCTGACCGTCACAAACAGCTCTAAAGCAGGTGATCCATCATCATCATTCTACAGACTCAGAGACTGAGGCTCAGACAGGTGAAGCAACATTCCCAAGGACACGCAGCTGGTAAGAGACAGATCTCTGACTCAATCCAGGTGGGTGACACCAGCAAACAGGACTTGAACACCTGTGCTTTACAGCCTCTTGCGACGGCACCTTGTGTTGGCTGCTTTGCTACATTATCTCAAATCCCCACAAGCACCCAGTGGGGGTGAGGTATGATTGTATTCATTAGAGGTGAGCGAGTTGAGATTCAGAGCAATTTAGTGCGTGTCTAAGACCACACAGTGTTGACTGGTAGAAACAGGGTTTGAGTCTTCCAGGCTCAAAGGCCTTGTGACACTTGACACTATGGCATCTGGGTCAAGTAGGCTCAACTCTCTGTGTTCCAGTACAGTAGCGTGTTCGTTGCAACCATGCACTCGACAGACTGCGTCTCTTCCTGATTTTACACTTCCCCCAATGGTGGTTCAACCAAAGCTTCAAACGAAAGATTTCAATGCCTCCACGTCAGGATGAATTGGAAGTTATGGGCTCTGATGCAACAGAAGCAAAGCCTCTGTCTTTGAACATATAACTGCCAAGGACCACAGAGCTCTCAGAGAGACCCTTCACCCTTGGGTCACCAGCAAGTCTACAACTGTTTGTTGTCCCTTAAACAAGACAGCCATCCTCACAAACCAGAGTTCACATTTTCCCAGGTTAAAGCAGCTCATGTGTACAGTTGCTGACCACGAGCTGGTCCATTTCAAAAGCAGCTCTATTCCCAAACCACTCTGAATTAAATAGACATGTTCTAAGGGAATCACTGGGGAATGTTCCGTTATCAAGATGGTGACATAAATTCTCTAAGAATCCTATTTTGCTGCCAGACTCATGTCAGATTATCAAAGATGTGCTTTGGATAAGATTTATACTTGGGATGAGACTAGGAGAAGAAAGAAAGAACGAGAAGGAAGCAGTTTTCTGTCCTGGTCTCTACAGCTCTTAGGAAGGAAAAGTAAAAAAACAACTTTAGCTATCAAGCCCCTCCACTGACAGAGGGTCAGGCAGGCTGGTGGGGGGATAGATACCAAACAAGTGTGCTAGTAGGGAAAGCTGTGGTCGCTGGAACCAGGCAGAGGGGCTCAGCCAGAGGAGTGCCCCTTAGCCCTGCTGCAGGAGTGCACACCACTGAAGTGCCCCAGGAAGTTACAGGATGAGAGTTATGTGTCAGTCCAGTCGATTCTTATTCCTGTGTTTGGACAACTAGACCAGGACAATGCTGATCTCACCACGGAACAGACACTTGGGTCTATCGAACACACACACACAGCAGCCAGGGAGGTGGGAAGCACTACAGTTTTACAGATGGCTTTGGGCAGTCTGATAGTTTGGGTGATTATCCACAAATACACACCTCCACTCCCAAGCAGCTCCATCACATTGGGACACGCTCTGTCCAACGGAATGTAGGCAGATGTGGAATGAGCACAAGCCTTTGACGTGCTTGGGCAGTTTGCCTTTCTCTTATGCACTGAGGTCTGCTATTAAAAGAGCTTCCTTTGTGTGGCTGCTGCCTCTTTAGCCTTGACCCCTGAACTAAACGTAGCAGCAGACCTGAGTTTATCCTAAAGCCCAGAGCCAAGCCCAGCTGACCCACAGTCTGAAACAGAGCTGCCCACTGAGCCCAGGGCTGACCAGCTCCATGGCATCAACATGTAGGTCCATGAACATGGGGGTAAAAACTGGCAAAAAGCCATTGCATTTGGGAGTGTTTGTTATGCAGCATTACTGTGGAAATAGCTAGCTGATACAGAAAGATTGTGTAATTAACCAAAGTCAGGGAGAAGTTTGATTTCAAGCATTCATATTTTCCCACCTCTAAATCCAGTGTTCTTGTAATTATACCACATAGAGCAAACAGTGTGGAGGTGGGAAACTGGGACAAATTTGAGGAAGAGTCCCCACTGCTGGCTACTGAAGCTTCTAGAAGACAGAAGAAGAACATTCCACAGGAGCTTATTCAGGAGAAGGATTTACTGACAAATATCCCTAGTATCCCTAGATTTAGGTTTCCAGAAGATGTTCTACAGGAATTGTTTGTTATTTTCATCCAATTGAAAAAATTACAGCCATACCAATTCATGTGTTTATCTGTGAACCTAAAATGTTTCAATATATAGTTCTCCCTGTATTTAAACTTGGCTCAACTACCTGTTTTCAACATTGTAGATAAAGTCCTGAATCAGCAGAAACTATGTGATAGTCTTAAAATTTAGCATGGGAGGATTTTTTTTTTCTTTTTTGGAGGGAGTTTCAAATTTCCATTCTCACTTCAAGAATAAGAATTTATTATTACATGCAAAATTTTTAACATCTTTTTTTTTAACACAAAGCTCTTGAATCATGGTGGATAAACAGATGCCCCTTAATTTTTACTTTTTAAAAATTCCATTGGGAAATGCTATGCGTAAATATTTTTAAGCATCCTATGAATTAAAAAAAAGAGGTTTTCCCATCCAAAAAAAGAAATTTAAAAATCACTCCTGTGCTCTAAAATCCCTGGACTTCTACCATTAAGTTGCAGTTCTTTGAAGAGCCTGAATTGGGATCTGCATTTTTATTGGCTTTCCATACACGACAGGCACTGTGCTGAGTGCTTCATATACACACTTCCGAGTCATCAGAACAGCCCGGGTGGTCTGTCGCGGAATCTACATTTTGCAGACCAGGCTCAGAGAAGTTACTTTCCCAGAGACTTAACTAATAGGTGGTGGAGATCAGGAATGAACCCAGGTGTGTCTGGCTCTGAATTCCATGCATTTTCCACCACTTCAGAATGCCTCTTCCCAGGCTATTTCTTCCTAATTGGGTCAAGGAGTCAGCAGGAGTGATGCTGACCCTTTCAGCAAGGACAGGGAGCATGGGGCTGGGTTGGGGCTGGTTTTTGATGCAGGAAGGACCTCAAGCTCAGAGCATCTCTGTCACTAATCCTGGACTTCACCCTGTTCATCTGACCCCTCTCTTTCTGTTTTCAATTTGAGACTCTTTTACTAGCTTGTCTAGTGGAGGGATGTGTGTGAGGCTCGGTCAATTTTCCTTTTACTTAGAAATTAAACTAAAACCTTTGTGTTTAGAGAGGGGGAATTTATGAGTAAAGAAGTTAAACAACAATCATGGAAGTTTGGGGGTTTTAGTTTTTCCTTTGTGCTTGCCTTTTGTTAAAAGAATTACTCATGATTTAGCTACATTATCATAGAGACATAGTTTTTAAAATTAACCTTGACTGTTTCAACTTTAGGGAGAAACATGATACCTTATAATGTACTTTTTTCCCCACAGGATGTCAGCGTCAACAGCAGCTAGGTTGAATCATCAGTGACTTGGTGAAAATTAATGATCAAAACTAAACATTGACATTTTAGCATTTTCTCTAACAATTGCTGACACCACTTTTTTGTTATTCATATATGATAATTTACAATTGCTCAAGCCAAATATCCAGGGATATATTCTTGATTCTTCTTTTTCCTCCATCCTTGACATCCAATACATTAGCACAGTGGTCCCCAACCTTTTTGGCACCAGGGACCAGTTTCATGGAAGACGATTTTTCCATGGACCAGGATGAGGGGGATGATTTCAGGATGATTCAAGTGCATTACATTTATTGTGCACTTTATTTTGATTACTATTACATTGTAATATATAATGAAATAATTATACAACTCACCATAATGCAGAATCAGTGGGAGCCCTGAGCTTGTTTTCGCTTGCCACTCACTGATAGGGTTTTTTTTGTTTTGTTTTGTTTTTTTAATTTATTTTATTTATGGCTGTGTTGGATCTTCGTTTCTGTGCGAGGGCTTTCTCTAGTTGCGGCGAGCAGGGGCCACTCTTCATCGTGGTGCGCGGGCCTCTCGCCGTCGCGGCCTCTCTTGTTGCAGAGCACAGGCTCCAGACGTGCAGACTCAGTAGTTGTGGCTCACGGGCCCAGTTGCTCCGTGGCATGTGGGATCTTCCCAGACCAGGGCTCGAACCCGTGTCGCCTGCATTGGCAGGCAGATTCTCAACCACTGCACCACCAGGGAAGCCCACTTTTAGGGTTTTGATATGAGTCTGCAAGTAATTAATTTATTATGGTCTCTATGCCGTCAAACCTCTCTGCTAATGACAATCTGTATTTGCAGCCGCTCCCCAGCGCTAGCAGCACCTCCTCAGCTCCACCTCAGATCATCAGGCATTAGATTCTCATAAGGAGCGCTCAGCCTATATCCCTCGCATACTCAGTTCACAGTAGGGTTCGCGCTCCTATGAGAATCTAATGTCGCCACTGATCTGACAGGAGGCGGAGCTCAGGCGGTGATGTGAGTGATGGGGGGCAGCTGTAAATACAGACGAAGCTTCTCTTGCTTGCCCACCACTCACTTCCTGCTATGCGGCCCGGTTCCTAACAGGCCACGGACCGGTACTGGGGGTTGGGGACCCCTGCATTAGCACATCCTATAGATTGGTCGCCGAAACCTCATCTCTCTTCACTTCTCCCCGTTGCTATGGCTACGTCTGGTCCTGGATGAACTCTCCCCTGGATGAACTGGGGCATTGGTAATAGTGATGCCAGAACAATAGGTCCTAGTAGGGACTGTGCCCCAAACCTGAATGTCTGGTGACTCCCCCTAAAATCCCTCTTCTTCACTGGGGAGTCCAGGGTCAGGCCAAAATCCCACGTGTGATCTTTCAGGCTGGACCACAAGCAAATACAAGGCTTTGCCCAGCAGACCTCATGGGGGAAAGCCTCCCCCTCACACCAGACTTGGGGCACAGTCTGCATGCTGCAATTTTCTGGAGGAAGCTGCAGTCAAGGGCTCAGGTGCTGCCAGGGCAGCCGTGCTCTGCACGTGTCTGCTTCCCCAGCCCAGGTGCCTCTATTTGGAGACCTCTTAATTGGGAACATTGGCTGAGCACTTTGCCCTACTCTAGGCCTTTCCTCTCCCTCTTACCATGGCCTACGGGTCCATAAAGAAGCAGAGGCTCCTCTGAGACGTTCCTCCCATCAGCTCCGCATCCATCTGGCCCCTGCCCAGTGCCTTTCCCTGGGGAAATGGAAAACTGGGTGGGTGGGGGAAGTGCCTCTTCTTGCCTGTTGCTTGCACTGTTGCAGGCAGGGATAAAGGCTCATTGCCCTACAATCACCTCAATACCCAGCAACTCCATCTACAGAGTAACATAGAGTCACTTTTCTGCACCAAGAATAAAATCCACACTCTACATGGTCCAAAGGCCCAGCATCGTATCGTCTGGACTGTCCCAGAGTCTCCTGCCCATCCTGCACCTCTCAGAGCAGCTGCACTTGAGAACACCAACCAGCCCTTCTCTACAGGGTCACCACTTTAATTTCCTTTTAACAATGATCACAGTTTGTCACTATCTCATTTATTATCTGTCCCCCATACTAGAAGAGAAGCTCTACACACGCGGAGTACAGACAGACTTTCACTGTGTTTGCCCAGCACTTGGCACAAAGCACAGACTCAACAAGGAGGTGAAGAGTGACCATTGGGCTTGTTAGAGGTGCACCTGTGTCCTTCTCCCACCATGAGTTGGATTCAGACAAGGAACGAGTCCTAAATCAAATGCAGGGAATGGAAGGGACCCCATCCAATGACAACTTGTTTTATCTGCAAATGACATGAGGGAGGTCCAAAGGAGCTGTGTGATGTTTTACACAGACAGGGAGACAGGGATGAAATTGACTTCTTCATCATGGTAATTTTTTTAATTGGTCTTTTCTGACTACGATATAAGCTCTATAATGGCAGGACTCTGGAGAGTTTTTTGCTTGTTCTTTACTGTTTATTTTTGGTCTTTTTTTGCTGCTGTTTCCTCAGTGCCTAGAACCATACCTGGCAGGTAATAACAGGTACTCCACAAATATCTGGAGATATGGGAGTGATGTCAGAACTACTGTAGCCTCTGTCTTAAGTCTCTGAGGACACAGAGAAAAGTAAACGAGCATTCATCAACAAAATACTGCTGATTGGGAGACTTGGGCTTGAGCGAGAGTCGCACAGATCAGGGTGCCAAATACCAAACCCCCTCTACCCCTCCCCCTCCCGACCCACAGCAGAGGTGAGAGCTTTTTGCACCTGACCCCAGAGTAGCTTCAGACTCTGCCATCAGTGCTCTGCATGCCTCACCCAGATCCCCTCTGATCCTTTCACCACCTTGGTGTTTCCAGCTGCCCAGCTTGTCTAACCATTGAGCACCGGCTTCTGGCCAGCCTGGCACTGGGAAACATTCTCTTCCATGTGGAGATAACATGAGACCCAAGAAGAAGGGGAAGGAAGGAGAAGCAGAGATTGGATGAGTCCTTTTCCTAGTTAATCACTTTCCTTTTTCTCTTCTTTTCCACACATTTGGGGGTAAGACTCAGTGAGAGAAATCCAGAGAACTGAGTTGACTGCACTAAGGCCTGAGGAGCTCTGAGAGCCTCTTTATGAAGGCTTGGAGCGACCAGTGGTCTGGGCTCCCAGTCTCCTTCCCTACACAAGATACTCACTGCCAGTGAGGTGGTGGGACCTGGGGCCTCTAGGATGACTGGCCAGCCTGTTTCAGTGGAAGCACTGTTCTTCCTGCAGCATCGATGATGACAAGTTTCAAGTTCCTAGAAAATTCTATGGTCTGCCTCTCTGCATAGGCATCTCAAAGCTGTTATACTCAAGGCTTACTTGAGGTAGGGGAATAAAATTAACTTTTAAATGCAGTTACAGCTTTTCCATTTCTTACTTATCTGGGTTACTTTGGCTAAGCCTGAGCTCACAACTTTCAAGCATTCAACTTTTTTGGAATAAATAAAAGTCATCAGAAAAAAGTCATCACCCATCTTGTCCTGCTCTGACTAATTCTGAAACCATGGGTACTTTCTTTGAGCTATGGGAAATACAATTTGGTGGTCCCATCTTGGCTCTGTCCTGTGTGTGGGTGACCCCATAGCCAGGAAGCAGTGGGAGGCCCTGAGGTTGAGTCACCCGATTCGATGCCTCTTGACCACATATGTTCAGCTGTTGTCACTGCCCCTTGAATGACTCAGACTCTGAATCCCCTGGATGCCTTGGTCCCTGCAGAGCTCTGACAGTCCTCACACAGGACATTTCTTCTTAATTTTTCACCCACCTCCCACTCTGCCAGTGACTAGATCTTCCCACTGGGAGTTGCAACCATAAGCTAAGGACTGCTGACCTAAGGAATAACTATTTTTGCTTTTGAAGAGTCTCAACCGAGGGAATGGAAGTAATTATATTGTTGGCCTTTGAATTAAGGGCTGAGTAGTCTTCTGGGGACAGTATAGGTTATCCCATTAACAATGGGAATCAGACATTTTCTCAGCTCCTTTGCTGAAGGCTCCCAAGAAACTCAGCACTAGGGAACAAAGGAACAAAGATGAGGTGTCTGAGGTTCAGGGAAGAGAGATAGTTAAGAGACAGCAGACTCAGACGTCATTGCCTTGAAGCAAGGAAAAGCAATCTTCCACGAATCTGCCATGAATCTCTGGGATTTGGTGTGATGGTCTTAGCTCACAGGCCTCAGATGTGAAGCCCATACTACAGACCCAACAGCCCCATCCACAGTCCTGGACCCCGTCCACTTCTGACATATCCAAAGACCAGTGATGTCTTTTCCATGGGTTGCCTGAAATTCTCATCTGGGTCTTACCCCTCACATCCATCTTTTCTTGCCATGCCACCAATGCATGGTACACTGTATCTTGCTGTATAAAGCCTGAGAGCTACAAAGAAAATGACTTACTTAACCTGGTTCTTCTAGCGGGTGGCGTCCACCAGAGGCACATGTAATGGCCTAGTGAGAAATGCTAGCTCAGTCAGGAAGAAATAGGACCACAGAGGTCTTTTCAGGGTCACTTGATTCCACTTCCCAACTCCAAGGCAGGAGACTTGTGGAAGGATGGGTAGAACTTTTCTGTGTTGTAGGTGAAGTGGCATCGGCGATTCCTCTTCTGAAGGCCACTTCCTGGCCATCACTCCTGCTCCTAAAGGTCAGGCCTTTAGCACTAATCACTTCATTGCAGCCCCACAGGATTGAGGAGGAGGTAGTTTTCCTTAAATGCTTTTAGCCATTCACCTAGCTAATAATAAAGAGAGCTATTAGTATCAGCATCTTCATAGATGGGGGAGGATATGCACCTCACCAAATACACACATCTGGGTTGAGACAGAGCCAGGTGATTCCAGAGCCCATGTCACTAGGTTCCTGGGAACATCAGGAGGGGAATCCCACAGTGGAGATGCCTGACTTGGGCTGGATCCTGTGGGCAAGGAGAGCTCAGTGTTACTCCTGCTTGTTGCCCATTGTCCTGACGTCTAGTTTTTTAAAATTAATTAATTAATTTATTTATGGCTGTGTTGGGTCTTCATTTCTGTGCGAGGGCTTTCTCTAGTTGTGGCAAGCGGGGGCCACTCTTCATCGCGGTGTGCGGGCCTCTCACTATCGCGGCCTCTCTTGTTGCGGAGCACAGGCTCCAGACGCGCAGGCTCAGCAATTGTGGCTCACGGGCCCAGCCGCTCCGCGGCATGTGGGATCCTCCCAGACCAGGGCTCGAACCCGTGTCCTCTGCATTGGCAGGCAGATTCTCAACCACTGCGCCACCAGGGAAGCCCTGACGTCTAGTTTTTGACACTGACTTTTTATCCTCTCTCCCCACCACCACCTCCTTAAATGCAAGTGGTCTCCAAGACCCCACCCCGGACCTGTTCCCTCTGCCCCCGGGGTTAGTAGTGTCCTGTGCTGCTATTGCTGCCATGACAAATTACCACACACTTGGTGGCTTAAAATAATGCATTTATTCTCTTACAGGTCTGGAGGCCAGAAGTCCAAAATCGGTGTCATAGGGCTGAGATCAAGGTGTTGGCAGATACCACTCCCTCTGGGGCTCAGGGGGAACCCATGCCTCGCATCTTCCAGATTCTGGTGACTGCTGCAGTCCTTGGCTTGGGGCCACATCTGTCCAAACTCTGACCCTGTGATCCAGTGCCTTCCCTTCAGTGTGTCAAATCTCCCTCTACCCCCCTCTTATAAGGATACATGTGATCGCAATTAGGGCCCACCTACATAATCCAGGATAATCTCTCTACCTCAAGGTCCTTAATTTAATCACATCTGCAAAGACCCTGTTTTTTTTGGTTTTTTTGTTTTTTTTGTACATAAACTAACATTCACAGGTCCCAGGGATTAGGACGTGGATATCTTTCGGGGAGATATTTTCCAGCTTACCTCAAACTCAGAATCCATACCTTCATCCTTGACCTCTGTATTGAACTGCAGATCTAATTTTCTAACAGCCCACCAAGCACCCAAGTCAGGGAGAGCAGGTTCTGGACTTGCTGCAGACCACTCCCTCCATACAGCTGCATTAGATGTATAATTAATTATGAGCCCCGGCGCTGCAGTGACCCAGGAGGACCAGGCAAGGTCTTGCTTTGTCCCTGGGGCAGGTCAGGCTGCCCTCAGTCAGTGAGGAGGAACTGACCACAGCTGGAAATTTGGGGTCAATATCCCAGGTATTTGGGGAATTTGGCATGCCCGCTGGATCCATTTCCTTGCTTTGTTTTTGCAATCAGAAACCTGTCGCAGTGGTCCAGGTTCTGGAACTGTCTGCAGGCTCTGGTCTGTGTGGAGCATTCCATGTGGATTCATTTCCTTGCTCTGATACATCTGGAGGGAGGGCCTCTCATCACGAGGGCGACACACTTGATATAAGACACATGAAAGGCACTGGAGGAACAAAAGGTCAGAGGCAGCAGTAAAGCAGTAACTCCCTCCTAGGGTGGAGTCTCTGTGTCAGGAAGGAAACTTAAAGACACACAGGCTGTTGTCGGTCTCCAGCCACACTGGTGTCACATGTACATTGTGAAGACGCATTTCCCCAGGTTGGGGGCCTGGCCAGGAGTGCTCAGCACAGGTGTTGTGAATTTTGAGTCCACTCTTGCAAGTGCTGGGTAACATCTGGACCTGTAGCTCTGCTGGCTCAGCCACTTGCCAGGAAATGAAGTATTCCACAAAGAAGGGGTTTGTGTATATAAATGAGGGCGTGGGAGAGGTCCCAGAACTGCAGAGAAAGTTCTGTGAAACTGCACAGTTCTCTGTGACTTCTGGGACTTAGGGGGAAGAAACAGCAGCTGTCCTCTGCGGCCCTTAGGAAACTGTCGGAATTTACATGACAAAAGGAAGTCCCCTATCACCATCTGGCATCATTAGACTAGCTTTCTCTTTTCTTTAGCAAGAATCTGAAGTTGCCTCCAAAGGCAGTGGAAAATTCTTATGAAAAGCCTCACTTCGATGGTTCCTGAAACTTTGCACTCACATGACCAAACCATTTGCTGTCAAACTTCACCTCTTCCTGGTTCCTAAATTCTAATTCATTGCTAACAGTATCCACCACAAACTAGCTCTCCCACTGGAAAAATCACCAAACCCACAGTGCTGAAAAGTAATCATTATCACATATGCTTTCAATTCCGATGGAGCTTTGAGGGAAACAGGCCTGTTCTTCCACGGTTGGCCTGTCTGCTCCCACCTATCTGGGAGACCAGCATTAAAACCCTTGTAACTCAAAGCTTTTCCTCTCTGCTTGCCTGTGGTCCCCTCCTTAGCCGTGTTGCTGAGACCCACAGATGGTCCCCAGAGATGGAAAACCCAGTCCTGCTTTCTACTCTAAAAGTCAAAAAGCATACCTAGAGGATTTTCATTCTTTCAAGAAGAATTCTAAGTTATTTTGCTTCTTTCTCCCTCATTTAATTTTTAATGATCCTAAAATGAATCAAAGAGTTGAGTAACATATCTGATTTCTAGAGCACGGATCTTCTGCCAGCACCAAATTAGTGTTCTTACAGGCAATTATGACACAGTGGCAGGAGGGAGGGACTCGCCCCACAGAACTTGCCCAGCCTGAAGGTTTCATCACTGTCCTCCCAGAAAGATCAAGAATGGCAGCCAAGCAAACAGCTTCCAACCCAATGGGGATTGAAACAAATCAGCAGCTGTGTTGATAATTGGTTGTACCAAAGTGTTAGAAACCCATAAGTCTGGGTGGAGAGGGAGAAGTTTTCATGCTATTTTAAAGGGAAATCTATTTGAATTGTGGAGCTTTCTGAGTTTGGCTAGACGCTGCAACTCCAAAGCCCGGAATATGGATGTCTTCTTTGCTAAGAACAAGTGATTACACCTAGCAAAATCCTAAGCTTTACAACAAAACACAGGAGATTATGGTCCATGTACGTGACTATCCAAAGGAAGATCTTTGCTGGTCCCTCTTCTTCCCAGCCACAAAGCTGCTCCTGTGGTTTCCTTTTAAACGGCTTTGGAAAGACTTAGAAGGGAATTATTCAGGCCTGGGACTGTGACTTTGTGCCTTCTTGCCCCGTCCTGGGACAGTGTCTCGTGGCTTGGCTTTGAGCACCATCTCCCCTGCTGCTGGAGGAGTCTCAGCTAGAGATGGTTCTCAACCTTGGTTTCCCATTGGAATCATCTGGGGAGTTTTAAAAATGCTGATGTGTGGGCTGCACCCCCAACATTTCTAGTTCACTTGGTCTGGGGCATGGCCTGGGGATGACATTTTTGAAAGCTCCCCGGTGACCCTCAAGTGGAGTCAGGGTCAAGAATCACGGGTCCTGGACTCTCCCTCTATGGGCGCTGCTTGTCTCCTTGTATTTAAAGAGTATTTGACTAAAGATAGGGTCTTAGTCTGTTTCAGCTGCTGTAACAAAAAGACCACCAACTGGGTGGGGGGGGGGCTTAAATAGCAAACATTTATCTCTCACAGTTTTGGAGGCTGGAAGTCCAAGATTGAGGTGCAGGCAGATTTGGTGTCTGGTAAGGGTCCTCTTCCTGGTTCATAGATGGCCATCTTTTAGCTGTTTCCTCACAGGTTAGAAGGAGTGAGGAGCTCTCTGGGGTCTCTTTTATAAGGGCACTAATCCCATTCATGAGGGCTCCACCCTCATGACCTAATCACCCCAAAGTCCCCACCTCCCAAAACCATCACCTTGGGGGTTAGGATTTCAACACATGAATTTTGCAGGGGGACTCAAACACTCAGTCCATAGCAGATGGGCTCTCAGAGTGTTCCTGTGATGACCTGTCAAGATTGCCAGATGCTTGCTTCCTGAAGGAAGCAGAGCAAAAAAGGATAAGGAATGAAAGGGAAGTAAAGGTACAGATAAATATAAGATGGCCCTAAAAACCCTTTTGCAGGACATGAAGTTCATGCATTTCAGGGAGCCCTATTTAAGAAAAGCAGTATAAAATTAGGAATACAGAAGTAAGAACAGGGCTTTTGAAGACTGGTGAAGAGAGAGGTCTTGATCCTTCATCTCTGTGAGCTGTCTGCAAATCTATTTCAGCTTAAATAAATGAACGATGCAGCCACATGGTGGATTGAGGGTGGTCTTTGGACATGACGGAGTTGAAGCACACTTTTCACATGGAGAGATGTTTGTGAAATATTCACTTGAATTAAAAGGGTCACAAAACAGCATGTAAAATCTGCCCCATTTTTATAAAATGCTGTATGCACACTCATGAAAGTGTGTCAATATAGTCCAATAGAAAAATGGATGATGCAGTAGTATATGTAAGATAGATAACCAACAAGTGCCTACTGTCTAGCACAGGGAACTCTACTCAATATTCTTTAATGAACTATACGAGAAAATCTGAAAAAGAATGAATATATGTATATGTATAACTGAATCACTTTGCTGTACACCTGAAACTAACACAGCATTGTAAATCAGCTATACTCCAATAAAACTGAAAAAAGAAAAAAAGAAAAATGGATTATGGTTCTTGTGAGCTGTAGGACCTCAGGCTTCGGAATGAGGTCACTGAATGGGAATGTCGCCGTCCAGCATGACTTGGCATCAGTGCTACGATCATGGCACACCCAGACCTAGTACGCCCACAAGGCTGAAGCTGGCACACTCAAGTCCAGATGAAACTCCTTGCAACTTGCCTGTGGAATTGCATTTCATGAGCCTTAAATAATCTCTTTCTCAAACTCATTTTTTGGGAGAAAAGGAGAGATAGTTTCATTCATCCAATGACATACAATCAACATATATTGTACCACTAACATATTCTAACAATTTCTAGAATTTAACATTCTAACTAATGTGTGAAGGACCGTAAACACATATAATGAGACTCTTTGGGAGAAAGACATCTTTCCTAAATGAGAGGAAAGAGGAGGTGGGAAGAGGCAGAGATTCAGACAACAAGGCTTGCACACTGCACGTTTGCTGGGGAACATTTGGGTCAAGGGCACATGGTGCACTTTGGATTTTCATGGTATTATGTGGAGCATGTCTCATCCTTAACAGATTCCGGCAACATCTAACTAAATACCCACATCATGGAATGGTCCACCTGGCATCAGGGAACTAGCTCTTCCTCACCACACAGACCATCCCTACTTCATCTGTGAGTGAGTTCAGTGAGGCTACAAATTTCTTTATGTTATTGAAACTTGTAGTAGAGTTCTCTCCAGGAGTGCTTGCAAAATAAAGTCTGCAACTTGGAAAGAACCCCCTTGTTTGCTGTGATATATGGCCTGTGAATACCACGGGCAACCCAAGGAAGGCAGTCAGAGCATCATAATATGCCCCTGGGTGCAGAGACAGTCAGCAGGGAGTTTACAGTGACCTGAACAGGAAGCACTGCCCTGCTCCCTGACACAGAATATGCTTCAATAAAATGTTTGGCTGCTTCCACCTTCAGAAAAATCTGAAGACTCTGGTCTAGAGGTTTTGGGCTTTATGCTTTGTTAGGATAGAGACAAGACCAAATCAGAGGAACATCAGAGGCAGTTCTTATAACACTCCACCTCCAAAAGAAAGAGGAAATGATCTCTGAAAATTGCAAATATATGCTGATGAGATCAATAAAATGCATGTGTGCTCACAGCTGGGCTGTCCTCACCACAAACTCTGAATGTCCCCTCAGCCATCTCAGTAGGATCTGCATAACTATGCATGTTGCCATGCATGCATCTTTGAAAACAGATTGGAAGCTGTTTTTTGGGGTTTTCTTCAGTTGTAATCATGTTCCACATGCACATGGCTTTGATTAGTGGGCACATACAGGCTCCAAATCTAATGTCATCTGCGGCTTTTGATTTTATGGGACTGGAAAAATCTTAGTGTACAGCCTGGAGATGGTTTGTCTTTGTTATTCTAGTGGCCTCATGGCAGAGCTGACAAAGAGATGGAAGAGAGCAGAGATTCTTCTGACTGCTCGTTCTCAGGACAGTAGGCTGGCTGCAGGCCTGGTCTCTCTCGTGTCCCCGTCTCCCCTTGGCAAAGGCTCTCATCTGCCTTCTTAACTGATCTCTGAGCCCTCCATTGACATACCCCCATGTGAGCAGCTGAGGAATCAGTGTGTGCAAACCTCACACAGCCCAGGAAGGACAGGGCACAGTGATAGCGAGATTGTGCATTCCTAATTCCTAAACACAAATTGCAGACACTAGAATATCTGGCACCAAAGATGGTGCTGGCATGGAGGGAATTTCTCAGTACACCCCATGAAAACAAACACCTTGTGGTGATGGGGAGGGGGTGCCCTTTGATGGCACTCTCCCGAAAATGCACCCCAGGAAAAAGCTTGCTGAGTTTTAGGATGACTCCTTCCAGAGAAGGGTAAACAATCCTCACCACCATTTTTGACCCTCTTTTCTCTGACTCAGACTAAATCATTAAATACAGTCCACTTTCTCTTAGAAAAACAATAAAATGATAACTTCGGGGGGGGGGGATATTTTTAGACTATAAGAAAAAGGCAGGCAGTCACGTATTGGGCAGAGCAGTGAAAAGGGGTAGAAGAGTCTCTGTAGGAATGAGTGACTCCTAAGACCAAGTTAAGGACACTGCTTCCGGGCCAACTGTGAGAGTTAATCAAGGATGTCTCTAAGGAATGAATCTTGCTCTGTAGGCACATAAGATGCAGATAATTTGAATCGTGTGCTGATTAAAATCTGTAGCGTGTCAGTGGAATCGGATCCAAATGCTGAGAAGTAGAGGAAATGCAAGGCTATTGTCATCCATGGTCAAACAATATAATGAATTGCACACCGAACCTTCTCAATCAGTCATTCTTCATTAGGAAGTAGTTCCACGTACCTGGTATTGTATTGAGCACTGATGGGCATCCACACAGGGAGAGGAATGAAACTGGTGCAACCTGCCCCACTTTCTCAAGATACAGACATGGCCTTTTTCCTTTGTGTTTCCAATTAACTGCTCAGATTATCATCTTTCCTATTGCAAACAGTACACCCTTCCCACCCCCAATTTATCCCAAAATTCAGTCCAAAGAAGCTTCAAGCTTGAGCCCCAAAGCTCAGTGGAAAAATACACAGAGTCTACTATTCCACCTTCACACAAGTGTGATCACTGTGAGCAGAAGCCATTCAACTGACAGCTGAGATCGCCCATCCACTGCCACCAGCATGACCCTCTCTCTTGTCCAGGCTTTGCCCATGGTTGGGCCCCAAAGTTGCATTCATTCATTCTATGAACATTAATGAGCATTGACTATGTGTCAGGCACTACTCTTGGTTCTGGGGTTACAGCATTGAACAAAACAGAAATCCTTGCACCCTCTTTCTGGGATAGAGATGGACAAAGAATAAAATTAGTCATTAAATTACTTCTAATTAAATCATGAGTAGAAAATATTAAGGTGGAAAAAAATTCAGTTAGAAATGGAGATATGAAAGGGTGGAGGGGGAGGGTTAAATTATCTTAAGCAAGGGCATGAAGGATGTGAAGGGACTCATCCTGCAAATATAGCGGAAGAAAGAGCACTCTGGGCAGGAAGAACAGCCCGTACTAAGGCCCTGAGGCAGCAGTGAGCCTGGCTTCATCTTCATTGAGGAAGAAGAGCAGGCTGGTGTGGCTGAAAGGGACTGATCAGCGAGGCAGAGAGGTAATGAGGATTGGGGTTTTCGTTGTTGTTCACACTCATGTTTTCAGCTTTGGATATGAAAGGACAGGCACCATGACAAAGCAGCAGCTTCGGCCAGCATCCCTTCCCACGGCAAATCCTTAGGCCTTTGTGCCTGATGGGATCATCTCCCAATCCTCCACTTCCTTGATGGTAAGATTTAAAAATATTCTTCAAGGCATGTGTTATTATCCTTGTTTTATGAAAGACACATATGAAGCTCAGACATTAAATAATCTACATAGGAATAAGTAATACAGGGTTTTTTTTTAATCTAGATCAGTTTATTGTCTTTCCAATCCACCAGTCTCCTTGTACTCTGAAAAAGATCTCAGTCCAAGTAGGGAAGGACTCGTGGAAAAAATTCAACTGTGAAAAAATAAATAAAACCCACTGTACTCAGGGGCAGAGGTCTTCACTACCCTCTCTGGAAGCTGAGGCTAAACAAGGATGGATTCTATAGAAAGGGGTCAGGAAAAGCTTCAGTGAAGGGGTGACAAACCAAAGAGGCCTTGAAGAGCAGGCAAAGATGCCCACTTTCACCACTCCTATTGAGAATTGTATTGAAGTTCTCGGCCATTGCAATAAGGCCAGAAAAAGAAATAAAAAGTTTAATGATCACAGAAGAAGAGGTAAATACATGCAAGTACAATGATCTCCTCAGAATTGTCCTAGCAGAGATTGAGGAGGAGAGGGCACTTATCACCCACTCCCATCCCCCATTTGTTCATGGCTATCCCTAGCGGACCCCTCCCCTGCCACCTTTCAGAGCTAGTTCTACACACAGCCAAGCAAACCCCCAGAGCATGGGAGGAAGCCTCCAGAAAAGAAGTGGGGCACAGTTGCTTTAGGTGGAAATCTGTCAGCATGCAGAGAACCATTCAAAGCTGTAGGTGGGCTTACAAGAGAGAGGCCATCACTGCAGCCTTTCTTACATTCAAGAATTAGTCAAAATTGCCACTTCTCACCACTGATTAATATCACATTGAGTGTTCTAGTCTCTCACATTAAAAAGTGAAAATATTAGAAATATTAAAACTGAGTACAAACAGTTCCATAATTTATAGATGTGGTTATTCCCACAAATTAAAATAAGAATGAAAATTGAATTTGAATTGAGTAGGTGTCAATTTAAAAAATAATAACCCCCAGTAGCTTTTCCATAGTTCATCATTGGCAATCTTAAAAATAAAAGGAGAAAGATTCTCCCTACAATATAAATGAAATATAAAAGAGCTGGATGGGGCTTCCCTGGTGGCGTAGTGGTTGGGAGTCTGCCTGCCAATGCGGGGGACGCGGGTTCGAGCCCTGGTCTGGGAGGATCCCACATGCCGCGGAGCAACTAGGCCCGTGAGCCACGGCTGCTGGGCCTGCGCGTCTGGAGCCTGTGCTCCGCAGTGGGAGGGGCCGCGACGGTGAGAGGCCCGCGCACCGCGGTGAAGGGTGGCCCCCGCTCGCCACAACTGGAGGGGGCCCTCGCACAGAAACGAAGACCCAAACAGCCAGGAGTTAATAAATAAATAAATAAAAAAAAAAAAAAAAAGAGCTGGATGTATACCCTCTTACCTATAATCACTATCCTGGTTTTTATTTCTCTTGGGTAAATACCGTTTTCTATATACATTTTCTATATACATTCCTATATACATTTTATATCTTGTCTGTACCATGTATTCATTTTGTATTCTAGCTTTGCTTCCCTGAAACAGAATTGTTCATGAAGCCTCCCAAAACTCAATGTCTCTAGTCAGACATCCCTTCTTTCTCTAGTAATAAAATTATTTACACTCACCCCATCCTATTTAGGCCACAAATAGCAACTATGTCCTGCTCTAATGTTTTTGAGGGAACTTGCCTCTATCTTTAATATCCAGGTTCAATTTCAATTGCTATGGAAAACTGGCTGAATTAGGAAATGCTTTCCTCAGCAGCACAAACCCCCTGGGATAAAAATTAGCTCCTGTGCAGCCTGTAGACATTATCCCCCTGTACTTTGAAGCATTTCTCTACATTTTAATCAATCGATTTATTGAGATCTTTTAAAATACCAGATGCCCCATTTTTAAAATCTGATATTTTTATTAGATATTAACAACAAGGTCATTATACAGTGAAAATACTTTTCTTAAATATGCACTTATTTGTGGCAAAATAAACAGAGACTTCCCATTACCTTAGTTGAGTCAAGGATGGCAGAGCTAAATCATATATGCATTTAAATTAAGCCATTGCGATTATATGAAAACAGGTAGATGAAAAAAAGAATTCCACAGTGAGTCTGTCTGCCCTTCCATGTGACAGCATAATGGCATATGCTCTCCTGAGTGTGGAGTGGGATTCGCCAGGCTGTTGTCCCCTCAGTTGGTCTCAATCTCCAGTATGACAAGTCATTCCTAAACTGGAACTGTTTACTTTAGTGACACCGCACTGAGTGGAACATGCATGTTAATGTGAGATATTTTTCAAGCTGTATCCCCTTTATATCATCAACTGTTTCATCTGATGCTCAGCCTTAGAGAAATAAGTGATTATGTTGAATTAACCCACTGGAAAAAAGTGTGTTGGACTTCAGTGAGGCACATAGATAGGATCTATTATATTTACGGATTTTTGCAAGATAATTAGAACCCAATCCTCACCAATGCAATGCCACACATAAGTCAAGGACTTAATACATGCCAAGATCTTGTTTTCCTTAGTGAGACTGAAAACATAGAGGATTTAGACCTAATGTTGAGAGGAAGAGTCTGGGACCAGATACTAGGAGAACGTGTGTGTGTGTGTGCATGTGTGTGCACACGCGCGTGCATGTGTGAGTGTGTGTATGCGTGTGTGAGCGTGTGTGTGTTTGGAGTAGGAGTAAGTAAAGGGAGAGTGTGGCCCTTCAAGTAAGAGCAAAGATATTGCAGAGAAATGCTTGCTGATATTTTGTTCTAAGGGATGCAGTGCAACCACCTCCTCTCTTCTACTTTCAAAAACCATAAATGTCATCAGAAAGCTTGGTTACTGATTGCAGATCTATGGGATCCGTTAGTTGTCGGGGCTGTGCTACAACAGAGTTAAAGCAGGAGGATCCAGGGAAGGTTTGGACATAAGGGTTTTACAACATTAAGCTCTAATATCCAACGTTTGGATGTTTTCCTTGGATGAATCAACTGCTTTTCAGAAAGAAGAGAATAATGGAAATGGAGTACTTGGCAGACATAGAAAGCAGCTGCTTATTATCATTAATTTTCAATAAATATGTATTAAGCAACAGGATATATATTACTCTGTGGGGTTCGGGACCTTGGGAAAATAGGGTATCCTAGAGACAACATTAACACAAAGAATGCCTCAAGGCAGATCGGTGTCATCTGCACGCCTCCTTCCCCCGTGCTGCTGGCTCAGCGTCTTCTGTCTGAGGACGAGGGAGAGGTACCACAGACTCCTCGGAGTGATGGCAGTAGTCCTTCTGTATGCCTGGGACTCGTTAGAAAAATAATCAGGGAGAGGTGATGTGGGAAGGGACCTTAATTTCTTTGAGATTATGGGGAGGGGCCATTTCATTTGAGGACATTCATTTCCCAGGGGGGAGGGAGGATTTGTAGTTGAGGCTCTAATTTCTCTAGGGAAATTTAATAATTGAAGAAGGCTCATATTATTAAAATTTGGGGCATTTTCTATTTCTGGCCTTATGATTTTCAGAGTCTACCATGTGGCGGTGCTCACTGCATGACCCTCTTGTAAGTAAGGCTGACCAACTCACCAGTGATGGAGTAGAGCTGGGAGTGAATTTCCAGCTGATCAGAGTAGACATGACAGTCAATTAACGTTCTATTTTCTCCCATGCAAGGGCTTCTCAGGGGCAAAGCTGGACTGCTCTGGATTGTTCTGGGCTGGCAATACCAAAAAGGATGCATGGGGAGGGATTGTTGAGGGGCAATTTGCTAACTTGATCAGTAAAATTCCAGACATTGAGTTTTGGAGCAGGCAGAGTCACTGTGAATTAAGAGGTCAAATATATACATGAGAATATTTTTCACCATACAGCAGAATCTCTAAATTGTGTATGACTCCCCTTAGGGCCTGATGATACCAATTCCCTCTCCATGCAAACATACATGCATGTACTGGTCATGCCTTTGAGTCTTCTACCATGTGAGTGGCAGGAAATGCTGAGATCCTGTGCTTCAGATTGAGATTTAAAGAAAGACATAAAAAATACTGGCCAGATTCTCTGACTGTAATGCAGTGAAGTTAATGTAACACCTTAAATAGAAAAAGTAAAAGAAAGGAAAAAAGCAAAAACAGAAAGCCTTGCCACATGGAAATTTTAAAAAATCTTCCTAATCAAATTTTGCTAAAACTAAAGAAAGAATAAAAATTAGTTAAGTATTAGGCTCAATATTTAGCAAAATAACAACTAAATTATGCCAAAGAAAGCTGATAAAATCAATGACGGTAAACATTGTACTGAATACATTATAGAGAAAATAACTTCTTAAATGAGGAGTAAAGCATAAACCATTAAGGAAAAAATAATAAATCAGGCTTTGTGAAAATGAAAAACATTGTGCAACAGGGGATACCAAAGCCAAGTGAAAAGATAAGTTGCAAATTGGAAAAAAAGATATTCAGAATGCAGAGTAACTGACAGAGAACTGATAGGCAAAATGTATAAAGATGTCTTTCAAATCAATATGAAAAAGATAAGAAACCTACAATGACCCAAAAATGACCTACAGAGCTGAACAGGCAATTCATGAGAAAAGAAAACCTCGATGGTCAGTAGGTATATGAAAATATTCCCAAACTTCCTAACTATTAGAGGAAATGTTAATTAAGTCAATGAGACATTTCACCCCATCAGATGGCAAAAAATTAATAACTCTGAGTTTTGGTGATGTGTACAGAATTCATGTATATTCTTGGCAGAAATATGAAAATTTTTATGTGCAATACAGGTCAAAGTTGAAGATATGCAGACTGTGACTCAGCAAGTCTACTCTGGGCCACCTGGAAGTCTGTTCTTGGGAAATCTTGAAAGTGCTGAAAGAAGGAGAAATAGCAATCTAGAATTCTATACGCAGTAAAAGTATTCTTCAACAGTGAAGAATAAATAAAGACCTTCTCAGACAAGCAAAAACTGAGGGCATTAATGCCCAGCAGACTTTCCCTGCAAGAAATGTTTAACCTTTGTCAGAAGCTTGGAGCCACAAAAAGAAAGGAAGAGTGTTGGAGAAGGAATAAATGAAGGTAAAATAAAATCTTCACCTCTCCTATTCTTATTCTTAGTTGATAATTGTTTGTTTGGAGCAATAATAATAGCTATGCATTGGGTTTTTATAACATATGGGTAAGAAATAAATGACAGCAACAGGAGGAGGAATTGGGAATAATCTGTCATAAGGTTTCTGCACTACACATGAAGTGGTACAGAGTTATTTTTAAATGCGTATAGATTATTTAGAAATATACGTTGTAAGCCGTAAGTCAACCATTAAAACGTTTTAAAAGTATAAATGATAAACTACAAGAGGAAATAAAATGGAATCAAATAAAATGCTCAACACTAGAGAAGAAGAGACTTCATTTCCAGGAAGACAGCGTAGATGTACTTCTCCCTATGCCTCTAAGTCCAACTAAAACCCCTGGATGTTATGTATAAATGAACCCAGGAGACTCTGAAAGGTGGAAAGAGGAAGGTAGATTGGTTAGGGAACTGGAGACCCGGAGAATCACACAGCAGTGGGTTCTCTGGGTTTTCTTTATGCCTCACATATCTAGCTGGGTGCTGAAGAAGGTGGCAACCCAGAAACTCTAATGAGCGTAGCCAGGAAAAGCCCTCCCCTAAAGCCAAAGGAATGGGGCAGCCTAGCAAGACAGAACACTTTCAGACAATAACCACTCTGCCCCAGGCAACCGCTACACACACACGTGCATGCACGCACAAGCACAGATACACAGCTGTGGCTCCAACACACACCAGCAAAGGCTGAGTGGGGAGCCTGTACTTTGACTTCTCCTGGCTGTGATGAGGTTGCAACCCACCCCATCTCCCCACCTTACTCTGCCAGAATGGGTCAGAGGAAGCCAGCTAACACCTTAAGTTTAAATAATATCTAGATTTCATAAAATAATAGCCAATATGTTCTGGTTTCTATAAAAAAATCACTATACAGAGAATCAGGAAGATCTCAAACTGAATAAAAATAGATAACAACACCAAGGAGGCAGAGATTAGAATTATCTGAAACAGATTCTAAAGCAGCCATCAGTAAAATGTTTCAAGGAGCAATTACAAACATATTTGAAAAAAATGCAAAGAAATAGAAAGTCTCACAAAAGAAATAGAAGCTATAATGGTGACCCAAATGGAAATGTTAAAATTCTATTCTTGGAATAAATCCCACTTGGTCATGGTATACAGTCCTTTCTATGTGTTGTTGGATTTGGGTTGTAAGTATTTTGTTGAGAATTTTCATGTCTATATTCATAAAAGATATTGATCTGTAGTTTTCTTTTCTTGTGATGTCTTTGATTTTAATATCAGAGTAATGTTGGTCTTATAGAATGAGTTGGGAAGTGATCCATTGTATTCCTTTTCTTTTCTTTTCTTTTTTGAAGACTTTGTGAAAGCTTGGTGTTAATTCTTTAAACATTTGATAGAAATGACCGATGAGGCCATCTTGTCCTGGAATTTTCTTTGTGAGAAAATTTTGGATTAATAATTCAATCCCTTTACTTGTTGTAGGTCTGTTCAGATTGATTCAATTTCAATAGTTTGTGTCTTTTCAGGAATTTGTTCATGTCATCAGGTCAAATGATTTCCATAATTTTTTTTTTTTAATTTTCTGTAAGGTCTGTAGTAATGTTCCCCATTTCGGTATTGATTTTAGTATTTTGAGTCTTCCCCCTTTTTTTCTTAGTCAGTCTAGCTAAACTGTGGATTTTTTTAAGATGTCCTTTATTAGATTGAGAAAGTCCCCTTTTATTCCTAATTTTCTGAGTTGTTTTGTGTGTGTGTTTTTTTAATCATAGATGAGTGTTGAACTTTGTTAAATGTTTTCTCTGTTTCTATTGGAATGGTTCTCTCCTCATCTACCACAGTAGGAAGACGATAGATCTGGTAGTATGAATAGTACACATGTAAATACATAAAAGGACTGTTGTTTCCACTATAAATGTTGTAGTGGCATTTCACCTTTTGTGTACATGTGCTGTTTTAATTTTTAAAAGAAAAGTACAAAATAAGATGCATGCCATGTTTTTGTAGGGAAAAATCTATTGTGAATATTAATGATATCAAAACATATCCATAAATTCAAAGAAATGTAATAAAAAATCCAGTAGAAATTTGGCATATTAGCATGACAAGGAGAACAAACATGGGAATAGAGCTCAGAAAATTCTGGGGAAGGGAGGAAGGAGAGGAATCAGACTTATTCTGTCAGATACTGAAACGTATTCTAAAATGACAGTATAAAATATAGAAGTGACACTGGAAAAGATAGGCAGATAAATGGACTAGAAAGAGAGCCAACAAGTAGAAATAAGTATGTGAGAATGGAATTTACAATAAAAGTGTCATTTCAAAATCAGTAGGGAAAATGAATTATTCAATAAACATTTTTGGTACATTTGTAAAAAAATAAATAAATAAACCTGGATCTTTGGCCCATTCTCATTATTAAAATAAGTTCCAGATGGATAAACTATTTAAAAGCAAAATATAAAATCATAAAAGAATGAGGAATTATTCTTTTTTTTTTAAATTTATTTTTAGCTGTGTTGGGTCTTCGTTTCTGTGCGAGGGCTTTCTCTAGTTGCGGCAAGCGGGGGCCACTCTTCATCGCGGTGCGCGGGCCTCTTCACTATCCCGGCCTCTCTTGTTGCGGAGCACAGGCTCCAGATGCGCAGGCTCAGTAGTTGTGGCTCACGGGCGTAGTCACTCCGTGGCATGTGGGATCTTCCCAGACCAGGGCTCGAATCCGTGTCCCCTGCATTGGCAGGCAGATTCTCAACCACTGCGCCACCAGGGAAGCCCGAGGAATTATTCTTAATGAAATCATTAATAATATTGAGATCAAGTGATTTCATAGCCAAAAATTATAAAGGAAAAGAAATAGATTCAAATATATAAAATTGCTTTTTAGCAAAAAAGAATAGTTAAAAGGAAACTCCACTTTAAAACTTCTATTCACCAATTATATATTAAGGAAAAATCTTTGCAGCATATAGTAGAAAATGGTTGATTTCCTAATGTACAGAGTTTTTTCAAACAGTCAGAAAAAGATGAGCACACCAATTTAAAAAAAAATAGATGAGGCTATGAGCAGACACTTAAAAGAAGAACAGACACTTGAAAAGTTTCAGCCTCATGCCTCATCAAAGAACTGTAAATAAAATTAATAAGATATGAAACCGTTATCAGTTTCATAAGAATTTGAAAGATTGGCAAGAGACCTCAACCCTTTCTGTTAAATATTTCTCCCAAGTTTCTATTGGGTTAAATTTTTAAATTTAGGTTACTATAAATCTTTTCCTTTGTGATTTCTTCTTTTGCTTTTGTGAATCAAGTCCTTTCCTATTCTAAAATTAACATTTGCTTATAATTCATATTGTTTCTTAAGGGAATTTTTTTTGACATGTAGTTCTTTATACATTTAGAGTCTACTGTGGATATAAGGTATGAGCCTAATACAATTCATTTCCAAATAGTCTATCAGTTACCCAGGACTATATATTGTGCAATCCTTGCTTCCCAAATTGATAATAAAACCAACTTTATCACGCCCTTTAGATGAGTCTCAGAGTGTTAGACTGTCTCCACTTATATTTATATCTACACATGTTTTTGTCCACCAGACCTCTCTTTTCACAGGTAAAGAAAATGAAGACCAGAAAAGGTATGTGTTTTGCCCCAGGTCACACAGCTGATGTAGGGTGGAGTTTGGGTGGGGGCCCTCATTCATCCCCTGACCCCCAGTACAAAGTTCTTCTCCCTAAGCTACACTTCCTCTCAACCAGACTTTGATGAACCCACCCTTCCCCACCTGAATACCCCAACCTCTGCTCAGAAGAGATGACCTACCCTGTGGGCAATGGCCAGTCCTCCACCATGTCTGCAGAAGGGAAGAATGTGACTTTGTTCTAATTCCCAGGCTCTGTGCTATGACATTGTGTCCCATGAGAGAAGGTCCATGTGGCTGGAGAATCCAGGCACTGCTTCCTTCTCCTGCCATAGGGGCCAGAGCCCAGGCCTTGATAGGAACGTGAGCACTGAACTCAGCCTGCCTAAGTTCAAATCCCAGCTCTGCCACGTCCTACGTGAGTGACTTGTCTTTGCCTCAATTCCTCATCTTGAAAATGAGGTTAACAAGAGTGCCTAACTCAAAGGGATTTTGTAACGATTAACTGAGTTACCCCATATAACGGGCTTACCACTGGGCTTGTAAATGTTAGCTATGACGATTAATTTTCCTGTTTTTATTCAGTTGGAGGGTATCTAGTCAAATTTATACTGCTTCTTTTAAAAGATACAGATCTTTTTCTCTAGTATTGAAATTGGAGTCTTAGGGAGCTTGCTGTCATCGCCTAACAAAACAAACCCACTGAAAGCCAAACTTTCCCTCCACACGTGTGGCAGGATCACAATAATCATGGTCTGTTGAGTCAAAGATGCAGGTGGTTTGCTGACCGAAGGGAGAAATAGCAACCACAGATGGTGGACTTCCTGTTTATAATGTGCATGGGGAAATGACCATTTTGCTCATGAAGAAAATATTTTTTTTATCTCATTGGGTAGAGAAAAACAAGAGACGACAGAGACAGAATATTACTATCACAGCATTTTTGTCTCATGAAAAATTGATTGGCTTCCCCAAATATTGATTAAACATTCTACGTGCAGTTATTCTCTGGGCAATAAAAACCCTGGCATAAAATAAGATTGCAGGCAAAGTTCATTTATGGTCAGAGAAGTTTCCCCAAAACAACAATGTTCCAATATTGTGGATCTCAAAACCAAAATGCCTGAAACCCTTCAGGGACAGAGATTTTTACTGGAGAAAAAAATTGCTCACAGAGCTACTATTTCGTATCCCTTCCTTGGTTTCCCTACAACTGAACAACATGAGAGGCAGGATGAAGACAGTTCAAGCTTCATTTACCCAGGTGTGTATGGTCCAGATGTGTGGAGTCTGCCCTCATCTTACCTAACAGAATGCAAAGCAGCTGCAAGGTGGATCTCTGTGTTTGAATGCAAACCACCTACAAGTTGATAACACCAACACACTCTGGAGAAATGCTTTCCTAGGTTCAGATAACCAAGCAGAAAAATTCCTTGCCTTTCTCATGGCTCCCACCTAAAATGTCCCTCCTTCAAGATTACCTTACATCTAGGGAATTCTGTTAGGGGATTTGTCCTCCGCGGTTCTATTTATCCTCTGGTTCTGCTGTTAGCCTTCGTGGTATTTTCTTGTAGGTCCAAAGTATACAACAATATAAAAACCAGTAATTGTGTTCTGCAGTGAGACACATGACCACATCTCACCAGCCAGAATAGAACAGTAGAGCCCCCATACAGTCCTATGAACATTTTGAATTGACCTAAAAGCCATCCCTTTGTGTGCTCTACACATTGTTCACATGTGCATCTGCATTCTGTGCACACAGACACACACGTGCTCACACTTATGCACGTGCACTTTTCCAGGATGACCTCAGGGTGGTGAGGGTCAAAAGGAACTTGTGGTCCCAAGGGTTGCTCTCATGACAAACTCCAAGATCCAACTCATTCTTGAATTGTGGCCAGGGCCTCAACTGGCCTTAACTGGAAGGGAATCCTTCGAGGAAGAATGTGCATATTGGTCTGGTGTGCCATCAGTCACCCCAGTCTTTCTGACATCTGGGACTGTGGCCTTTGATTCAGAGCAAACAGCGGCCACTGAAACCTTGCAGTGGACGCCCTCTGTACCCTGGCGGCATCTCTGAGCTGGCGTGCTGGTCTCCAGCTGCTGTGAGCTTTGGCTGCTGAGGACTCAGCTGCCCTTTCCCAGAGAATTACCCTTGGGACAATGACAACTTTCTATCCCAGAAGTTCACATCCACATACAAGGCAGTCAGGGGCCAATCCCTGAGTAGTACAAAAGGCCAAACCCTTGCCCCAAAGTGGGACCAACTCTGTGGTGAGATTCACACTCCAGAGCTCCCCGTGGGATCGGGCAGAGGCTAGGCTCCAGCCAAGGCCACTTGCTTGCTCAGCAGATTCCTCCACCCCCTCACTCTGCTGTCCTCACTCCATTTCTGATGAAAATGTCCCCTCAATAAATCAGTTTCACAAGACTCCCCATTTAGGCTTTGCTTAGGAAATCCCTCATCTTTCCACAGATCACTGAGTCCATTTACAACAGTCTCCTATGTAGGCAATCAAAGTTCCCTTGGGTGGGTAAGGACGTGGACAATATTCTCATCCCCAGGACTATTGGAACAGCTACTGTCCCTTCACTCTGCCCTACGATGGAATTATTATCAGCATTCACCAAACCTAGGTAAAGAGACACAAACTTGGAGAGTAGGAAGAGAAAATACTCCGTAGGCAAATTGTAGTTTTAAAAATGCATTCAGATATTAAAAATATGATATGCATTTGCTAGAAAACCATGGAAAATTAAGAACTTCAAAATAATTTCTACAAGTAAATGTGCCAATCAGCAAAGATTCAGGGCTCCAGGGTACCATTTGAGTTAATGACCATCGTATAAAATTCTAATTTGTGCTTGAAAATTCGAATTTTATCATTGGCCACAAAGACTGTCAACTTTTTTTCCTTCAAGCGACAGGCTCACTTCATTCATTTTTGAGCAACAGTTTGCCAAATCCCTACATCTGAATAACTATAATTTGTCAGTTATTCTTTCAAGTAAAAATGGTGTTCCATGAAAAAAAAGAGATTAGTTCAGGTCACACCTCAATCACACAAGAGCTCTTCTTCAATGTAACCTACCCTTATATTTTGGTGCTTTGTGTGTACTTCTCATTTTGTCACTCAGAATATTCAAAGGAAAAGTACGCAAGGGTCAAGATTTAATAAAATCACTAATTTGTACTGCTGTGGCAATGGAAAACACAAGGTCCACTGGTAGAGTTTAATGTCACCACCTAGATTCCTGCCCAGATGTTGGCACCATTGTTTTTGCACATCAGGGAAAATGTCAGCACAGTGGAAAAAACAAAAAATGTTTGGTGGGTTTTTTTAAATAAGATTTTTATTTTAGAATACTTTTAGATTTACAGGAACATTGCAGAGATAGTACAGAGTGTTCTCAAGAACCCCACACCCATTCTCCCTTATTATTAACATCTTGCATTAGCATGGTACATTCGTGTCAACTGAAAAGCAGTACTGAGATATTATTATCAACTAAAGTCCAGTCTATATACAGATTTTCCTAGTTCTTACCTAATTTGTTTTGTTTTGTTTTGTTTGTCCAGAAATACCTCATTACATTTAGTTCTCATGCAACCTTAGGCTTGACAGTAACAGTTTCTCAGACTTTCCTTGGTTTTGATGACTTTAACAGTTTTGCAGAATATTGATCAGATATTTTGTGGAATGTCCCTTAATTGGGATGGGTCTGATGTGTTCTCTTGATTAGAGTGGGTTCATGGATTTTGGGGGAGGAAGATCACATAAATAAAATATCATTCTTATCATATCTTATCTAGGGTACATATTGTCAATATGACATCATCGTTGATGTTGACCTTGATCACCTGAGTGAAGTAATCTTTCTCAGATTTTTCCACTGTGCGGTAACTCTCTTTCCCCCTTCCCACACTGCTCTCTTTGGAATGAGGTTGCTTTGTGTATCCCACACTTAAGGAGCAGGGAGTCACGCTCCGCCTCTTCGAGGGCAAAGTATCTACATGAGTTACTTGTAATCCTCTGACACAGGATACTTTCCTAGTGTTATTTGGAAAATAGATTTGACCTTACAGAATCCTGAAAGGTTCTTGGGGGACCCCCCCAGAGGTCGGCAAACCACTTTGAGAATCACTGTTCTACACAATGGAGACAGGGAGGGATGTTTCTGGAATGGAGGAGCTATGCTCAGGTGCTTCCAGGATTCCCTAGAGATAAATGCAAGAGGAAACTGCAAGCACTATCACTGGACAAGTGCAAGTCTGCTAATGGGGATGCAGGCCTAATTCCCCTGCACCAGGCAAGGAGCCCAGACCCACAGAGTGCTTCTGTAGGGGGAGGAAAATATAGATTGAGCGATGGAAAAAGGAGAGGTGAATATCAACTGTGGCTTACCGATACGCAGTTTCAGTGATTGTACATTGTTTCACTAACCTTCTTTTTTAAATCTTCAGGGATTGGGTCTGACCACCACATTGAAGGAAACTCTTACAGATCCCACTAGATCTCCCCTTCTCCAAAAGGGAGTGAGAATATCTTGTTCTAATAATCAGCGAGATAACCTTTTTAGAATTGGAACCAGATATAATGTACAGTATGGTTAGATATGAGAGACCCAAATGGACTCTCAGATGTAACGTAGGCAACCTTCCTTTGCTCCAGGCACCACAGTGACAACAGCTCTGTGTGCACAACGCATAGGCCCTGATCAGTTTCATCCAGGTACAGCCTGGCAGTGCCTTGTCCCAGGCCTACACCACACATCTCGTGGCTTCTGATAAAACCAGGGCATGGGATGCCACAGAAAGCTGCTTGGTGCCAATGCATGCACAGCCCAGGAGTACAGGGTACTTGTCTTAGTCCATTCAGGCTGCTATCACAACGTACCATAGACTGCGAGGCTTATAAAAAAAATTTATATCTCACTGTTCTGTAGGCTGGGAAGTCCAAGATCAAGGCACTGGTAGATTTGGCGTCTGGAGAGAGCTTCCTGGTTCATAGATGGCTGTCTTTATGCTGTGTCTTCACATGGTGGAAGGGGTGAGGGAACTCTCTGGCTTTCTTTCATAAGGCCACTGATCCCGTTCATGAGCGCTCCACCCCCTGTAGGCCCCACCTCTTAATACCATCACCTTGGAGGTTAGGATTTAACATGTGAATTTTGGATGGGACACAAAAACTAAGTCTATAGGTAGGTAATGCCCCATTGGAAAAACCTTTGAACAGTGAGATGGGATCCAGTGAATAAATGCTTCCTTCCATCCTACTCCACACACTGATAGTGAGTCCTACTCAATTTTGTGTGGCTTCTCGGAAGGTTTCATGGCATTAAACACTAATCTCCCATAGCAGTGATCAACTGAACAACACTGCTTGCATTTGTTCTGTCTTCTTTGCTGAAACACTTTCTCTATCCCTTAGTTTTGCTCTTAGGATCCCTTCCCAATGAAAACACTAATACATAAATGTTTGTCTCAGGATCCCTTTCCTGAGGAACTCAGGCTAAGACAGATCAATGAAGTGTTCTGACCGTCACGTGTTCATTCCTTCCACAAATATTTATGAAGCTCCTACTGTGTGCAAAGCACTGTGGTAGGCTTACAGACAACTGGGAACATCATCAAACAAATTATTACACGTGTAACTGCAACACAAGGAGAAGCATGGTGTGCTTTCAGATTCTGTAACACCCTAATCTAGGGGAATAAGGAGGGATTCTCTCTAAGAAAAGGACTTCTCCACCAAGACATGAAGGATGAATAGCACTGTTCCTTGGAGGAGGCAGGAGAAGAGAGAATATATTGAGCAGTGAGACATCAGGTTCAAAGGAATGGAGGCAACAGAGGGCATGGCATGTTTAAAGAGCTAAAAGAAGCCCAGTAGAGGTGAGTGAGTGGCTGAGTGGAGAAAGCAGAGAGGCTGGAGAACAGCGTGGAGAAAAACAGGTTGATGAAGGAAACCAGAACCCTTTCTGTGAAGAGCCTTGAGAATTTGTCTTATGAGGAATGGGAAATCACTGAAGGGTTTTGAGTAGAATTATCGTCATTCAAGAGTGCATGCAGGAAGACCAATTGGAAGGTGATTTAACTGATCTAAGCAGAAGATGAAAATGGTGATACCCACTAGAATGGTAGCAGGTGGGGATGGAGAGAAGCTAAAAGATTTAAGAGGTGTTCAGATATACAAAAAATTCATTTTTTATGGTTAAAATGGGAAAGGGTTTGGAGTTTTTCAATTGGTTGGAAGTTAATTATAAGAAGAATAAAATTTGTCAAAAGATTCCACATATCCTGTCCAGAATTTGTGTGAAAACTCTACTTTTTTGCCTAGTATGTTTTCCTATTTGTAATCTTCTTTAGATGAGAAGTTTTTGTTAATTTGAGAATATGTCAAGACAGTTCATTATATTATATAATTCTACATTTTTCATCTTCACATAGGTAAAAATATAAGATCCTTTTACCAGCAAGATCAGAATTCAAACTCTATCTGCCACTTACTAGCAAGGTAACCTTGGGCAAGTCACTGAATATTTCCAGGTCCTTTTTAAAATAAACAAATCAGTAGATGGGGCTAACACCACCTATATTTTGTGCATCTGGTCTTTGTTATTTTTTGCAAGAATTAAGTAAGATAATGGATGTAACGTGCCAAATACAGTGCCTGGCACCAGTATATAATTGAAATTGGTATCTGTCATTTGTGGTGTCCTCGGATACTAATCAGGAACCACTCTCCAACTATGCCAAAATCACCATCTTAAAACTATCCACTCTTGAAAATTAGGTTTACTATTCCCTCTCACTCTTTTAGTCTGTTGGTCCTAAATGGCTCACCTGTTCTCATCTCATCCATCACTTGCATCAACAATTCCAGATCAGGCTCTCCACTCCCCTCCTTCCTCTAATTATGCACTGAGATGCTCTGTCATCTTAGCCTCAACATGCCTGAAATGCCTGCTCACCATCTGTCTCTGCCCAAGCCTCACCTTGGCCGTTCCAGAACTAATGCTCACTTTTGTGCCTTTCTGCTGCAGCCACCATGACTAGGGCAGCCCATGCTGCTGCTGCCATAGGTGGGAGAATGGGCAGTCGGTACAACTGAGCTGTCCCGGGTCATGCGCAGCACGCAGCAGCATTGGGGATGGGGCTCAAGCTTGCTCTGAGTGTCCTTCTAGAATGGATTCCTTTTCACTGGCATCATTGGCAATAGTCTTGCAGACTTCTTAACTCCATTAACTTTATCCATTAGTTGAGTCATGCTTAAACACATGGTGATAGAGTCAGTACAGTTGAGCTTTTAGCTCAGATTCTTTAGAAAATAGCTTCCATGCCTACGTGCATTTTGCCAGTGGAGACTCATTGGCTGGGAGAGCCAGAGATCATGACAAAGCAGGACCAGATTTTCAGTGAGTTTCCATCTTGGAAAACTCTCAAGAGTTGAGTCCATCAAAGCAGTGACCTTTAATCTTTATTTTTAGTAAGGAAATGCAATGTTTCAAATAAACTTTATACAGAAAATATATGAAACAGATAATGGAGGAGCAAGTCTGATTAAGTGGCAGAGAGGCATGGAACCCAGTCAGTCCCTCAGCTCCTCTCCCCAAATACCCCAGAGGTACCACCACTGAATTTAGAGCACCTAAACCACTGCTTTAAAGACCACAGCGTTCTCAAAAAAAGCCACCAAAGCATGAGTGAACTAGCAGACACCTGGGTGCAGCTTGGGATGGGACACGTGCGAAGGCAGAGTGCAGCCAGACCAGATCTCCACCTCTAAGAGCATCTCCCAGGTGAAGAGCCTCTCTGAGGCACGGTCTCCCCTTCAAACTCATGACAGCTTGACACTTAAAATCACAGAGAATCAGAGGCAGATCTGCGTCACTTTGGATCCTTTGGCTCCAAGCAACAGAAATTGACTCTACCTCAATCCCAAAGAAATTTATTAGATGAATATGGGGTGGCTCACAGAATTAGAAAAAAAAAAAAAAAACCCTGGAAAAGCAGGCTTAGAAGGGGAATCGGGAAGTTCCAAACATCCAGGGGGCAGGAGATCACTGACATTCTCGCCTGGGTGGGCACACTGAGATGAATGGAGTCCTATGTGGAAGAAGTGGTGCCCACAAAGGCAAGTCCCAAAGTAGATGGCCAAGCAACAGTTGCTGACCACAGGACCCCAGAGGACCTAGTGTCTGGGGGAGGGAAGTTGCTTGATTCATTGCTAACAAGGTCACCACAAAACTCAAGCTTCTTGCCCCCCATTGGTTGCTCTGTCTGCTCCAGCAATGCTGCAGTCTCGTGGGTAACACCTAGATCATTTGACAATCAGGTATCATAAACTGTCCTGGGCAAGATCCACATCACTTCCAGCTCTGACCTTGGCCATGACATCTGCTCTTGAGTCTCCTCAAGTCTTGGTTCTTCTCAGCTCTTCACTCATGATGTTGCTGTCTCCTCCCGGAGGCTCCTGTCCACCAGCCCTCAGCTTCCTACAGCTCTTCCTCTACACGTGCTGTCTCAGCAGGGAAGATGCTTCTCCTCTCACTGGTGCCACCATCGATTTCCTATTTGACCCCAAGGTTGTCTTTTCTGGCCCCATTGTAGGGCGGGCTTATCTGGGCTCTCATCCTATAAGCTGGGAAACTCAGGAACAAGAACAGTGAGAAGGTTGTGTGACCAGGCACTCAGGGAGCATGAGCAAAGGACCAAAGTCTCATCCAAATGAGGAGTATAGTCAGGACTCAGTGTGGTCAGAGTCTGGACACTAGGAGAGCCAACTAGATGCTAGAGCAAGAAGCTGGGCAGACTGCAGGATGGTCCAGGGTCCAAATCCTACAGAAGTTAACAGATCGAGTGAAAATCAAGATGTTAGTCTTCATTCTGACTCCTTGACTGAGGGTTTTGACAGCCCAGAGCCATCACGATGAGGAAGGCTGCCTGCCTGCTTGCCACAGGGCGACATCAGTCAGACTCTTCTAGAAAGCCAGAGGACATCTTGCTCAGCTTTCCCTGTACAGATACTCTAGTTTAAATCTCTACCGTCTATCCTAGCCAAAGTTACTTTATTTTTTTTTTCCCGTGGCTATCAAGTTTGGCTGCGACCGAAGCCCTTTGTTCTAAGGGCTTCTAAGAACAGCACTGGTTCAGAAAACATCTTTCTTCTCTCACTAAGGGTTAATGATCTGAATTAAAGAGCGGGCTGAGAAGGTCCCGTTGTCACCACGTAGTTGTGGTGTACAATGTGAAGTTCGGAAATGATGCCAAAGGAACAATTCTGAGTCAGCTTGTGAACATTCCAAGCCAAGGAGTTTAGATTTGGTCTCTTTTCACTGCTTCTGAAAGATGGGAAATCAATAAATACTTGTGGAATGGATGAATGCAGTGTTTTAGAACAAAAATATTGGTAATAATAAAGAGTGTTGTGAAAAGTGAGGGACAGAGTGGATACTACAGGCAGACACACTGGTTCTGAAACAATTATTAAACACCAAGAAAGATGAGGAGGGTCTGCACGGGGACAGGGGCAAGTGGGGCTAAAGGGAGGTGATTTGCAGAGACCTTTAAGAATTGGAACTGATCATTGATTGAGGGGAAGTCAGAGGAGTCATCAAGGACTTTCAACGTCATGAGGCTGAAAAAATGTGACAGCAGCAGTAGCAGCAATGGAGACTCGTGGGGAGAGATGAGTTTGGAAGAGAACTCTTTCAGTTTGGCCATCAATGTGCCTAAATGGATGTTTCAGTGTGGTCCTAGAGCTCAGGAGAGAGAGGGACAGTAGTGAAACCGTGCCAGGAGGACAGAGGGGATAAAAGTGAGCAAGGGTTTCCTGAGACTGCTCTCACAGTGACCACCCACAATGCAACCTCGGCCGCCCCCCTGCTACTGTCCCATCTGGCCCCATCACATGGTTGGCCTTTTGGACCTGTCAGCCCATCTCTAGGAAAGAGAATGACCAGCCTAACTTCCTCTCCAACTCACTGCCCTGAAAGCAGAGTTTCACCTAAGGACTTATGCACAAAAATTCTACTTGAGATGTGATCGCAGAGAATATAAGTGAAGGATCAAGGAGAGAGGAGGCAGGAAGAAAAATAAAGTCCATGGGTCTTTATATGAGTCACTGCTGTGGCAGCTGGTGCTCAATCCCACCCAGGACCTTAGCGCACAGAATGCCTCTTAGAATTGCCCAAACACCCACCACAGCCAGGATCAAAAGGGAAAGCACTTATTTATCAGCCCCCCTGCCACATTGGGTGCCCCCAGGGACATGACTACACCCACACTTCTAGGCTGCTCTTATATGTGTGCCATGTGGGGACCAGCCACATCCACAGCACTGAAGGAGCTCCAAGGCAGAGAGTGAAGTATGTGGGCTCATGCTTGAAGCCAGAGGTGTCTGCAAAATATGAGTGGAAGCCCCCACAGAGCTTCACACCATAGTCACAGCTGGAATCTAGGTGAGGCCAAGAAGGTGTGGGAGGAGCCCACGAGATGTCTGTTACATAAATCCCTTGCACTCCTCAAATATCCACTCCTGCCCTTTACATCCAACCCAACCAAGCTTGAGTCTTCAAGACTTAACATACACAGTTAGTGAAACAAGTTACAGCCCCACTGTGTCAATTGATCTAGAGACCTTCATCAGCATTCATCACCTCCTAACTTCGTCATCCTTTCCAGACCTCACTCACCTTTGGCTAACACTTTGGCTGGTCTATGTTGATGGCCTGGTCAGATGACCTAGATCTTCTCCCCTGAAGGGTGTGAGGCTCGGCTCCCTTGCCTCCATCAGGTCATGATTGCTGCCATTGTCTGTTACTCACATCACTGGCCTAAAAGCACTGGGAGATGTTCCAGAGCATCCTGTGGGCTCCAGAGATTCTTATCCTCCAGGAGCAACCCAAGCTCCTGTTGACAAAAAGAGTCAATTATCCTTCCATACTCACCTGCTGATTCACTGGCATGACTAGTCCAAAATGAACAAGCTGTACTCAGAGCTTCTGAATCAGTGAACTCTGTGTCCCTGGAGGAAGTTTCTTGCCTGAAAATCAGGGCCTGTGGTCTAGAAGAGCCTGATGTTACAAGGCTGGGAAGCACAAATTCCACAAGACGGTTTCTGGAAGCAACAATGTGAGAGGCGGTTCAGCTCCAACCCTTGTTGCCCCCGCCTGTATATTCTAGCTAATGTGACCCATACATCAGCTATGAGCTCAGTCCATATACTGCATCCTGAGGTCCAAGACCCCCATTGTCTGCCCTGGCTCCCCAGACTATAGGATTTTAGTTCAGGTAGGCAGCAGACTTGATGAGACCAAAGTTGCCCAACATCTCAGAGGCTATAATGATCTAGGTAAAAAGGTGGAAGTCTACACCCCTAAGTCCAAGAAGATGAGCACACACTTCTGCCCAAGCATAAAAAAGATGTAGTGAGGATTAGATCTTCTCCTTCAATCTTCAGTAGAGTTGGGAGGTGGAGAGAGGATATAAAGAGCCAGAGGCACATGCACTACATCATCAGATCATATCCAGACAGAGCATCCCCATTGGTCACTCCCAGTTACCTCCTGTTCACATTTCCTCATGCCTTACTACCACCTTCCCATTGTCTACCTTCTTGTTTGACCACTGATTCTGTCTCCTTCATTCAGCTCCTTCTCTGGAACATGACGTCCTGTCCTCATTCTCTACACCATGCATCGTGAGAACAGATGAGGGTCCCCATCCTTCCACCTCCCACTCACCCACCCCTATATTGTCCCTCCCAATGCAACTTTGACCAGACTCCTATGTTAAGAAAAAGACACTTATTTGGAATAAGTGGGGCATTGAGACATGGGATGGGAATATTGGGTAGACAGAATAATCTGAAAACCTTGAAGCTCCAAAGAGTTCCCCTTCCCAGAAGAATTAGACCTTTCTCCAGGTCTGAGGAGGTACCCTTCCCTTGTTTAAAGAACAATGCTTGGGGCCGTTGTCTGAATGACTGTGCTCCTCAAGACCATCCTCACTACCTCTCATTGCCTCTACTCCTACAAGTCAGACCGATCATGACACAAAAGGCAATCCCTGGGTCTTCAGGAGAAGGAATGGCTTATGCGCCAAAAGCACTGCAATGACTTGTATATGCAGGAACCTAAGAAAAAGATTTTAAGGATATCAGACCAAGGAGGATGAAATATAACTGGATTGGATTGAATGTGCCAATGTGGGAACACTTGCGTAAGATTCAGGATTTAATGTTCTAGTTTTCACAGCTGGAATGGCTTTACTAGCTGGCATTTTTCATTGACTGAAACTTGGATTTAGTGGGGACCTACATTCAACGAGGTCGGGGTGTCAGAACTTCCTCAGCACTGTGTGGAGAAAGGAATCCAAATGCTGAGGGAGATGAGGATAAAGAAGTAGGTTTTATTATGGGCAGCCCACTCACCTTCATCTTGACTGTATCTTCAGGTGGTCCCAAAGGACACTAAATAAGGAATTGAGAACGAGCATCCTTGAAGATCTTTGTCATAGCATCCTCAGTAAGTGAGGATGAAAGGAGAGATCTGCTGTTGAAATAGACTCCCTGGCCTGATTTCAATAGGAATGATGGTCCAGTGTGACTGAGGCCAGATGGCAGCACTTAACCATCAAGATCAACGGGGGCTGTGAGGTCAGTGTGGTGATAAGTTTTATACTGCAGGAAATCACAGTGATGGCTAATTTACTGTGTGTCCTATGGATGAAATAGATGTGAAGCCTACTAAAGTGTCACTTTCTATATACAACTAGATATATTCTGAGTCCAGTGAGCAGAAATATGACTGAGTCACCTAGTAGGGAGCCCTGGCACCTCACTCAGTTCTTGTTTTTTCCAGGTTTATTGAGAAATAATTGACACACATCACTGTGTAAGTTTGAGGTGTACAGCATGATGGTTTGATTTATATATATTGTGAAATGATTACCACAGTAGGGTTAGTTAACATCCATCATTTCATATAGATACAATAAAGAGAAAAGAAAAAAATTTCTCCTTGTGATGAGAGCTCAGGATGTACTCTCTTAACAACTTTCCTATGTTTCATACAGCAGTGTTACTTGTAATCATCATGTTGTACAGTACACCCCTGGTACTTATTTATCTTATAACTGGATCTCACCCAGTTCTTATAATGAAGCCACTTAATTGAAGGGGAGGCTGGTGTCCTATGTAAGGACCCTGCATCACGGCCACAAATATATACTGTAAATTTTCTATCAAGCCTTCCTCATATGGCCCCATATGGCCATATTGCAAGGGTTCTAGATAGTCAAGATCATACTAGAGGACCCAGTCAGTGCAATAAGACAGGAAAAGAAATAAAAGGCATTCAATTGGAAAGGAAATAAAGATATCTTTATTCATAGATGGTATGATGGTCTACATAGAAAAGCCAAAAGAATTCTGATACTAGAAAAGGTGCATGTATTGGTACATCATACAAAAAAAGCTTCATTTTGTGACAAAAAGAAAATAGTTATTAAGCCATGAAAAAAATAGAGGAAACTTAAATGCATATTTAATGTGAAAAGGTCAAGGAAAAAAGGCAGAGAAGCCTGTGTCAGATTCTGCCTGAGTCTGGCAATGTGAAGAAAGCACTTTGTTCCCTTCTTAGGAGAAAGAAAAAACATTCTTATGCCCTGTTAAATGTTTTAGAAGACATACACCAGACAGGCTTTTTTTTTAAAGCCAAAGGACAGGGCCATGGAGTCTTCATGAAACAGTGACTTGGGGAACCAGTCCCCATCAATTGAAGCAAATGGAAGCTCTCTTCAGTTGGGGCAAAAATCATAAGGGATTTTCATAAAAGTCACCAACATCCTGAGGTGGTTTACTTTTCTTTTTTTCTACTTTGAAATGAGGTCAAAGAGGAGTTGAGGGGAGAGCAGCACATGAGGAAGAAAACAGGGCTCTTCTGATTATTGTTAGTGGCCCTCGAGCCCTCCTGACCAGAAGGGAGTCACCCTTAGAGGTCCCCGACAAGGGCAATCATGGTGTTCATCAATCTTTGTTGGATGATGATGGAAAATAGTAAGGGCTGTAAACATGTATTTTATTTTATTTTATTATTATTTTTTGGCTGGGCCACATGGCATGGGGGATTTTATTCCCCGACCAGGGATCAAACCCGTGCCCCCTGCATTGGGAGCTCAGTCTTAACCACTGGACATCCAGGGATGTCCCTGTAAATGTACTTTAAATGGTATGATATATATTAAGATCTGGCTTTGCATGTCTGTGGCTCTTTGATGGGCCAGATTGCCGAGGTTATCACTCTTGTCTGCTTAAAATCCATTAGTGTAGTGGCTTCAAGAAAATGCCAGCTGCCCAGCAAGATAACCCACCTCCTGATCATCAAATCCCTGCCCGTCTCTGCCTCTTCTCCAAAAGCTGTCACCTGCCTCCTCAAGGCCAGCCATTCCCAGTGGCCATGGTCACTTGACGTCCCCTTATCTCAGGCCCCCAGTCTTGCACTTGGTGTTCCCTCTGGCTGGATCCTGCCCCCCTTCTGCTCCCCACTCTGTTTATTCCTAAAGCCTCCGCACAGCCCCCCCCCTCCCCACTCCAGCCTGGGTCATGGACCCTGTACTTGCAGGTCCCCTTGGCTCTCCCCCAGCAGCCTGAGCCCTGGGTGGAGAAGTGACTGCTCTGAGCCCTCTTACACACGGGTGCTTAAGAAATGCTTGTCGAATTGCTGCGTTTGTGAAATATGACCTCCCCGGAGGAAAAAATGACCTGGCAATAAGGAAAAGTCATGCATTATTTGATTAAAGGGTGGAGTCGTTCATGACTTACTGGTTTCAAAAGGAAAAACACACAGGCAAAGTCAAAGTTGCTAAGGTACCTAAATGCTAAGGTACCAAATTTCACATGGAGCCAAGTGTGAATTTCACCACCATCAAACATTCATCTTAGAGACTGTTTATCAGGCGCGTTTGCACTGAATAGATGCGTAACTATGGCATCTGATGAAGGTCAGATGATGGAACTGAGTCAGCAGTGCAGAGCCCATTCGGTAATGAAATATAAGGACAGCCTGGCAGGGCTCTGCCAGTTTCCAGAAGCTGTTCCGTTCTTCTCTGGCGATGCGCTGTACGAGTTCTGTCCCTGCTGCTCATAACCCTGCCTGCCCCCCACCTCCCCCCAGCCTGGCACCGACTCACATGGCTCTGTCATCTCCCTCCCTCCCATGGGACTGTGAGTTCCAAGGCCCACAGCTCAGAGACCAGCCACACACGCTTTTCAAATAACCGAAGTGAATAAATGAATGGAAAAAAAGATAAATGAATGAATGGGTTCCAAATCATCCTTTTGTCTCAGATGCCCTTGACATCCACCCCGAACTTTCTTTCTCTTTATGCCATTTGGGCTTTGGAAGGCTGAAGTTCTTCCCATAGAAGAAATCGGGAGGTGGGCATAGGGGCTAAAAGTGTGCATTCTGGAATCAACTGTCTGAGATTCGACACTCTTCTTCCCAGTTGTGCAGTCTTGGCTAGGTACCTAACCTCTCTCAAACTCAGCTTTCCCATCTGTAAAACTGAGGTATCAATAGGACTTAACCTCACGAGGCCATGGTTCCCAAATTACATTCCAAGGCACTCCAGGACACCGCAGTAAACTCACAAAGGCACCAATGGGCACTTTCAGTCTTTGAGGATGGTGGAGATGTCTATTAGATATAGTGTGGACTCTTGACAGACTACCTTGATAGGCGTCTATCACAATACTGTGACTCTTGGGTTGGTTAGACCTAACTGCTGAAAACTATTTGGTATTTCTTTTGTTCTAGGGACACTGGGAAAATCTACTGAGATGCTAAGGGCACAGTAAACTGAGAAAGACTGGGAGTCCATGTCATGGGGTTGTTGTGACAATTTCATGAGAGTGTATATAACATGTTTGCTACTTGTTAAGCAATCCACAGTTGCTGGCTAAACTAATTCTCACCCCCATTCTCTGGACCAGTTTCATCATGGAATTATATTGTTTGTCTAAATCATTATTTAAATTATGAGCAAACTAAAACTTAAGCAACAGAATTAGAAATAATAATTCAAATTCCTTTATTTTCCCCAACTGCAAATTGGGATGACAAAATAGTTTAAGAAAAAATATATACATGGACGTTCTTCTAGGAAGGGACACCTACAGACATTACTAAAATGTTAACTGGGAACAAACCACTAGAAGAAAGTAAATAATCCTCAAGCTTACTACACTGGAAATTCACACCAAAGACAGACGTAATCCGATGAGAGATAATCTTAGAAATACATCATCTTAAATAGTAATTTGAATAATTCATTGATTGTTATTAACCAAATATCAAGCACTCTGCTTCTAAAGAACAAAATGTACTGGAAACAATTGATTCTGTTATCTCTATTTAGTTTTTTCTTTTTAATGGATGTCTTGTTTGTTTGTTTCCAAGGTATTCACCATTACATTCATTACTCTTTTTAACCCAAATGTCATGAGTTGGTTAGTGATTAATAATGTATAAATATTATGTGTTTAAGTGGAAATTGCCATGTCATTTTTACAAAAATATTCCCAAGAATCACTGAAGCCAGAAACTAGCTTTTGGTTCAAAGGTACAAACACCAGACAAGACTTGTTGGTTTTTTTCTTCCAAAGAAATTCCAAACCAGTTGCATTCTTGAGTCTCCTTTTTTTAATTGAACCCATATTTTAAGTTGTCCTGGAGTCCTGAAGATTGTCAGGGCCCCGGACAGTCTCAGACAGGAGTGGAAGAAACTGGCCACTAACATTTACAGGATGCTGACAAGCCACTTAGGTATTTTGGCCCTCGAGCCTCTTTTGTTAACTGTGCAGTGATGCCTTTTCCTTTCACATCCAAAACTATTCATTGCACCAGGAGCACCAGAAAGTAAAAGAAAAACCTCACATTTAGTTTGAGTCTAAGTCGAACTTAAATGATTGATTGGTGTTTCTAAATGTTCAAATATTTAAAAACAGCGGATTCTTGTGTGATAAAATATCATTGTGAGTAATGTGCTCACCAAGGAGTTCAGAAAGTTTTTCCACCTAAAATATTCTCAGCTCCATCCTTAACGACTCAGGGAGGTAAACATGGTAATCTCTTTATCAGGAGAGAGCCCGTATGGTCACAAATGCATACTGAGGGTTCGAGCATCCCAGTATCCTGAATTTTGGTCCTAGAACCGGTTGCAAAAGTGTTGCCTCTACAAAACCATTCAAAGTCATACAGTCATTCATGGAACTTGGATATCTTTGCTTTGTGACTTGTGTCACTAGAATGTAAGGTTTTGGGGCGGTGGGTATCGTGTCCTCCTTTTTCACTGCTGTGTCTCCAGTGTGTGAATAGTATTAGGTCCAGTAAACAGTGGTGAAACAGATAGATAAATGTTCAAGTGTGATTATATGTTATAAAGTCATCCATTCAGCCCCATATGCATGGCTTCATTTAATATTTACAACAACTCTATAAAGGAAGGTAGTATCATCCCCATTTTATAAAAGATAAAGCTAAGATTCAAGAAGGCAAATAAATCACCCTCGATCACACAGCCAGCAAGCATGAAGCACAAGCACAGAGCCTGCCCCATGGTAGATGCTCAAGAAACTATGTTGAAAGGAACCAAATCACGCCCACAGGCCCACACATCTCCTGGTCCCATTGGTGTTTCCCATTCACTAGGGTCTAGAGCTTGTAGAAGGGGTGCCCAGAGGCAAAGCAAATGGGAGTAGGAACACAGAGAGGGGCGGGTGGAGGGGCAACCTCTCTCAACACGACTGGGAACTGGGGACAAATCTCCCCAACCACCTTTTGATGTAACCCGTATCTTCTTTGGAAAATGGCAGGATCCAGCTAGACTGTGTGGGGTTCACCAGGGACTGGGGTCTCCCCATCTCCTAACAAAGTTGGAACGCTCCTGAGATGTCCACTTGGGGTGCAGGGAATGAGGCACAGCAGGATCCCCGGCAAATGCTCCAAGTCCCAAGCGCACCGTGCCTGACCACGCAGGAATCACAGAGCCCTCCCCTCCCCCCTCTTCCCTCGCAGCCCACGGTGGGCTCACACATGAGCGCCCATTTCCCTCCTTCTCCAACCCTGTCCTGCTTGGAGCCTTCTGCCAATTTAACTTCCAAAGCCTTGATCACACACACACACTCCCACCTTTTTTTTTTTAGACCATCTGGTGGGACTTACATCTGTGGAACATCGTTTCGCAAACTCGGTCATCCTCATACTAATGGCTGGAGTAGGTGGATGTGGTCTTTCTCACATCACACGGCTACGCAGACACTTGGCAGGGGAATCCGTGGCTCGTTGCTGCCACAGTCTTTCCAGGGTGGGGTTCTTTATGAGGAATTTAGAAGCAAACTTCAGGTAATAACATTCCTGAGCTCTAAGGAATCCCAACCCTTCTCATTGCCAGTGTGGGCACGGCCCAGAGCAGGGAGGCAGCTGCCCGAGGTCACACAGTGAGTTAACCATGGGGGAAATTCACACTTCCCTCCTTACACTCCACACCCACTTCTTTCCAGAAAAATCCCGGACTCATCTGGAAGAACGACAACACTCCAGAGGAGCCCGTGGATGTGCAGGTTTATGGCCTTCACCCGTGAAGACTACGTCTCCTTTCATTTCAGTTCGTTCCCTCGTTACACGTGTTCCATCTACAAGGCTTCGTGGATAGACATAGGACACACGCATAAATGTTTTCTGGCTTCTGATCCGCATGTGCAGATGTGGAAGGTGGCCGTACACTGATCGGGAGGGGACTTGGGGGCGATTCAGCCACATGAATTCAACAAGAAACACCGCTCCCTCTAAAAGTTAAAAAGAAAAACCCACAGTGATCCAGATAATATTTTATTTAGCAGATGGGGGAAAAGGGAAGCCAGCCTTACCGAGAGAAAAACAACCCCCAGAAATCAAAATCAGACAGTTATACCCCATATGGTGCCCTGGAGAGGTGTAGCCCAGCCTTGGCTGGTTCTAATTGCTTCGGCTGAAGAGGTCTGATACCACGAGTCGAAATAATTTCCCAAATCTATATCCGGTACAGATGTGAGGGCTTTGCTCTTAACTGCCATTCCACTGAGAAATTAAAAAGCACTTTTCCTTTGAAGTTCTGGAGGGTTTGTTTTTTTTTTTTTTCATTTAAGATTACAGTTTGAGGTCAGAGAATAAGACACAAGGAATTCACAAACATGTGCGCATTCGATTTGGTAAAATTCCATCCTCCACATCCCCGTTTTAAGTTGTCCTAAGTCCCAGATGGTTTCCAGCTTGACCAAGCTGAGGCTGGCAAGCCCTCGAGGGATTCGGCTTACAACGCTTTCCTGAAAGGGAGGTATTGGATGCATTAAGCTGATCGACGCTGGAGAAGATGAAGCACACACACTGCCTCTAAATAACATTTATGGAGCTATTTTAGCAAAAGGAGCAGAACAAAAGACACACAGGAACCAAATGCACAACCGATGAAGAAGATGTTTCAAGTTGCAAGAGGGGGAACAGTGTGTGGTTTATTCAATGCCGTGTTGATTTGTTAAATTTTCAAACTTATATTTTCTTCTCCTCCAAAGATTATAGTCTTGTGTCAATTAGAATCCAGTCAAGAGAGGGAAACCACACAGTAATGTAGACGGGGAAAGTTTACTATAAAGAATTGAGTTAAATGGGGGATTGGAGTCACAAGGGATTGGCTAGTAAGAAGAGAATAGACCTCGAGAGGGTATGGGGTAGCAGATGGAAGGCGCACCCAGTCCCTGGGTTGATACAGCGCCTGAGGGAGTCCCCGCCCCTGCCAGACCTGTAGGACAGGGCACACGGCAGGACAGGCTCAGTGGCTGGCAGAGAAGATGCTGCAGTGTCACACCAATAGAACTTGCTGGGACACAGCCCTCTACAGCATGCTGGAAAGTGTCCTCTAGAGAGCCAGGGAAAGCTGTTCATGAGCAGGTGTGTTGGCGGAGGTGCCCTGCCACAAGCCAAGTGCCGGCTGCCGGTACCCATGAGCTGGCGCTAGAGCGGCCATCCACACCACAGACAGCTCACGTGGGAACATCGCCTAGGTTTCGGGAGCTGGGATGCTGGAGAGACCGCACCCACTGCAGGAACCTGCCGGAAGGACAGTCTAGAACCAGGGGGGAGAGTCCCTTCCTCCTGCAATGTCTTTCCAGAGGCCTCTACTGACAAGGACTGTGCCAGCTGGCAAGGGAAAATACAGAAAGGGTCCACCTTTCCCTTTGCAGATCCGGCAGTGAAGGTGAACTTGGGGCTGACACAGCCCACCCCTCTGGCTGCTCTGCTTTCACACCCACCCTTCGCACAACTTGAACTCCTGTGTAACCACAAAACAACGCTATATTCTTCCTGACAAGACACAGGTATGTGTCTTGGAAGTGGAGCAGTTCTCACTCTTTTCCATGAATGAGGAGTCAGAGTCCCAATAGTCATTGTATGGATTATCAGCTATTTTAACCGTTCCTCCAATTCAGTCACCTGGGGTTTTTTGCATAAATTATAAAATTAATTTCCAACACCTTGCACATCAAATAAAAATGGGGAAGAGAGTGAAGGATGGCTAACACATAGAAAAAAATACTTATATATAATAAGCATGTAGAAAATATACAAAACCCCTATGATCTTTTGTCGGGAATTTGCCATGAAGCCATGTTGGCATCTATGGCTTCCTTCTTCCACTATTTCGTATCCCTCTTACCCTCAGCCAGAACCTTGGCGGCTCTGGATTTTCTACGTGGAAGAGGAGCTGAAGTCTTAACACCCGAAGTGTCTGTGTCCTCCTGCCTTGTCTTTGGTCTCTCTAGTTTTCCGTTAAACTTTACTATTAGTTTTTACATGGAAGTATGAGGAGGCATTCAGAGAATCCCCCAGGTCCCAGGCTCAGTCTGTGTAGCAGTGGTCCTCTGTGTCCCATTTCCCCTGGTAATCAGTATCAATAACTCCAGCCAGGAGACTAATTCTTTTGGCTGTGGGTCCCATGGCATCAGGGCCTCCCAGTGGCCATGTGGAAGTCTCTCCTTCCAGTTTAGTGGAACCATTGTCAGGTCCCTTGATGGAAGCATTCTCACCTGGGAGTCTAGGACCTCCAAGCCACTAGGATGCAAGCATGGATTCTGGCTGTAACGATCTCTGAGTCAAAGCATAGAGTGAATCCTGTAAGACAGAGTCCTGCCTTTAAATGATATTTTATGGAGCTATCTTAGGAATACAAGCAGAACAAAAGATGCATAGGAACCAAATGTATAAATCAATCAAGAATGTGTCAAATTCAGAATATTGTTTACTTAATGTTGATTTTTCAAATTCTCAAACTTGTATTTGTTTTTACTCAAAACACTATTGACTACTAAAAAAAAGTTTAAGTAACATCTGTGCCAGGCTATGTTCTTGGTACTACATTTATTATCTTATAATCATAATCTCACCTGGCAGGTAAGTATTAACCTCCATATTTTGCAGAATACCAAAGGGTCTAAGATGAACTTCTTATTTCTGTAAGCATGGTTCCAAGTTGGAAAAACAAAATAAGAAAGGGAAAAGGGGTTAAATTTGACTATATGGCTTAACAGACTTCTGAAAGCACTTTTTTTATGATTCGGGCAAGTGCTGGGACAATCGTGTATCAGAGTTACCTTCAGTGGGAGTGATTTTATTAGCAGGGAATTGGGTAAAACAGATGTGGGCCAGGCTTCCACAGCCATCACAGACCCCAGGCACGTCTTATCTCCAAAGTCTAGAGAAAAGTGTTCTTCATTCTATTTCTTTTGGGAGGTAAAGGAGGAGAACGTCAAGAAGGAAGGAAGGAGGAAGAAGGAAGGCAGGGAAAATAATTCTTTGATGTTTGCTAGATGTAGGATATCTTCCTACATGATGCTAAGGGCTCTCATCTCTGAGAGACTGAAGCACTTTCTAGGAATGGTAGAGCTGTAAAGTTATAACCTCAAGTCCGTCAGAGACCAAAACCCACTTTAATATGGTGGTTGGTTGCTTGCACGGTTGGTTGGTTGGTTTTCTGACTTCACACCCATATTTTACATGGGATTCTCCACGCAGAGCTCTGCAAGGTTGAATCTTTCAGGATGACTTTAAATACAATATTTTAAAGTGAATGTAAGGCGAAGTTAAACACAGTAAAGAATTTATGGTTTTGTGCCCTGTGGGACTCAGCAAGAAGGTGGCCTTCATGAAATCTAGAGAGGGACTTCCCTGGTGGTCCAGTGGTTAAGAATCTGCCTTCCAGTGCAGGGAACCTGGGTTCAATCCCTGGTCAGGGAGCTAAGATCCCACATGCTGCCGGGCAACTAAGCCCACCCATGCGCCGCAGCTACTGAGCCAGTGTGCCACAACTAGAGAGAAGCCCGCTCCCCGCAACTAGAGAAGCCCATGCACCACAACGAAGAGCACGTGTGCCGCAAGTAAGACCTGACGCAGCCAAACAAATAAATAAATTTTTTAAAAAGTAATAATAAAAGCTAGGGAAAGAGCTCTCACCAGAACCCGACCATGATTTCAGACTTCCAGCCTCCAGTAGTTTGAGAATATAAACGTCTGTTGTTTAAGCCAGTATTTTATCACACGGCAGCCTGAGCTAATACAACTGTCTTCACAACTTTTCTATAAATCTAAAACTATTCTAACATTAGAAGTTTCTATTTCAAAAAAGTATAACCTAATCAACCTATTTCATCAGCCAGGGGTTCAAGGGTAGACATAACTCTGGTTTTTCAAATTAGTTGTTTGCCACTCCTTTACCCTTATTGTCAGAAAAGCAGCTCCATCCTAAAGTCTGCTTCCAGACTCCAGGGGGAGAGACCTGGAAAGGCCATGTACACCCAGACCACGCTCCTTGTCCTGAGGTCTTGCTGTCGGACGCTGGCAGGCATCGCTCACGGAAGCTCATCACTTGTCAGGGTGCTTCTACTCAGCCATACCCCTTCCCAGGTCCCCCAGCCACTGTAGGAGTGCTCTCTTGGGTCCCAGGTTCACACCCATTCCTTCTGCCATTGTTTCCCAAACATCAACACCCACAGACTGGGGGCTCCCCAGGGCTTCTGGTTCCAGGGACCCTGAGCCAGAGGTCACGACCTTGGATGTCTCCATGGCCAGGCAGGAAGGTAAATACGTAAAGGGGCCCGTGGGTAAGCCTCTGCCAAAGAACAAATTAGAACTTTGACTTTACTGAGCCATACTGCAACCAGACGATAACGATTTTAAAGTCTAAAGTCAAAAAATACGAATAGAAAAAGAGAAATCATCTTTTATTCAGTTGTTTATTGGAAATTTATTACTTCTTTAATTTGGAATCAAAATCCTGATTTTTTTTTTCCATCCTAAATTGTCCACAACAGGCATTGCGTTTGGCATTGCTTCTGAACACTGTATACTCTTGGTAGAACGGGACCTCTACCAGTGGAGTGGTGGAATTCACGTATTCCAAAGTTATCCTGTGGGATCTTCAAGCATCCTTTGGTTTTCTATGCTAAATGGAATGGCGGTTCAACAACTCCTATCTCTAGCTTTCATGCACACTGCCATACAAACGAGGGAGGCAAACTGAATGATGACAGGTCACATTCAGAAAGCTTGAAATCAGAAAACCTTTCCTGGGTCTCTGCGTTCATCCCTGCAGTTTGAGGGCTGCCATTCAGGCTGAGCTAAGGAAAATGGGCCATATCATTCTACATGAGTTGCCCAAAGAAATGTTGCTACAATACACAAACTGAATCTCAGATTTGTGTAACAACCTTTATGCCCCAGCAGAGACCAAAAACCCAAGTGTGATATAGATTTGTTGAGTTTATGAGAAAGCTGAGTCTTGATTCCAAGTTTGCTCTTGGCAATACGGATTTTTCCGTGTAAGATGCTACCTTTTGAGTTTAAAACACCTTCTTGGCACCACACCAAGGCTAAAGCCCCTGAAGGTCCCATAGCACAGCCAACAGTGACGTTGCACATCAATTCTGCAGTCCCCGTTCACAGCTGCCAGTGGGCCTGGCGCAGGAAAGCATGATATTTACTGAGTTAACTCTATGTCCGAGACACATCCTGCTTTAGCACAAAGCATCTCCCGGGGAATGATGTAATTGACTAACCAAGCTGTTTCTTGGGGAAAGCACTGCCACTTTGGACTGAACATCTTGGACTGGATCACAAGCCCGGCATTTGGAGCAACTGTGGAAGGAGACTAGTGTGTGGTCACATATGTTAATTTTGACTAGTCTGTGCTAAACTGTACGACTTTTCTCAATATTTCAAACCAAGTCACTTCTCAGATATCCAGGTTTTCTTGCACAAGAGGTCCGAAAGTTCTGTACTCACAAAGATCCTCCCTAACGCCTGGAATCCATGCGGCTTATTGGGGAGCAGTATTTATATCTGGACTCTCATCAGTTACAAGAAAATAAGGCTACAAAAGATTAACTTATTCTTACTTTATACCTTGGCCTATAAGTTCTTTTTTTTAAAATACATCTTTATTGGAGTATAATTGCTTCACAATACTGTGTTAGCTTCTGCTGTACAACAAAGTAAATCAGCTATATGCATACATATATCCCCATATCCTCTCCCTCTCGAGCCTCCCTCCCACCCTCCCTATCCCACCCCTCTAGGCGGTCTCAAAGCACCGAGCTGATCTTCCTGTGCTATGCAGCTGCTTCCCACTAGCTATCGATTTTACATTTGGTAGTGTATATATGTCCATGCCACTCTCTCACTTCGTCCCAGCTTACCCTTCCCCCTCCCTGTGTCCTCAAGTCCATTCTCTACATCTGTGTCTTTATTCCTGCCCTGCCACTAGGTTCATCAGTATTGTTTTTTTAGATTCCATATATATATGCGTTAGCATAGGGTATTTGTTTTTCTCTTTCTGACTTACTCCTCACTGTATGACAGACTCTAGGTCCATCCACCTCACTACAAATAACTCAAGTTCGTTTCTTTTTATGGCTGAGTGAGGCCTGTAAGTTTTTGGCTGTGACTGTAACAGACTGAACAGCATATTTCCACTTAGATTTTCATTTCTAAATGTTTTTCTCTGTTCAGAACATAGCATTTTTACTGTACTCAAGTGAAACTCTTTCATGAACTTACCATCATGTCTGGACAATTTTTTTTCACTTAATTCTAGGTGCATTTCTCAGTCACATCAGTTACTGAATTAAAATTTAAAAGGCCTATTGAATTTTTTCTTTTTATAATTTATTAAATTTTCCACCATATATCTCTTTTGTATATTAATCATAGATCTTATTACTATTATTACTTTTATTACTTTTATTACTTATTACTATTATTACTTTTATTACTATTATTTTTAATAATATTAATATTTTTAATTAAAAAGTAATATTTTAATTAAAGTAATATTTTAATATTACTTATTACTATATTACTATTATTACTATTATTATAATATACTATTATTATTACTTATTACTATTATTTCTTTTCTATTGCTATCTTAATTTGCATTCATTCTGAACAGATACACTTGGTGTGCAAAGTAAATGTATAGAATTTTTTCTCATTTTTACTCCTCAATTAGTTTGCTCCAATTTTTCTTCTTGGAAACTAGTCTTCTTATTCTTTTATTTTTGCATTTTTAGTAGGGCACAAGTAAGACATAAGAAACATCTTATTCCCATACAGTATACAAAGGATGATTGATGGCAACTGAATACCTTGTGTGGGAAACAGTGGGAGGTGCTGGGAACCGTAGCTATGGAACAGTTCATGTCTTACCGTTCAACAACTGTGGCTGGCCTGGAACATGGCTCAGTGTCTGCAGAACTTGGTGAGTTTTAAAGAGACACATGAAATCAAGATTTTTGTGATTTTTAAACCTTCTCAACTAATTTAATGATAATCAAACAAACATCCCCACCATGTAGACCAACTCTGGGCAGAATGAATACAACTCCTTGGGGCAAGATGTGGCCCACAGGTCCCCTGTTTGAGACCCTTTCCTGGAAGAATGAGGCCTGGAAGCAAGCACATGCTCAGGTGGGCCTGAGCAGGCCAGTGAGTCACCCAGCCCTTCCTCCCACAGGACCCCCGCTCCATCAGTGCATCCTCGGAGGAGACTGCCACGTCAGCCTTTGCAGCTACTGGTTTTGGCACCCACTCCCAGCGCTGACTCACAGAGCTGAGGCTCCACCAGCTCCCAGGGGCCCGGCACGCACACTGCTGAGCCCCGCCCACACTGCAGGGCTGCTCGGTCCACTGTCCTGGGTCTTTAGAGACAAGGGGAGCCTAGGAATCGTCGTGGCCTGCCATTCGCCTTTGTAGACAAGGAGACTGGATCCGAGAGAAGGTAGCCCACTTGCCCAAAGTCATGTCTTACCAGAAGTAAAGTGAAAATTGATCTCTTTTAAAGCTGGCTTATCCCGGTCCAGGCTCCCTCCCTCTCTCCCTCCCTCCTTCCTTCCCTTCCCCCCTTTTCTTAAGTATATATGAACTGTCTTGGGTGTGGCTGCTGAATTACAGAGTGGCTACAAGTTGAGTCCCAAGGATGGATCTCGATCACCCAACTTTGTCTTCCTTCTCCCATCCCTGTAGCTCCCCCTTCCGTCACCAACAATTTTAAAAGGTCTGATGTATACAAGCAGTACCTGTGCCACAAAATCACGTACACACATACACATAGTGTTAAAAAAGAAGGAACATGGGCGATCTCTTATATTTTTCCCCGCCTCCCCCTTTGTGTATGACATGGCCTTTCTGTCCATTACCAAATAAATATATTTCCTTGAATTTTATAGCCCAGAGATAAAAATTCATCTATTTTTAGTTATGACTGTATAATTTAACTGGTCTATCAAAGAAATATAAAATGTAGAGATTTTCTGATCAAATAATTTCAAATATGTAAATCTTTTATCTTTAAGATCTCTGGGGAGTACCTCTATTTTTTTTCTTTTGTTTGGGATTTCCCTAAAATAAATGGAAAGTCATCTTAAAAAATAATAATAATAATAATAATAAAGCTGGCTGATCCCTGACTCAACCTTCCCCTCCCCTCCCCCATCTTCCCAGAAAAGAGATGTGAGCATGGTTGCATGTGCCCAGAAAGCGCGTCTCTAGCACCTCCCAGTTCACACTGACTCCAGGACTCTGGTGTGAATTAGTTTCCCATACAAACAGAAAAGAGAGAAACGTGATATTTAAAATTGACAGGTAAAGTATACTACCAGGAAAACACTATTTGCCAAAAAAGGTTCTGATTTCACACTCGACCTACAAATCATGTCCTTCCTGTTACCAAACACATATTCACGCGCCCGACTCGCAGTGAGGCCAAACAATACCAAAACGTAGGAGTTTGGAGCACAGAAAGGTTTATTGCAAGGCCATGCAAGGAGAACCGGTGGCTCATGCCCCAGAAAACCCTGAACTCTCCAAAGGGTTTCAGCAAAGCATTTTTAAAGGCCCGGTGAGGGAAGGGCGTGGTTGGTTGTTGCAGACTTCTTGGTGTCGGAATCCTTTGTTCTCACAGTCTTCCACCTAGGTCAGGTCACGGTGTTCCTGTAAACCTCCAACAAGACAAATGTTATTTTCTGTTCTGCAACTTTGTATCTCTATAAGAAAGGGAAAGGGCTATACCCTTAAGGGTCAGAGCCTTGAGAATGGGCTCTCCTGTATATTTCAGGCTCTAGGCAACATTCTTAACTCAAAGCAATAGACTTAAAAGAAACAGATCCGATATGGAGTCAGATTTGTTCTTCCCTATTACATACGTTCTCCATCTGTCTTAAAATAAGTTAACTCAAATGGACTAAATAATTAAATGTATTAAAATAAAAGCGTAAATTACTACAGAAGGATTTGTTGACTTTATAATATCTGAGGGTGGCAAAGCCCTCTCTAAGCAAAACCTCAGGTAGAAACCACCACAAAAATAATTTGCTACATGAAGTAAAAGTGTTTTGTATATCTGGAAGTACCATAATCAAGTTTAAAGACAAATGAGTGGAAAGAAATTGTTCCAAGATAAATGGCAAATGTGTGATAGCCTCAATGAATCAAGAACATTTACAAATCATTAAGAAAGCGATAAATATATACAAATTGAAAAAAAGACAAGTTGAGGAATTACAAAGAAGTAACACAAGGAACCGAAAAATACATTTAAAAGGTTTGAATTTAGTTTATCAAAGATTGATTTTAAAATAATTAAGATGATCACTTTTAAAATTCTAAGTGAAAAAAGAAAAGAAGATTAACAAAACTCCTTTGTTGGCAAAAATGTAGAGAAGAAGGCTTATGACTCTGCTCCTGGGGGAAGACAACTTGATTTAAGGTTTTTAGAGAACAATCTGGTCACAGACCCTCTGGCCACTTGAAGGGCTTTAGAAAATCCTACTAAGGGGTAGTTAGTCATGTAGATAAAGTTGTTAATCACCTCACTGTTGTAATAATGAAATATTGGGAGAAATCTACATGCCCCAAAATAAACAATTGAAAAGCCAAGTAATGAGATTCCATATAACCATTACATGAATCATGTTGCAGGAAAGTGTCTGACGGCACAAGGAAATACTTCCCCTTTAATTTTAAGTTAAAAATTTGTCCATTCACATAAACATCCATATATGGACAAACATTTGAAGATTTTATACCAAATATTAATGATGGCTATGGTTAGGTGATGGGCTGTAGCAAATTTAATGACATGGGAAAATATGCATATATTAATGTTACAGGAAGAAAAATACAAATTTATGAATGATTGTAATTTAGTAATATTTTAACTTTGTTTAGAATTATATACTTATTTTAATTTTGTTCAAAAACAGAATAAAGAGTAGGCATAATATCAATATCCAGAGTACAACCTTAAGAGAAGAATAGCAAAAATATTATATAAATTATTACACATTTTTTTAAAAACACAGAATGAGGAATAAAAAGAGTGAATAAAAGAATGACACCTAGAGTCAAGGACAGATGTGGAAATTAGGGTTTATTTTCTCTTTTATGTTCTTCATTCTTCCAGTATTCTTCAATGAATATTTATTACTTTTATAATAAAAATATTGTTAAAAATAGTTTTTGCCTTCACTTCTTTATAAAAGAAATGAAATAGCCTGGGAAAGGACCCAGACAACATTTGAGTTTCATGGGAAACAAATTCTACTGTTCATATGTTTATAGATTTCCTTTTCATCAAACAAATGTTATATTGCAACCTATAAATCACGGATCTCATTTTTCTTTGATATTCGATCATTATATTTCATCTGCAGTAAAATGATTAACGACTTTCTTTGGGAAGATCATTCAGATACGTAAGTGTAATAAGAATTTTATATACATAAAGGCAGAGAGTCTTTAATTCTCCTGTTGACTGAGAGGAACACCTAAAAGTCACTTTATTCTGGAACGAATAAGATGGTTCTATTTCTGTCCCAAGTGACCTCATGCCGTTTCTCTGGTAAAGAGTCTGTATCAATGGAAATAGCTCTTTCATAGAACACTCGGGCCGCCCAGGTTCGATGTCACTTCTATACTTGGTGCCCTTTTTGGAATTGTCACCAATGGGTGATGGTGAGTTTGGACCATCTACCAAGTACCGTCTGTCAAGGAAAATAATTCAGAAGCTGCCACATTGGACCAGGCGTTTGCCTCTTCTGGAAGTTTCCAGACCTTATCTCTTGTATATCAAAGACAGCTTTTGGGATGGCTTCATTTCTACCACTGGTGAAACTTTAGTCTCAGGGTCCATTGTGTGCACAGGCCTCCTCCAGGGCACGGTCCATCTGGGGCTCTCCTCCCTCATCCCAAGCCCCATCTCCTCTTCCCCCCAGAACAGCTCTACCCCCAGTGCCCAGAGGCACAGCTCTGCCTTCCTTTTTGGCAGGTCTTCACTCTGCCCTCTCTTTTGTCACACGTGTCCTTCCTCCTGTCCTTTCAGCAGGTGCAGGGGAGAATCTCACAGCTCACTAGGACACCTTGCTTGCACGAGCTCCCAAAGAAGCAAAGAGCTTGGACTCTGGATCCACACAGACTGGGTTCGAATCCCTGCTCTGCCCTCACTGGCTGTGGGGTCCTGGGGAAGCCCCTCGCCTGCCCTGGAAAGCAGAACAGTGAAGGAACCAGGCTCCACAGAATTGTTGGGGGAAGAGAAGAGCTAATGCTTTTTGTCAACTGAAAAAAAAAAAGCACAATGTGAGAGCCGTGAGTTCAGGTTTATCTGGGGCAAAATGAGGACTATAGCCCAGGAGACAGCATCTCAGGTAGCTCTGGGGAGCTGCTCCAAAGGGGGCGGGGGGCAGTGTTACCTGTGATTTTAGTGGAGAAGGACGAGCAGTCAAGCACACCTGTTGGCAGAGGCTGGCTGCCCGTCACGAGGAGCAGATGTCACCGTTAATAATTTCAGTGCTTTTCCAGATACGAGGAGATGCAAGAAATTGAGCTCATAAAATCTTCTCCTGAAAGTCCCTATCTGAAGGCCTCTTCTGCCAGTTTTTCCCAGAGCACAGAGGGCCTCAGTCCTGATCTCCACCCTGAACTCCTTTCAGGGGGTGTTGAATGACTGCGGTGGCTAGTGACTCAATCCCTGTAGAGGCAGGTGGCAAGTGCCCATTTTTAGTTGGCATCTCCAAGTGCTGAGCGTGGGGTCTGCAGATCCTGCACGTGGTGAAAAGAAGTAGGTAGCATTGTTTCCTGAGCACCTGCTTACAGGCGTTGTATGTATGTCTTAGTTCATTCTTAGAAAAATCTTCTGAAATGTACATTATCGACCTAAGACCGAGGCTCAGAGGGGTTCTGCAGCAGCTGGCGCTCCCGGGGACCAGGACTAGTGGAGCCCCAGGCAGCCCTCGCTCCCAAACCCTGCTCCTCTCTGCTTTCCCAGGCCTTTCAACTCAAACGGTAAAGGGCCCTCCCTGAACAGAGCATCTGCCCGAGGACTTCCCTCTGTTATTTATTTATATAAATAAATAAATGAACCATCAAGTCACTGGGCGCAATTACTGTGTGATTAGGTACTTTGATCTGTAGTGTTTATTCACATGGCTAAAAAATAATCACAACTAAGTGAAAAAAAGAAAAACCCAATTAATGAATATGTAAATGCAGCCACCTAGGAAACACAACGTGGGCTTATGTTTGAATGGCTTGAATGAATATCAGTATTTCTGCCTATGAACATAGACAAAGAGGGCTACCGAGTTCCCTGTGGCTTTTCCATTGTCCTTTCCTTTGGCAAAGGCTAGTTGCAGAACTTGAAATTAGAGTTTGAATTCTTTTTCCCTACTGGGCTGTTCGCTGCCAACTGGGGATAGGAGTTGGCCTCCCAATGCTGCCCGGCTGGCAGAGGCCCTGGAGGCCAGGGTCCGGGCCAGGAGAGGAGGGAGCACGCTCCGCCCTCCCCGCGCCCCCAGCAAGCTGGCAAGTAGGGCTCACGACCGCCTCTGTCTGTGTCGAGTCCAGGGAGCAGGTGCAGCCCTGCAGGTGGGAGAGTGTGTGACGACCCCATGCAAGAGACAGGGCAGTGCTCGTCCTCCTTTCGAGCCTTCTGGAGCCAAGCAGGGAAGCAGCTGTGAGACTGCCCTGCGGATGAAGCCACAGACATCCACCCTGTGCCAGGCCTGACTCCCAGACTTTCGCCCAGTCCTCTGACTCTCCTGCAAGGGGGCTGCTGGTACATCTTCATAGACCTTGATGTGATTATTCTCAAGTGGAATGAAGAGTCTTCCAGGGACTGTGCTTTGCAGAGTTCCAAACCAAGGATCGCTCGCCGGCCCACTCCCCACGCATCTTGTTTCCCTCCAGTACTGAGATGGCAGTTTGGCTGCCACATCCAGCCTCGTGGGTGTCGGGGTCCCTGGAGGGGCCACGCATGTGCCCCACACTTGCCTCCTCTGCTCTCTAGCAAGTGTCACAGGAGTTTCCTGTCTAGGAGAGCCGGGGAGACTCCCTTTATCCCTCGGGGACGTGTTGGGGGACCCCTGAGCTGATCTGGTTAGAAAGGAAAGGCGGCAGTAAGCAGGGAATCCTCCTTCCGTTCAAGCCTGTGATGACAGTTCCCTTAATTTGGTGAACTACCCCGGTAGAGACTGCATGGATTTAGGGGAGATAGGACTTTTATTGCCATTACCAACTGTTTGTTCATCAGCTGGGGCCCAAGCACAGCAGCAGGTGATGCTACAAGAACCAGCCTATTTGCAGCCATTCCAGGCCTGGGTGCCCCACGCTGCCCAGCATCCCACCACCTTGTAGCAAACTCCACTGAGATTTAATCCAAGTTCCCTGGGCCCTGTCTCCTCGCAAACATGAACTCCTAGGACCACCGGGCTGATGACAGTGAAGGGTCTTCTGACATCCAAAGGCAGTTTCTCAGGCTCCCCGGGGACCCCGCTCCCCTCATGGTGTGTCCCCCCCAGGGCGAGTACATCACTTGCAGAGCAACTGAGACCTTTATGTTGACTTGAGCCGAGCCCAGGAGAGGCTGCTCTTGCATCCAGCTGTGCAGATCCCCGGGTTTCAAACTCCCATCCCCTACCCACTCCCTCAGGGAAGGCAAGAGGCTCCCTCCACAACGCCGAGGGCCAGGGAAGGTTCTCAGAGAAGGCGGTGCTTATGCTGAGGCTCGAAGCAGGGTAAACCCTGTGGGGGAAGAGCGTTCACAGAGGGGAAGGATGGTGAGCAGAGGTGAGGCAGTAGGCGGGGCCTGGCAGGACCAGGGATGGCCAGCGGGCGCGATGGAAACAAGATACAAAGAAGGGGTGGGAGGGGACATGAGGACGGAGAGACTGTCAGAGCAGCAGTCCTGAGATGACCCCAGCGTCTAGGGTGGGAGGAGGGCATGGCAACCGTGACCATGACCTCTCCTGTCAGCCAGCCAGAAGTCAGACTCAGACACTTTCTAGACCGTGCGACCACGGGTGGCTCACCATCCTCTGTGAACCTCTGCTTCCTGTTGCAATAGAAGCCCCGGAGAAAAAGCAAAGGCATCTCAGCAAAGGATGGGGCCTGGGAGAAGACAGAAGGGATCTTGGAAAAGGACAGGGACCCAGGAGAAGCCCTGCCTGTAGCAGTAGCTGATCTTTCTCTCCATCCATCTCTCCCTCCCTCCCTGGGCCATCTCCCTTCCTTCCACATTCCAGCACTCCTGGCCTCTCCTCCCAACTCCTTTCCCTTTAAAAAAAATAAATGCAGTTTGTAAAGATAAACACCAGAATAGATTAAAACAAAAACTGAGTATGAGAGGGAAAAGAAAAATAATAATGATCCAGGAATAATAATAATAATGATAAAGAAAGAAAAATAATCCAGGAGTGAGGTCAGCACCCAAGATGCAGCCTATGAGGATCTTACGCTTGATACAGTTGCGGTTAAACGTGGTTCCGCTCTTTCCTGCAGCAAGAGAGGAAAACTCGATTGAGTGCATGAATCAGAGTGCCCCTGAGGAGAAAATAAACGAAAAAGTTACTTTGACGGATGGGCAATGATACCTGGTTTTCCTCCTACAGTTCATCCTAGGTTTCATATCTATCTATCTATCCTTCTATCTACCATCTGTCCATTCAACCATTCATTCATTCATCTATCTACCTGTCATCTATCATCCATCTGTCCATCCCTCCCTCCCTCCCTCCATCCATCCATCCAACATCCATCATCCATCCCTTTCTCCCTCCATCCATCCATCATCCATCCATCCATCCATCCATCCATCATCTATCTAGATGTCTTGATTATCTATCCATCACACTTTCTATTTTCACGGAGAATGCAGGATCAGATTCAGTATACAGAAACTCCTACCCTTCCATACTTTCACCTTGGAAACTTTAATATCATGAAAAGAATTGTGACCTGAGCAGAAACTCCAGCTAGACCTTCCTCCCACATGGGTAATGACAGTAATCTGTATTGTGAGGCTCTGGACCCAAACACAACAGAACTTAAGGAAAGGAACCTGGACATGTTTAGAATACAGGACTGAATGCAAGCCTGCATTTCTAAATCACAGCGCAGAACAGCCTGATTTTACAATTGTTCAGAACTTACACGGCTCAGCTTCTGGGAGCTGGAATGTTGACCTCCGTAGGGTGATTAGTTTACAGTTATAGATCCTTAGACTTAAATGAAGCTGAACACATGGAATAATTGCCTATTTTTTTTCCAGAAACGTACATTAGAGCATGAAAATGTTCGCAATAATTTCGTAGGTTAGACAGATATTTGAAAACATACACTTTGACTCAGCTCTTATTTCATCCAACTACTAAACACAGTAAGCAACAGGAAAGCTGCCACGTGTTTGCTCTGTGTTTGGGGTAACAGTAGTTTGCTACTCCTTCGTGTTAATCATTTTAATAACTGATTAGGGGTGTACATCTCTCCTCTATCAGTCCTAATGCGGGATGAAATCTAGAATATCCTCTGTCTATATTTTTAGTAAGAAGAATCTAGTAAACAGAGAGAGAGGATATTCTATCTTCCATCCACTGTTAGGACTGATGGAGTCCCGCTTGTATATTTTTGCTCTTGTTGCTTTTGCTTTGGGTATCATATTCAAGAAATCATCTCCAATCAAGAAGTAGAAGAGTTTTGTTTTTATAGGTGATCATGTGATATTAACACAAATTTGACAAATTCATCTTATCTGTTGAAATGAGTCACTTTTTTTTTTTTTTTTTTTTTTTGCGGCTTGTTCAGTGGACCAAATTACAAAGACTTGCCCTAGACTTTTGATCTTTTTATTTTGTTTTGACAGCTCTCACTTGACTACCAGGCTTTCTGAGCCATGATCTGATCTGTAAAATCCCCTCATGGGACATTAATCTCATAGAAATTCATCACAATTGCTCACAGTCTGCCTGGCCTGGTTTAAGTTAAGTTAGTCCTGGTTACCAAATGAGGCCAGTGCGTCTCGTTGCTCAGAAATGTTACACCCAGCGATCACCAGAATGCTGACCAGTGATCCATTTTATGACCCACCTTGGAGAGAATGATTTTAAAGAAAAAAGATTGCCTACCCTGCTGTCACTGTCAATATAACCTCGTGACGTTGCTTTAGAATTGCTCTGCAGTGTATTTAAATATTGAATGAGCCTTTCATTCATAGCCTAAACTACATTTGTAATCTGTATTTCCGCACAGAAGTCCTGCTGCCTCTGCTAGGGCCTTGTTTACTTTAAATTGGAGGCAGAGACCCCTCTAACTTAACCTCTTACTGACTCTCAGATCTGAAGGCTGATTCCAGCTTGACCATCACCCCTCCCAAGGCCCCCGAGCCACAACTGTAGTGTGCACGCTCCTGTGTGTGTGTGACGCGGGGGAGGGGCGGCGGGTGGCAGGAAGCATTAGGGGGAGAACGAGAGGAGACCAGAGACACAGACTCAGACCGGATCAGGCAGGACACTGCAGCGAATGGAAGGAAAACCAGGAGACAGTAGAGTCATGGCAGCTGAGGGAAGAAAGGTTTTCAAGGAGGTCAAGGGTACTAAAAGCCCCAGCAGTTTAGGTAAGGTGACAACAGAGTCATAGCCGTGGAATTGGCAACATGGAGGGCATTGATGATCTGGGGAAAAGCCACTGCAGTGGATACAGAAGTCTGGTTATAGTGGTTACATTATAGCCGAGGGAAGGGGAGGCTTCACCAGGACGTAGCGCTGAGAAGTGGGTGGCTGGAGAAGTTCGTGGAATGAAAAAAAATTGACGATGTTGTTTGTTTTAGGACAGGAAATATTAACGCTTATGTTGCTGATAGAATGGTGTAGAAGAAATAGCTAATGACACAGAAGAGAGAGAGATTTGTAGGATCAAGTTTCTTAGAAGGAAGAGAGGAGAGGATTCAGAACACAGGTGGATGGGTCTGCATCTGATGGGAGCAGGGTACCGCCTCCCGGTGAGAAGGGGTGCGATGGAAAGAGGTGCAAGCCCCCACAGGTAGGGGGCAGGGGAGACCAGGGAGGGCAGTGAGTAATGAGGCGGCACCCCAAGGACAGCCTCTATTTCAGATGCCAGTTCTGGAGTCTGTACGGGGTTGGCTGTTCACACATTCTGTGGTTCCGAGCCAGAAGCTTCACTGAAGAAAAAACAAGAAGTGATTCCTGTCGCTGAGATTTCTACTGTCCTCACTCACTGGTGGTTCCAGGGCAAGATACTGTCTGCATCTCACATGTCCTTTCACATCGTGGCTTGTGATGTGGCAGGATTCTAGCAATACAGCACTGAAGAAAGAACGGCAAAAAGGCTTGTATGTTCCACTCTGATCCCCTCATTTTACAGAGCAGGAAGCCAGAAGAGTGAATCCAAACTAAACAGCTGGGACTAAAAAAGGATGTATATGAATTCCTGTACTTAAGTTTAAAAAAATTCAGAACATGTTTGAAATTAGAGGAAACCTGACAACTAGTGTTGTACACGTAGGGGCTGATCTACTGGAAAGTCCCAGTAAATGAAAACACCAGAGACCACTGCCCTCCACGTCACATCATAGTAAATTCTCCCACTGAGTAATCCACGGAGGAAACGTCTTCAGTAGCGCCCAGTACAAAGCAGGAGAGTCATCCACTATCTGCATCTTGCAGGAGATCCTGTGGTCACTCACACCAATAGCTTGAGATGAAAAGTTGGCCCTACGAAGCCAGCTGACCTGCAGTCTCTGGATGAGGTCACTCCAACAGGCCCTCGCTGGGAGAACCCCCCGGACCATCTACATCTGCACTTGAACTGACTGAGACTCACTCACTTTAGCAACGTAATCTAGGCCACTCTCTCCACAGTGTTTCATCTCACTTTCATTTTTAAGCCTCCATAGCAGATAGAAGAGGGCTCTACACACAGTAAACACTCAAAGCTATGCTTCTACTCAACTGTAAAATAAGACTGATAACATCTGTATCTGTATCACCAACCTCACCAGGTTATCAGGGGCCACAAAGGAGAGATACTGCTGGGAGTCTTCGCAAACATGGACATTCTCCAAAAGGTATATTTAGCCCTTTCTGAAGTATGTATAACACCTCAAATAGGTTGGAAATAAGTTTCTAGTTGACTGAATTTGGGGGTTAATCTTTTTGTTTCAACCTATGTGGATGGACCTAGAGTCTGTCATACAGAGTGAAGTAAGTCAGAAAGAGAAAAGCAAATATCGTCTATTAACGCAAATATGTGGAATCCAGAAAAATGGTACAGATAAACCTATTTCCAGGGCAGTAATAGAGACGCAGACATAAAGAACGGACATGTGGACACAGTGGAAGAAGGGGAGGAAGGGGAGGAGGGGATGAATTGGGAGATTGGGATTGACATAAGTACACTATCATGTGTAAAATAGATAGCTAGTGGGAACATGTTGTATAGCACAGGGAGCTCAGCTCGGTGCTCTGTGGTGACCTAGATGGGTGGGAAGGAGGTCCAAGAGGGAAGGGATATATGTATACATATAGCTGATTCCCTTTGTTGTAGAGCAGAAACTGACACAACACTGTAAAGCAATTATACTCCGATAAAAAAAAAGTTTCTAAAATGTTTGTCCATGTTCATTCTTTAGTAACACCATCTAGGAGGCACATTTTAGCCCCCTTGGCTGAGGGGTACAGAGTCAGGGGTGAAAGGTTGGAGCTGAACAGAAAGGATATTGGCCCCATTAGTACGTATGTTTCATTTCTAATCAGTTTCCTGGCTGAGACAAGCTCCATGAAGGCAGCAGCCATGTCTGCCTTGTTCACAACAGGATCCTCAGTAACCAACAAAGCATCTTACCTTCAGGAGGTGCACAATAAATATTTGTTACATGAAGAAGTTCCTGATATTAATCTTGTTTTTATTTCTTTTTCTTCCAAAGAGATAGTAATTAATAAGATTGATGTTCTAATTGGTTGAAATAATTTAGGGTGTTACAATCTTCACAAAATAATAATTATCTTCAAATGGAAAATCAGAATGTTTAGAGAATGACCACTGATTGCTCATCTACATGTAATCAAAGTGTAAAAGGAATTAAGAACTTTTTAAAACAACAATTCTAATGTCTATCATCCTGGTGGCAAAGCCCAGAGGCTCTCATTGGCTTGGGTCAGGACATAGGGTCCTGCAGGAGAAAGTAGGCAGAAGGATGAACATCAAGGAGATGGGTCAGGTTAATTATGAAGACTAGAAAAGTCCAGGACAAAAGAGGTTCCTCGGCAAGAAAATTCTAGAGACCTAGACAAACGTGTCTACATCTCCTAATATCGTACAGACAAAATCACGATGAAATTACTGTAACTTTGAAACAACTAGAACCAAACAACAAAAAGCCTTAGCTTCAGAGTTACTTCAATTTCCTTTTATTAACAAAGGTTCAGTGTAAAATGTAATGTCATTTTTCTCCCAAAAGGATGTGACTCGATGATAAGCGGTGATGGAGGTGGTAAGGCAGTGGATGAGTCTTTGGCACTTGCCCCGGAGAATAAATTGAATAGAGCTGGAGGCCCCTGTGACCACAGCGCAGGCAGAAACCCAGCCACTTCTCGATGGTAGGACTACTCACAGACAGGCTGGTTTGTGGGAGATCCCAGGAAATGTGTTCCAAGTTCATTGACCTCAGTTTGGAAATCACTCATGTCTCATCTCAAAGACAAAGGAGCCCACACACAGGGATATGGATTATAGGATTTACAAATCCAACCACAATTTAAATGCCAAAAGCTTGCTAGTTCTGCAGTTTCAGTTATGTCTACAGGGATAATCATATATTAATGTGTGGAACAGTGCATACCTTGTGAAAAACACTTACTAGAGAAATGTTTGCAAGAGGAAATGGGGAGGGGACAAGAGAAGGCTGGGGAGCCATCAGACCACGAGGAATGTTTGACGTTTTGTCAAGGAAAGAGGGCAGGAATGGAGGCTAGTGGAATAGTCAGAGACTGCAGTGAAGTTCAAGAAAGTTTGCTAAGGCCAATGGGGAGTTCTTGGGCCAAAATCAGCTATCAGAAGAGTCAATCTTTCCTGGAACAGCATGCCTTAGAGTTCCTGCTCTGCCCTCTTATGGAGAAGCATGGTTTCAGTATGAACATGGTGTAGATTTCAGAGTGCAACAACTAGGGCATCAGTTCACTAAGGTCCCCATCTTTGGAGATCTAAGAGGTACATTTTCAGTCTCCACAGCCTGCAGATCCTAAGGGAGACGTCCATACTAGCTCAAGACCCTACATTGGAACTTCCATACCACCCAACACTCTTTCTTTATACAGCTCATTAGATATTTAATTGTTTACTTTAATTTAATTTAATTTCTCAGATATTTAATTTCTCAGCACCCAGCAGAGAATCTGGACTAAGACGTCCTCAATAAAGATCCACCTTTTAATGAGTGAATAAATGGACAACAATACAAACACAGCCATAAAGAAAACAAACATCTTATAGAAATCCAGATCCCTGAAGTGCAAGCAGGACTCACAGATTTAACCAAGACAAGATTCAGGACTTTGTTGGATTTGGGGCAACTCCAGGGACTTGATCAAGCTGCCTCTTTGGCCTCTCAGCAGCAGAAGTCTACTCCACTCCTCCGTTTCCACTTCTCTTTTGGGTGTGTTCTCTGCTCATGGTTAACTTGTGAATTATCAAAATTTCTCAATTTAAATTCTGAAAGAAATGAGATGCTGCTTCAGTCTAGGATGGAGAAAGTAGGAAAGAGCACCAATCCCACCCTAACAACAGGAAAAGCCAAATAAATTACAAAGTCATAAACATCCTTCAACCAATCAGTGCTGAGGTTGCAGGGCAATCAAGTGGCCTAAAATCCAAGGAAAAATTGGTTCCCCCCTTAAAAGAAGCATAATGCAAACACAGGAGGAAGACATTCCAGGTACCATACAAGCAGATAAGAGGTATTCAAATAAATTTTGTAACACTTTTCTAAAGCAAAATGTGGGGTGTGACAGTTAGGAGATCCTGGGATTTCCAGATAAAAAGGGAGGTTGACACCATCAATGCTCTTATCCATGGACCTCCACCTTGTGTTCATTACTGAAACTGGGGGTGGGGGTGCATTACATCAACCACCCTGGGCTGATTCAGAACTGAAGGAAGGACTGGAACATGGTACAAAAATTTTAAACCACTGTGGAAAGGGCAGAAACCACTGTCACCCTCAGGGCATAAGTAAAGACCCATTGTACCTCTTGGAAGAGTAAGAAGAAATCCCTCTGTCCATGGGGAAGGTCCAGAAAGAGTCCTGGCCCAGGATGCTATACCAATGTCATTAGATGTCTCCTGCTATTGGAGAAAGGGACAGGATGCTAAATAATTTGGCTGCCATGAGGAGGAGAAGAAGGACCACTGAGAAATACCCACCCCCAAGACACACAGGGTCTGCTTAAGACTAAACCTGGACCAGGACAACAAAGAATTTCCATCATCTCCCCCACCAAGCTAGAAACCACCAAGAAATGAGAAATCGCAGTCTACAGCTTAGAGAAGGGCAAGGCCATGGACAGAGAGCCTGTCCAAGGATCAGTCTCACAGAGAAGGCTGAAAGTGGAGCAGGGATGTTGAGAAACACCCTTGAGCCCCACCTCTAAGCACAAAGGAATATTAGAGGAATTTGAAGCAGGAGGCTCACTGAAGGTAACCCTAGCAACAGCAAAGTCAAATTGTATTTCAACTCCTGGCAACACTGACTCAACTCCCAAACTAGTAGCCTATCTAAAGAAAAGGTGTGCTCATTTCCAGGAATAAATACTATTGACTCCACACTTTTCTGTCTTATACATGATATCTGGCATTTGATCAAAAATTATGAGATATAGATAAAAAAGCAAAACATAAACAACCCACCACCAAGAGACAAAATAATCAGTAGAACCAGATTCAGAGATAACCCAGATGTTAAAACTATCAGAGAATTTAAAATAACTATGATTAACATATTAAAGGCTCTAGTGGGAAAAGTAGACAGTATGCATGAGCAGATGAGCAATTTCAGCAGAGAGATAGAAACTATAAAGAGTCAAATGAAAATGCTGGAGAGGGAGGGAGGGACAGATTAGGAGTACAGGATTAACAGATACAAACTAGTATACATCAAATAGATAAGCAACAAGGATTTACTGTATAGCACAGGGAATTATATTCAAAATCTTGTAATAACCTATAATGGAATATAATCTGGAAAAAAACTGAATCACTACACTGTACACCTGAAACTAACAAAATATTGTAAACCAACTCATCGTCCATTTTTTTTAAAAAAAGAAAATGCTGGAAACAAAAATATAATTGAAGAAAGTTTCCACAGGCTCTTCACTAGACTCAACACAGCCAATGGAGGAGGACCTTCAAGATGGTGGAGGAGTAACACATGGAGATCAGCTTCCTTCCCACAAATATATCAGAAAAAATCTACATGTGGAACAACTCCTACAGAACACCTACTGAACGCTGGCAGAAGAACTCAGACTTCGCAAAAGGCAAGAAGCTTCCTGGCTGACAGGGTCTTGGTGCTCTGGCCAGGTATCAGGCCTGAGCCTCTGAGGTGGGAGAGCCGACTTCAGGACATTGGACCACCAGAGACCTCCTGGCCCCACATAATATCAATTGGTGAGAGCTCTGCCAGAGATCTCTGTCTCAACGCTAAGACCCAGCTCCACACAACGCCCAGCAAGCTCCAGTGCTGGACACGCCATGACAAACAACTAGCAAGACAGGAACATAACCTAACCCATTAGCAGAGAGGCTGCCTAAAATCATACTAAGTACAAAGACACCCCAAAACACACCACCGGATGCAGTCCTGCCCACCAGAAAGACAAGATCCAGCCTCATCCACCAGAACACAGGCACCAGTCTCATCCACCAAGAAGCTTACACAACCCACTAAACCAACCTTATCCACTGGGGACAGACACCAAAAACAATGGGAACTATGAACCTGCAGCCTGTGAAAAGGAGACCCCAAACACAGTAAGTTAAGCAAAATGAGAAGACAGAGAAATACGCAGCAGATGAAGGAGCAAAGTAAAAACCCGCCAAACCAAACAAATGAAGAGGAAATAGGCAGTCTACGTGGAAAAGAATTCAGAGTATTGATAGTAAAGATGATCCAAAATCTTGGAAATAGAATGGAGAAAATACAAGAAATGTTTAACAAGGACATAGAAGAACTAAAGAGCAAACAAACAATGATGAACAACACAAGAAATGAAATTAAAAATTCTCTAGAAGGATTCAATAGCATAATAACTGAGGCAGAAGAACAGATAAGTGAGCTGGAAGATAAAAGAGTGGAAATAAGTACGACAGAGCAGAAAAAAGAAAAAGAGTGAAAAGAATTGAGGACAGTCTCAGAGACCTCTGGGACAACATGAAACCCACCAACATTCGAATTATAGGGGTCCCAGAAGAAGAAGACCAAAAAAAGGGACTGAGAAAATATTTGAAGAGATTATAGGTGAAAACTTCCCTAATAAGGGAAAGGAAATAGTCGATCAAGTCCAGGAAGCACAGAGAATCCCAATCAGGATAAATCCAAGGAGAAACAAGCCAAGACACATATTAATCAAATATCAAAAATTAAATACAAAGAAAAAATATTAAAAGCAGCAAGGGAAAAGCAACAAATAACATACAAAGGAATCCCCATAAGGTTAACAGATGATTTTTCAGCAGAAACTCTGCAAGCCAGAAGGGAGTGGCAGGACATATTTAAAGTGATGAAAGGGAAAAATCTACAACCAAGATTACTCTACCCAGTAAGGATCACATTCAGATTCAAAGGAGAAGTTAAAACCTTTACAGACAAGCAAAAGCTAAGAGAATTCAGAACCACCAAACCAGCTTTACAACAAATGCTAAAGGAACTTCTCTAGGCAGGAAACACAAGAGAAGGAAAAGACCTACAATAACAAACACAAAATAATTAAGAAAATGGTAATAGGAACATACATATCTATAATTACCTTAAATGTAGATAGATTAAATGCTCCAACCAAAAGACATAGACTGGCTGAATGGATACAAAAACAAGACCCATATATAAGCTGTCTACAAGAGACCCACTTCAGACCTAGGGACACATACAGACTGAAAGTGAGGGGATGGAAAAAGATAGTCCATGCAAATGGAAATCAAAAGAAAGCTAGAGTAGCAATTCTCATATCAGACAAAATAGACTTTAAAATAAAGACTATTACAAGAGACAAGGAAGGGCAGTACATAGTGATCAAAGGATGAATCTAAGAAGAAGATATAACAATTGTAAATATTTATGCACCCAACATAGGAGCACCTCAACACATAAGGCAAATGCTAACAGCCATAAAAGGGGAAATCGACAGTAACACAATCATAGTAGGGGACTTTAACACCAGACTTTCACCAATGGACAGATCAACCAAAATGAAAAGGGATAAGGAAACACAAGCTTTAAATGATACATTAAACAAGATGGACTTATGATATTTATAGGACATTCCATCCAAAAACAACAGAATACACTTTCTTCTCAAGTGCTCATGGAACATTCTCCAGGATAGATCATATCTTGGATCACAAATCAAGCATTGGTAAATTTAAGAAAATTGAAATCATATCAAGTATCTTTTCCAACCACAATGCTATGAGACTAGATATCAATTACAGGAAAAAAACTGTAGAAAACACAAACACATGGAAGCTCAACAATACGCTACTAAATAACCAAGAGATCACTGAGGAAATCAAAGAGGAAATCAAAAAATACCTAGGAACAAATGACAATGAAAACATGACAGCCCAAAACCTATGGGATGCAGCAAAAGCAGTTCTAAGAGGGAAGTTTATAGCAATACAATCCTACCTCAAGAAACAAGAAAAATCTCAAATAAACAACCAAACCTTACACTTAAAGCAATTAGAGAAAGAAGAACAAAAAAGCTCCAAAGTTAGCAGAAGGAAAGAAATCATAAACATCAGATCAGGAATAAATGAAAAAGAAATGAAGGAAGCAATAGCAAACATCAATAAAACTAAAAGCTGGTTCTTTGAGAAGATAAACAAAATTGATAAACCATTAGCCAGACTCATCAAGAAAAAAGGAGAAGACTCAAATCAACAGAATTAGAATTGAAAAAGGAGAAGTAACAACTGCAGAAATACAAAGGATCAGGAGAGATTATTACAAGCAACTATATGCCAATAAAGTGGACAACCTGGAAGAAATGGACAAATTCTTAGAAAACCACAACCTTCCAAGACTGAACCAGGAAGAAATAGAAAATATAAACAGACCAATCACAAGCACTGAAATTGAAACTGTGATTAAAACTCTTCCAACAACAAAAGCCCAAGACCAGATGGCTTCACAGGCGAGTTCTCTCAACCATTTAGAGAAGAGCTAACACCTATCCTTCTCAAACTCTTCCAAAATATAGCAGAGGGAGGAACACTCCCAAACTCATTCTAAGGTGGCCTCCCACCATCACCCTGATACCAGACAAAGATGTCTCAAAAAAAGTAAACTACATAGATGAGCATAGATGCAAAAATCCTCAACAAAATCCTAGAAAACAGAATCCAACAGCACATTAAAGGATCATACACCATGATCAAGTGGGGTTTATCCCAGGAATGCAAGAATTCTTCAATATATGCAAATCAATCAATGTGATAAACCATATTAACAAATTGAAGGAGAAAAACCATATGATCATCTCAATAGATGCAGAAAAAAATTTCAACAAAATTCAACACATTTGTGATAAAAACTCTCCAGAAAGTAGGCACAGAGGGAATTACCTCAACATAATAAAGGCCATATATGACAAACCCACAGTCAACATTGTTCTCAGAGGTGAAAAACTGAAACCATTTCCTCTATGATCAGGAACAAGACAAGGTTGTCCACTCTCACCACTATTATTCAACATAGTTTTGGAAGTTTTAGCCACAGCAATCAGAGAAGAAAAAGAAATAAAAGGAATCCAAATTGGAAAAGAAGAAGTAAAGGTGTCACTGTTTGCAGATGACATACTATACATAGAGAATCCTAAAGATGCTACCAAAAAACTACTAGAGCTAATCAATGAATTTGGTAAAGTAGCAGGATACAAACTTAATGCACAGAAATCTTTTGCATTCTTATATACTAATGATGAAAAATCTGAAAGAGAAATTAAGGAAACATCCCATTTACCATTGCAACAAAAAGAATAAAATACCTAGGAATAAACCTAAGGAGAAAAAAGACCTGTATGCAGAAAACTATAAGACACTGATGAAAGGAATTAAAGATGATACAAACAGATGGAGAGATATACCATGTTCTTGGATTGGAAGAATCAGCATTGTGAAAATGACTATACTACCCAAAGCAATCTACAGATTCAATGCAATCCCTTTCAAACTACCAATGGCATTTTTCACAGAACTTGAACAAATAATTTCACAGTTTGTATGGAAACACAAAAGATCCTGAATAGCCAAAACAATCTTGAGAAAGAAAAACGGAGCTGGAGGAATCAGGCTCCCTGACTTCAGACTATACTACAAAGCTACAGTAATCAAGACAGTATGGTACTGGCACAAAAACAGAAATATTGATCAATGGAACACGATAGAAAGCCCAGAGATAAATCCGCACACATATGGTCACCTTATCTTTGATAAAGGAGGCAAGAATATACAATAGATAAAAGACAGCCTCTTCAATAAGTGGTGCTGGGACAACTGGAAAACTACATGTAAAACAGTGAAATTAGAACACTCCCTAACACCATACCCAAACATAAACTCAAAATGGATTAAAGACCTAAATGTAAGCCCAGACACTATAAAACTCTTAGAGGAAAACATAGGCAGAACACTCTATGACATAAATGACAGAAAGATCTTTTTTGACCCACTTCCTAGAGAAATGGAAATAAAAACAAAAATAAACAAATGGGGCCTAATGAAACTTAAAAGCCTTTGCACAGCAAAGGAAACCATAAACAAGACAAAAAGACAACACTCAGAATGGGAGAAAATATTTGTCAGCGAAGCAACTGACAAAGGATTAATCTCCAAAATATACAAGCAGCTCAATATCAAAAAACAAACAACCCAAAAATGGGCAGAAGACCTAAATAGACATCTCTCCAAAAAAGATATACAGATTGCCAACAAACACATGAAAGGATGTGTTAGAGAAATCACTAATCATTAGAGAAATGCAAATCAAAACTACAATGAGGTATCACCTCACACCAGTCAGAATGGCCATCATCAAAAAATCTACAGACAATAAATGCTGGCGAGGGTGTGCAGAAAAGGGAACCCTCTTGCACTGTTGGCGGGAATGTAAATTGATACAGCCACTATGGAGAACAGTATGGAGGTTCCTTAAAAAGCTAAAAATAGAACTATCATATGACCCAACAATCCCACTACTGGGCATATACCCTGAGAAAACCATAATTCAAAAAGAGTCATGTACCACAGTGTTCATTGCAGTACTATTTACAATAGCCAGGACATGGAAGCAACCTAAGTGTCCATCAACAGATGAATGGATAAAGAAGATGTGGCACATATATACAATGGAATATTACTCAGCCATAAAAAGAAATGAAATTGAGTTATTTGTAGTGAGGTGGATGGACCTAGAGTCTGTCATACAGAATGAAGTAAGTCAGAAAGAGAAAAGCAAATACTGTATGCTAACACATATATATGGAATCTAAAAAAAAAAAAAGGTTCTGATGAACCTAGGGGCAGGACAGGAATAAAGATGCAGACGTAGAGAATGGACTTGAGGACACGGGGAGTGGGAAGGATAAGCTGGGATGAAGTGACAGAGTGGCATTGACATATATACACTACCAAATGTAAAATAGATAGCTAGTGGGAAGCAGCTGCATAGCACAGGGATATCAGCTCAGGGTTTTGTGACCACCTAGAGGGGTGGGATAGGGAGGGTGGGAGGGAGACGCAAGAGGGAGGAGATATGGGGATATATGTATGTATATGTATAGCTGACTCGCTTTGTTATGCAGCAGCATCTAACACACCTTTGTAAAGCAATTATACTCCAATAAAGATGTTAAAAATAAACAAATAAATGAATAAATAAATAAATAAATAAAATAAAATACCCACAGCCAATAAATCACTGAACATAATGGAAGCTCAATGGTAAATTACCAAATTAAAACACAAATAGAAAAATAATGGAAAAAATAGAGAGAACAGAGAACCCAAAAGCTTTGGGGCAATGTCGAAAAGTCTAACATAAGTGTAATTGGCATCCCAGAAAGAAGAGAGAGGGAGAGAGAGAATCAGAAGAAATATTTGATGGAATAATGGATAAGGACTTATTGAAACAATGAAAGAAAGACATTAGACCACAGATCCAAGAAACTGAAAGGATCCCACAGTGAAAAAGAGAAAACACACATAGACACATCATATTCTAACCACCTAAAAATGAAAATAAAGAAAGAAAACTTGTAGGCATCAGATACATGACCAACATAAGAACAGAGATGAGAATCAGGGGACTTGTTGTTAAAAACCATGCAAGGTAACTGCCACAGAGTGAGGGAAAGACTGATCTTGACTGTCGCAGCTGACTACTATCCTCCGAGCTCTGTGTGTCAAGCTGACTCATGGCTCTCACTGAGTGACCACCTTCACCCCTCCTCAAGCACGGAGTGACTCTCCCATGCAGGGCCTCTGCTGAGAGGCACATGTGGGATTTTGCACACTTATTTAATAAGGGAACATTCTGAAACAGTTACAGAAGAAAATGCATATGTTGATAATTAAATTTCATTTCCAAGTGCTGTCAAGTCAAAATACATTATATAGTCAGCTGACCTGGGCACCAAAGAATAGACTTTCCAGCAGGAAAAAAAGACAAAATCAGAGTATCCCGGAAGGAGAGGTATTCCAGTCCAGAATACTGAGGTTGGCCTAATGCAGTACATTTCAGACTCCATGGGAAATAAAATCTAGAATGAAATTTTGTGACCTCTCAATGATTAGAGTTTTATTATTGTGGTTTTTAAAAGAAAAGGGAAATAGAGTATGGATAATAAAGATTTATTTTTCAGTTCCATTTGCACCCTGCATATTTGTATTCAAACACTTTACACTGAGCCTTTCTACATTTAAGAAGGAATAACAGTAGTGGTTAAGACTCTTCTCAGTCCATGGCTCTCCCTCTTAACAGCTTTGACTTTGGAAATGTTACTTTGCCTCTGAGTCTGTTTCTTCATCTTCAGAAATTTATTATGAGGATTAAATATAATTCCAGGGAAGTGATTAGCAAAATGTATGGCCCCTTATAAACACCCAATAAATTGTAGTTGCCGTCAGCTTAACTATTATTTTTTTTGTTTATTACATTATTATTTTCATTATTATTTGATCAGAGTCACTCTTATCTAAGCAAAGGTATAATCTGGTAACTGCTTCTCTTTGCCTTATTCCTTGGGTCTCTCCAAAGACCCGGGCACACTTTTCTGTGACTTTTCACACTCACTGCTCATTCTCCTTTCTGAGGTCTGAAAGGTGAGTGCCAGCTCTGAACCTGGAAGCTGGGCAGCTCTGCGCAGACCCAGAGCGTCATGTGCTTTCCCTGCGATGCAACCAGAGAGCCTTTCAGTCCCTGCCTTTCCGCCCATGTGTGCTACTGGTTAGCTTTGCCCATTTTTGAGGATGGGGTACAGTGGATTTGCATGAAGGGATCATATAAGCTTTAACCCAATCAGCACTGCGTAGAGCTATAAAAATATGTCTCAGATTGTTTTGTTTGTGGCAATTATTATCAGGCTGACCTGTTATCTTATTTCCTGGCTTCACTTGCAATGACGTTGTATTTTAGATCCGGGGTTGGCAAACTTTTCTGTAAAGGACCAGATGGCAAATATTTTGTGCTGTGTGGGCAAAACACAATCGTGTTTCATATTCTTTTTATTTGTTTTCACCACTCTTTAAAGATTTTTTTTTTAAATTCTTAACCTGTGGGCTATACAGAAACAGTCTAGGGGCCCAAACTGACCCAAAGGCTAAAGTTTGCTGACCTTTCTTCTAATCTCTTATTTCCTTTGTATTAGACAGTTTGACATCAAGAAGAATACACACGTAAACTTTCTTCTCTTTGTTCCCATTAAAAGTCAATCTTGTTTTTAGGTTTTCAGGAAACTGGGCTCTTTCAGAGATGTAGTTGGAAGAGAAGAGGTATTTCATTGAAATAACTTTTGAAATACATTGTGTATATTTACAGACACTCACACACATATGATCTCTGTACTCCAAGTTAACAAAAATGTCCAAACTTTCTCAGCTGGTTTCCAGGTTTCCATGGGAACACAGGTGAAAACAAAACGTATATCCTAAACAAGTACCAGGTTTTCTGGCTGATGAAACATTTTATGAGTTGACTTTGGGGGGGGGGGGTGGGAGTTTCATTTCCATCATTGCCTACCTGGCCACCCCTCCTCCCTCCCCTCTCCTCCTCTCTCCCGCCCCCTCCTTCCTCTCCGTGTGCTCCCTTTGCCACATGTGTTCCCCATGGTCTCCCGTCTGCTGGCCTCTCCCTTTCCTCCCTCCTTCACCCGCCTCTTTATGCTGCCCTCGCTCTGTGAGCCTCTGAGATGAAGTTTAAACATCTGGTTTCCATCTCCCCGCACTGTTTAACTGAAGCCTAGCCGACCCAGATTTCCTGTTCATAAATCATGACTCATCTGGAACACACTCAGGACCACTTTGGGGACTGTTTACTCAGCGTATCTCCTTTTTTAGAAGAACTGCTTCCCTTCCACATCGTTTCGAGTTGGCTGCCATCTTCTACGTTGGTAAGTTTCTCAATTTTTATTTTCGAAATGTAGACAAAAGGAGAATGAATTCCTTTGATAAGGCATTGCAATAAATTGTATCAAAACTCGAGTTTGGCAAAACACGAGATTTTATGATAATAAAAGTAGTGAAAAATTGGAGGTCCACGTATATTGTGTTAATAAAATAAGGTATTTGATATCTTAAACTTTTCAGAAGTAGAGGTGTTTGCACATGATCATAGCTATGTGCCAGGTGGTGCTTAGAATGTTAACTCATTTAATTCTCACAACATTACCTCAGAACAGGTACTATTAACCTTGTTTTACAGATGAGGAAACAGAGGCCCAGAAAAGTTAAATACCTTGCCCATACACTGAGTAAGTGGCAGTCATGTGAAGAGACTCCACACAGTCTGGCACCAGAACCTACTTTCTTAGACAGCTGATTCAACTGCTTCTTATTTTCTTCAACTATAGAATTATCCCCATTTCACAGATGGGGAAACCAAGGCACAGAGAAGTTCAGTAAATGAAGCCATTGTAGCTATTTTCAACTTATTCTAAACATTGTCTCTTTTCTTCGTACTTCTGGTATATTTCAGTGCTGCACTCTCTGTCTGGGTTTACATTAAATTTCCAAGAAGTCTTTTAATTCTTCTCTGTAGAATTAAAGTCTAAAAAACTATTTCCACTTTCATATTTTTCACAGAAACATGTGCTGCATAGGTTTCTCTTAACCGACATCTCATAAGAGAAATAAAATGAATGTCAAAATATTTTTACTTAAAAATTGACCAAGTCAATCAGATGTTTCTCCTATGGTCATAATTATTTCAGAGGAAACTAAGAAAATGAAAATGTGAATTAAGGCAAAGGGCAGTGAGTTGTGCTCTAGTTCTTGATTGGGAAGGACTTGGCCATATGTCCATACATAACTTTAAGGGTCATTGGAAAGCAGGGTTTTGGTGTGTGTCCAAAGAAGAGGAGGCTGGATTTTGCTGAACAGCTTACAATCTCTATAGAATGTTCTTCCACTAAAATGTAAGTTACTTGAAAACGGCAACTTTGTTTTGTTCACGGTTATATGCACAATGCCTAGGACAATGCCTAGAACATAGTAGACATTCGATAAATTCACTTTAAATGAAGGAAAAATATGAACAGAAGCAAATTTGATTTGAATGTAACCTGAGAAGGCTTGGGCTACAGTCCAGGGCATATTTGAGAACAAACTCCCCCAGACTCACGACCTGTTTATTTCCCCACGTGTATTTCCCACAGATCATTAAATTCAGAACTAAGGAGATTCGAAAGCCGCAAAGTTGCCCAAGTATGGGCAGTTTCCTTTAGGGGGCCTGATGAATAAAAATCATGATTATCCAAAATTTCTGACATTAAAGATTTACAAGTGTATACCCCGAAAATAAAAGAGAAAGGAACCTTGGCAATATTTCAAGTACGTAGGTCACTAGAAAACTCTTCAGGTTAGCTAAAAGAGTCTTGAGATTTTTCCATCAGTTTCCAGGATTCACCCCCAAGTTTCATGATCTTCCATGCACCCCGGGAATGGATTAGAATGAGTAGTTACACACGCACACACACACACACACACACACACACACACCTCCCACAGGAAATCTGCCTTTTTCAGTCCATGTTCAGGGCAACGTCTCAGCCCAGGGCTGGGTTCCTTCCTGGGGGCTCAAGGAGAGAGTCTGCCCCCTTGCCCTCTCCTTCTTTAGAGGCTGCTAGCATTCCTTGGCTCATGGCCTCTTCCTCCACCTTCAAAGCCAGCCACACAGTATCGCTCTGACCTGTTTCCATTATCATGCCTCACTCTCTGATTCTGATCTCCGGCCTCCCTCTTCCACTTTTAAGGACACTTGTGATTATATTGGGCCCACTAGGATAATCCAAAATAATCTCCCTATCTGCTGTTGAACAAACTTAGTTCCACCTGCAATCTCAATTCCCCTTTGCCATGTAATGGAACATATTCACGGGTTCCAGGGATTAGGACGTGGACATCACTGGGGGTCCATCATTCTATCTGCATCAAGGTTGCATAGCTAACAAATAGCAGAGTTTGTATTCAAATATGAGTCCAATTACAAAACTCATAGTCATAACCATGACATTCTCCAGCCTCTCATCTGATTACCATGCTGCTCTTTCTGCCCCTTGAATGACTTCTTGGGACACTTCAAGCCTGCATCCAAGATGTCTTCATTCTTCAAAGCTCAGCGTGACTTTCATCTCTGCCGTGGAGCATTTCCTGAGTAAACTCCCCCAGTGAGCATCAAAGCCATGGTCAAATCCCCATCTGTAATCTTCCCTTCCAAGTGCTTGCAGAGTCTGGGATAACTGGAACCCAGCCTTACGCAGGCCACTTCATCTTCTACCACCTACCCATCTGGTTTTAAACCTTAGGAGTGAAAAGAACAAGAATAATCTTTCTTCTATAGGAAAGCTTTTCACATATATGCAGGAAATAACCAATGACCTCTCACCCCACGTCTTCTCTTTGCCACGTAGAAGAGGCCTGTTTCCTTCAGGCATCCTCACAGGCCAGGGACCGGTACCACCTCCACACCGTGGGCATTCTCTCCTGCACATACAAGTTTACCAGTGGGTTCCAATTATGGAGTAGCAATTCCTTTGGTGTGGTCTAACCAGACCTCCACCTAGATGCCATATTTCTATAAACTCATGTGAGATCAAACTAGTTTTTCAGTGGGTATTTCATAGTGTTTACTCAGATTTAACTGATAGTAACATTGATTAGAGTCCTTCAGATACTTGCAACATGCTATTACTATTATTCCTTTATCCTATATTGGAAGGTAGTTTATTTGTGTGATTTGGGTGAGCAGATCCAAACAGAAGTATTCACATTTATGCCTATTAAAGTGGGTTTTTACAGATTCAGCCCCCTTCAGTCAAGGTCCCCCTCCCAGTTTCATGCTATCTATAAATGTAAAAATAGTGACTTCTGCTTCCGTCCATGGCACTGATAAAAATGCCCAATAGTCTAGAATTGGAGAGAGTTCTACAACACAAAGACCAAAAACCTTTGGGTGACTGAGTCAACAATTCTTTTGGACACCATTAGCCAGCTAGTGATTCACCTTATTATCCCAGACTCCACCCCATATTTCTTCAACGTGTCCACAAGGAGATCATAGAAACCGGTCAAATGCCTTGACAAAGAAGGGATGATTCACTATGCTGACAACATTTCCCAGCTAAACTCTTATGAAAGAAAGAAATCAGATCTGGGTAGTGGACACTGTACATCGAGTAGCTATTTTCCCCAGAACTTCCAGTGAATGAAATGCAGTGGTAGAAATATTTTCAAACCAGTCACCTTACACAAAATTACAAGTATCTTTTTTTAATATTGTGGAAATTATAGAATCAAAGAACAGAGTCATATAACCAAGTCTCCCTTTGATGCCTTTGGACATGTCAGTGTTCTGTCAATGAAATGAATGTAGTATCTGCTGTGCCTGTCTCCCTGGGCTGTGGTGAGTATCAATTTAGCCAAGATAATGAACTTGCACTGTGAAAGCTACAGCACTATGCATTTAAGGTGATCTTGACATCATCCAAGAACACCTTTCACGGCCCTGCCTCATTATCCTCAACCAGCTTGGGAACACCATACATATGGGTGCAAACCTCAGGTGGGTTGTAGTAGCAATAAGTTCCTCAAAAATGCACCTACTATGGGGCTTCCCTGGTGGCGCAGTGGTTGAGAATCTGCCTGCTAATGCAGGAGACACGGGTTCGAGCCCTGGCCTGGGAAGATCCCACATGCCGCGGAGCAACTGGGCCTGTGAGCCACAGCTACTGAGCCTGCGCGTCTGGAGCCTGTGCTCCGCAACAAGAGAGGCCGCGATAGTGAGAGGCCCGCGCACCGCGATGAAGAGTGGTCCCCACTTGCCGCAACTATAGAAAGCCCTCGCACAGAAACGAAGACCCAACACAGCCATAAATAAATAAATTAATTAATTAAAAAAAAATGCACCTATTATGGATGGACAGTTTGGAAGTTAAGAACAATTCATGTATTTTATTTTTTATTATATGAATTGCTCTTAACTTCCAAACTGTTCATATGTAGTAGGTACAGTTTTAAGGAACTTACTGAAACTAGAACTACTGTATATAAAATAGATAAACAACAAGAACACAGGGAACTCTATTCAATATCTTGTAATAACCTAAATGGATAAGAATTTGAAAAAGAATATATATATATATATATATATATATATATATATATCACTTTGCTGTACACGTGAAACTAACACAACATTGTAAATTAACTATACATCAATTAAAAAAAAAACAATTCATATAGCCAAAAATTTTAATAGTACTAATCCCAAGAGAAAGGTAACCCTTTTAATAGAACAATTTCTAATTCACAACCAAATTTGTATTTATGAAAGTGCTTAAGCCATAGTTGTGGCATCCTTGGGTTGGTTTGTCCAAAGAAAACAGTTAGCTGATCACATTGAAAGGATACCTTTCATACATGTGTGGTCACACCTGCTAGTCAGCGCCATTCAATAACCAGAGAGATGACCAACACAGAGGATGAGGGTGTGTTTTCTCCAACTCTCATCTAAACACACAGAGCAGGAACCTGAGGTGTGTGAAATGTGGTGAAACAAACATAATAGGCAAAAGACCAGCACTCTTCATTCATCAAGTGTGTGACCTTGACCCGGCCACTCCAAGTCTCAGAACTTAACTTCCTCATCCGTAAAATGGGTTCATTGTGCATTCTCCACACTTCACCTTCTATATAGAGCTGTTGTGAGGGTTAAGTGAAATAATGTATATGAAATTGCCAACTCCAAAGCCAGGCTAGACCACAGGATTTTCCAAGACTAACACGGCAACAAATGTTTTCCTTGAGATGAATCATGGCTAATTCATACAAGACCAACTTCCACAGATGACTGAACATTGCCTTTTATCTCCAGCTTAACATTCATTGTGGTGTCAGAGCTTTCAGTCAATATACCACAATCCCAGCATATCCACTTTGGGCTAAAATAAAACCTTGTATAATGTATAAGCACTTCCAAATAAACTGACCTTGTCTGCATTTGCAATAACAAAATCCCAAACTTAAGAAGTCACTTAAAAGTAGGGGGCAGTGAGACCATTCACTCTTAACTAAGATATGAAATAACAGAAATGCAAAGTAGCTTCCAGCTTTAATGGTAATATTTGTAATACCTTTTTTACTTTTATTTATTTCTCTATTTTTAAAAATTTTTTATTGGAGTGTAGTTGATTTACAATGCTGTGTTAGTTTCAGGTGTACAGCAAAGTGAATCAGTTACACATATACATATATCTACTGTTTTATGGATTCTTTTCCCATATAGGTCATTACAGAGTATTGAGTAGAGTTCCCTGTGCTGTACAGCAGGTTCTTATTAGTTGTCTATTTTATACATAGTAGTGTGTATAATATCTTTTGATAATGAAGAAAAATAGTGTTCTGTAGTAGAATAATAAATACTAAAGATTTAAAACTAAAAATATATATTGATCTGTGCAATTTACTAAGAACCTTCCACACACCTTAGCTCAATGAACCCCTTCTGAAGATGAGAAAACGGAAGCTTAGAGAGGTTAGGAAGCTTCCTCAGTTCTACGCAGATGTTCAGTGCCCAAGCCGAAACCTGAATCCAATCTGTTCCACTCCAAACCCCGTGCCTTTTCTCTCTGACAGCAGACACTTTCCTGTACACCAAGCTGCCTCCAGACTCTTAAGTCACCTCTTGCCACTTTCTTCCCTATTACTTGATAAAAGCAATGTACACAGGGGCTTCCCTGGTGGCGCAGTGGTTGAGAATCTGACTGCTAATGCAGGGGACACGGGTTCGAGCCGTGGTCTGGGAAGATCCCACATGCCATGGAGCAACTAAGCCCATGAGCCACAACTACTGAGCCTGTGCGTCTGGAGCCTGTGCTCCGCAACAAGAGAGGCCGCGATAATGAGAGGCCCGCGCACCACGATGAAGAGTGGCCCCCGCTTGCCGCAGCTATAGAAAGCCCTCTCACAGAAACGAAGACCCAACACAGACATAAATAAATAAATAAATAAATTTTTAAAAAAAAATTTTTTTTTTAAATTTTAAAAAAAAGCAATGTACACGTATTGAGGTTTGGGGAAGTTGTTCTGGCTTATACACGAGTTAACGTGAATTTTATGCTAACTAAAGCAGTCTATCAAACGTACATTGTACATCTGCTTTAATCATTAAACAAAAGGGTGCATTGATCAGAAGTAAAGAATGTCCGTGTTAAAAATAAAGATTAAATGCCTCCCTTCCTGGGACGCCGTTGCCGGTCTTCCTTCGACGATAAGACTCCCTTCCCAGGGCCAAGGCCATGTTGACTCTCTGTGTACATGCTGGTCTGTTTTCTTGAAACCTTGAAGAAATGTATCCCTGACATTGTTTTTTCTTTCTTTTTTTTTTTCATATTCTTTTCCATTATGGTTTATCACAGGATATTGGCTATAGCTCCCTGTGCTGTACAGTAGGACTTTGTTGTTTATCCATTCTCTATGTAATAGTTTGCATCTGCTCATCCCAAACTCCCAATCCATCCCTCCCCCGCCCCCTCTCCCTTGGCAACCACAAGCCTGTTCTCTAGGTCTGTGAGTCTGTGTCATAGATAAGTTCGTTTGTGTCATATTTTAGATTCCACTTACAAGTGATATCATATGGTATTAGTTTTTCTCTTTCTGACTTAGTATCATAATCTCTAGGTCCATCCAGGTAGCTGCAAATGACATTATTTCTTTCTTTTTTAATGGCTGAGTAGTATTCCATTGTATGTATATGTATATGTGTGTGTGTGTGTGTGTGTGTGTGTGTGTGTGTGTGCCACGTCTTCTTTATGCATTCACCTGTCAGTGGACGTTTAGGTGGTTCCCTGACTTGTTCGATGTTCTCTGTTCTGACAAGATATGCAACTACGCTGAAAGCCACGCTCCACCAGAGCAGTTCCTCAGGGTTACCTGGGAGGCTGGCTTCCGGGCTGTAGCCCGCAGCTTGGCTCAGATGAAACACTGCCCTACTTTTATTATAGATAGCCTCCGATTATTTTCACCGACTTTTACTGAAAATGCCTCCCTGAGCTCTCTCCACTGATGTTTCCTAGTTGAGCTTAAGTAGCAAATGATGCTTCCAAGCTGCAAATTAACTACAGCCACCATATTTCCTACTCATGCAAGGTGTCCGCCCAGGGAGCTCTCCTAACCCTAGCCCTTGGGATCCAGGCTGATGGAGACCCATGGTGTATTTACTTCCTCAATTGTAGAGGCAGGAAAAAGGAGTCGGGCCATCGCGCCCTCTTCCAACTTCTGCTTCAAAGTGAGCTTGCCGATTCCACCCACCTTATCGTTGGCCAAAGCCAATGACGTGGCGACTCCCAGCCTACAAGTGTCAAAGAAGGTCAACTGTACCATGGCTTGTGATGGGCTTTTAGTGCCATCACAGCCACACTCTGGCCAACCAGGACAGTGAGAAATTCTTGCCCCTTTCGGCCACCATGGAGGAAGGTGGGCACCAGATTTGTTGTTCCAACAGCAAAGAAAGACATGACTGTCTGGAAGAGCAGAGAATGCTGGGCAGTCAACAAACAACAACCGTGCCCTCTAGTAAGCTGTTCAGCTACCCATTGTCCATGTACCCTCAACAGGAGCCTTCTCCAAAGAACAACACTCCCAGTTAATGTTTTCTTATTTGGATGTCATTTGGTTTGGGGTTTTGGTTTTTCTGTTTGTTTGTTTTTTTTTTAATTAGTAGACTTTATTTTTTAGAGCAGTTTTAGGTTTATAAAAAAAATTGAGCAGAAAATATTGGGGAGAATTCTCTTGTATCCCTTCCCCAACACACACACACACACAAACACACACACACACTTCCCTTATTATTAACATGTTGCATTAGTAGGGTGCATTTGTTATAATGACGAACTCAGTTGGTTGAGGTTCTTAGCCAGGGAAGAGCCTTAATTCTCTTGGCTGAGGAGCCTGAGCCCTTGGTGGTCCTGCCTCCATAGAAGAGCAATCATTTTCAATGGACCTTAATCACTGTACTTGGCGGTTCAATGAGGCACAGCAGAACATCCCGCGGGCTGCATCCATACTCCTCTCCACCTAATTTGTAGCAAACAGCTTTTTACCCTTGAGGGTCAGGTTCAATCACGTAGGCACTATAACCCTTCTTTGCTTTAATCCAGTAGCATGAGGAGTCCTGAATGCCCAAGTAGCAGCACTATTTCCTACTCAGTGGATGTACCATTATTGAAAGAATGGAAATCTTACTCAGTCCTTCCTAGGGTACTAAAATCTCTAACCCAGAATATCCCAGAGTCATGTAACACAAAGGAAAAAAAATGCAGTCAGGGTATCGGGGATACTTGTGGGAAATTGTACAACCCTTTTCACATCATTGTTCTTAGATTCATATTTATTAACTGCAGAAGAAACAGCAGCATATATTGGTCTCTGGCTAAGAGAATTTAACACAGGCTGAAGGTCAGCTGTTCCAAATCACAAGCCAGGACAGATCTGATCTTCAGTAAGACATTTCTTTTAATCATTAGGTTGATCGCATATATTCTGCTTCTCCTCTCCTTCCAGAAACCTAGTAGGAAGGTCCTTCCTCATGTCCTGGGAGTCAAGTTTAACCTTGTAACTTGATTTGATCAATGACATATAATGGGAAGAGATAACTCATGCCAGGGCGTGAGTTGCCTTATCTTTTTTTTCCTACCTCGGTAACTGTAGACACATTTGCCAAGATGAAACCTCTGTCAGCCTAAGTCCAGGTTGGGTTGAACCTGAAATGTGAGTGAGAAGTAAACCATTGTTGTGTTTGGGCTTGTTGATTATGTCACCATAACCTAACCCATTCTAACTGACTCACCATTTCTTCTCTAAGGGCCAGTTGTTATGGGCCATGGGGTACATGATGAAAGCAGTGAAACTTCATTTGCTGTAAAGAGATTCCCTTAATTATTTTATTATTATTATCTTTTTCGGAGGGGGGCATGCTGCATGGCTTGTGGGATCTTAGTTCCCTGACCAGGGATTGAACCTGTGCCCCCTGCAGTGGCAGCACGGAGCCCTAACCACTGGACCGCCAGGGAATTCCCAAGAGATTCCCTTTAGAAGCAAGCCTGTGTGGCATCCTGTGACAATGAATAAGGCATTTGATAAGCCCATGGATGGTGGTGCTGGCGGAGCATGGTAACCAGGAAAAGCAAACGCAAATTCAGAACACATGTCTGTTCCTAGTAGGACAAATCACTGTTCCCGTGTGGTGGAGTAAGGCCAGTGCTATCAGCCCTCCATGGAGTTGTTGGCTGGTCCCTCAAGATGCCACATCAGGAGAGTGGCGTCAGCCTTCATTGGCTGGCAGGTAGACCACACAACAGCAGCAATGGCCAGACTTGATGAAGTGGAGCCCACACCACGGTTTCCACACGTAGGCTTTATCACAAGCTCCAGGGCCACTTGGTTTGTTCAGCCATTGGTCGCTGGAGGAAAGAAGCTAACGAAGACCTCCCAGGGTCTTTGGGTGGGCTTTCAGACAGGATGTGAATAGTCTGAGCTTCTGGGCTCATCTCAAAAGGTCCAACCTTTTCTCCCAGGTGTCGTTGTCTCTAATCCTCCAGGCATGCTCATTTTGAGTCGGTGACTCTCACACTATGGTCCATGGATCAGTGTAGAGCCTCACCTTTTGCCATTTCTCCCCGCTGGTTACCACGAAAGAAGTAAATGTGAAGAGGACATGGTACCTAGCACACGACTGCTGGTTGCTATCTTCCTCCCTGTTAGGGTGACTTCATGCTAAGTGGATAGGGGAATGGTTCAGAGTTCTGCCTTTAGGAAGGTTTCCCTTCTCTGCTGAGGACGCCCCAAGTAAGAGTCTAACACAGCATCCACCCACTGTCACATGGCATTGACACATCTTGCAGAAACATCTATACACCGTGTTCTATTTTTCTTCTCCGTAAACTGTTATCGGTGTGGGTTGAAGAGGTGGTGACATTGTAGCAGAAGTAGGAATGTGAGCTACTTGCTCATGCCAAGGTCCAGTGTCTGCAGACGCTGCTTGCGCTGACCCAAATCTTCCACTGAATGATGGAGTGATGCGGAGCACAGCTGACTAGGTGGGTGGCTAAGTAGGCTGGGAAACAGCCGGTTCATGACTGGGGACCTAGGTGGCATTGTCACCTTGCACTTACTATGACAGGAGCTGTTTCCAAAGGAGAGTCTTTACATTGTCAAGGGGATGGGGATGGCTCCAATCTCCATGGGAACTCTGTGGTGACTCCATCCACTGGGGTTTTGTTTTTTTTTTTTTTTTTTTGAATGTTTAATGCGTACCTTTTTATTTTATTTTATTTTTATAAAATTGTACAATTTAAATGCATGAAATTTATTGTATATCTATTATTTTTTTAACATCTTTATTAGAGTATAATTGCTTTACAATAGTGTGTTAGTTTCTGCTTTATAACAAAGTGAATCAGCTATACATATACATATATCCCCATATCTCCTCCCTCTTGCGTCTCCCTCCCACCCTCCCTATTCCACCCTCCCTATCCCACCCCTCTAGGTGGTCACAAAGCACCGAGCTGATCTCCCTGTGCTATGTGGCTGCTTCCCACTAGCTATCTATTTTACATTTGGTAGTGTATATATGTCCATGCCACTCTCTCACTTTGTCCCAGCTTACCTTTCCCCCTCCCCGTGTCCTCAAGTCCATTCTCTACGTCTGCGTCTTTATTCCTTTCCTGCCCCTTAATGCGTACCTTTTTAAATGGATGACTTCTCTTGTATTTTTCTCTTTCTCCACTGGGAGTTTGTCACTGGCTTCTCACAGCTCCCTCACGTCCACGGAGAGTTTGGGGAAGACTGGCTATGTTGGACCAAAGACACAGGTAAGGGCCTCACAGCTGGTCCCCATATGCTGGTTCCATGTGTCTGTCTTATGATAAACTCAAAAGTCTTTAAAAGAAAATAAGCGAATAGCAGTAAAAATAAATTTAAAAGATCCAAGGTCTGAAGTTTACAAAGTTAATTTTGGAAGAAATGAAGAGTAAATAAACAACCTAAAAAGTTTTTACATTTGAAAAGGAAATATGAAGTAGCATAAACTGAGATTATGAACAACAAAGATGCTATTAAAAAGGATTAAAAAATGACACAAAGTTTTGAAATGATTCAAGAGGAATAAAATAAAAATAATTGAAAGATGGAGGATTAGGGAATAAAGCTGAAAAGGGCAGAAAGACAGTAATGAAATAAGATGACAATTCAAACTCGAATGCTTTACTTGACAAAGATGAACCCATTGAAGGACACTTCAAATGGTCTACATGGACCCCCTGACCTCCAGTTTAGAGGGGAGACCAGGCAATGTCCTCAAGTTGGCATCCAATCAAACACTTGGCTCCCTGCCTTTGAATAAGCAAGGGTTTGGAAGCTGGAAGCCTTGGTGGTTGAGGCAGTTTTGCCCTCAATGGGACATTGGCACATAGCCGCATGTGTCCCAAGAGAAGTCCTAATAGCCTTCACTGCCAAGCAGCCGGCATGCACACATTCATTCTCCATTCCATGCATACGCGTTGAGTAAGAGGTCCTGTGGGTCACGAGGGACGCACACATGAGCTAATCCAAATCCTCACTCCCAAAGACTCGTGGAATAATTAGGAACAAGAGTTATACACAAAAATTACTGGAACCCAAATGTCTGTTTTCTTCACCCCCACTGACCTCCGGCCTTGATCTTTTCCCATCTGCATGGGAAAAGGGACTTTGCTTTGGGTCCACACCAACTTTGAACTGATGTTCCTATTTTATAGTTTTACTCAAATTTTTTTGGCTCATAAGAGGTAATGCATTACATACAGGGCATTTCACTGAAAAAGTCAGACACCTACTCACCAGATCTCTTTCCTGGTACCCGACCACTGGGTGCTTCCTGACTGCCACGGGTCAGGGACCCCAAACCGGTATCTGAGATGGAGATTTGCCAGCAGAAAGGTTATTTATTGGGACATGCTTTGAGCATCAACTCTGCCATCTCTCAGAATGGTCACAGTTATTAGGACGGAGGAGACTGCAGTGAAGACAGTGATAAAGAGGTGGGCAGATGACAGCAATCAGATGGAGGGGAGGAGTTCTCGTGAGGTTGGGGGAGGGGCATTAACAGCTCTGGGAGGTGGTGATGGGGAGCAAAGGCAGCAAACCCATCCTCCGGCACCGGCATTGATGGGATTCAAAAAAAAAAAACCTTTAAAGAGTGGAGGCACAGTGAGAGAGTGGCATGGACATATATACACTACCAAATGTAAAACAGAGAGCTAGTGGGAAGCAGTCGCTTAGCACAGGGAGATCAGCTCGGTGCTTTGTGACCACCTAGAGGGGTGGGATAGGGAGGGCGGGAGGGAGGGAGATGCAAGAGGGAAGAGATATGGGAACATATGTATAACTGATTCACTTTGTTATAAAGCAGAAACTAACACACCATTGTAAAGCAATTATACTCCAATAAAGATGTTAAAAAAAAAAAAAGAGTGGAGGCAGAGAGCATTCCCCAGGGCAGAAAACCAGTTTTCAAGTAAGGCGAATAGGAGAAAAAAAAAATCACTCTGAAAAATTTATTGACGATACAAGGGGAGTTTGCTGATGATAGCCGTGATTCAGAAGACACAGGGGAAAGGTTTGGGAAGCAGGGAAGAAGTGGAGGATTGAGAGTCTAGTTGGACGATGTATTGGACGATGTAAAGAGCGTGTGGGAGGAGACTGTGCGCAGTGATGAATGAGAAAACCGCTCATGAACAAGCGATAAGATAGCTTCACGCTAGCTGGTCCGGAGCGTCTGCAGAAAGGCTTCTGGGCTGCTTGTGGAACTTACAAGCAGCCTAATTCAATGCTCCTCACCCTGCATGTTTCAACCAAATAAGGCACTCTTCCAGACCCTGCCAAAAGGAAAAGAAACCAACACTCTGGGGTGTCAGAGTCAAGAAACAGAAGATGGAAGAGGCACCACTTCTGCCATACCCTGCATCAAGCAAAGAGGAAGATGTGCTCCTGGTCTGGGCATCCTGCCAGGAGAGGGGTGAGGCTGGGGACAGGTGCCACTTGTTGCCACGTGATGCCACGGTGTTACTACTGCTGTGCCCCCATTTCCAGAGGACTCTCTTTCTCCACATGCAGGCCACTTAGAGCCGGGGGTCAGACACTCGGTTCTTGGGCCCAGGGATGACCGAGACGCTGAGCAACCTAAGGCCTCTGTTCACGACCCCTGGGTTTCCCTGGCTACAGAACCTTGGTGAGCTGCCTCTCAGCTTCAGCTTGTGGTACCCGTGATGTCTGTGCCACGGCATGACATCTCTGAGCCAGCCATTCTCAAGCCCCTGACTGCCTAATGTGACAATCAAAACCACTTTGCTTCTACTGATTAACAGTTGATCTGGGGATTTTGCCCTTTGCTGTGGTTCCTTGAGTGAGATATGGCTTCTGACCCTGGGGCTGGGGGCATCAGGTCACGGAACAGTTGTCATAGAAGGGGCCCAGGGCCTGGGCGGATGGCCAAGCAGCATCTAACACACAGTTTTATAACCTGAAATAGAGATTTCACTTATAAGCATGGTAGCAAAGATGAAGTTTATAAGGGAAAATAAAAATAGATATGAGCTCAGAAAAATGTAGAGCCTCATAAATAAAAGGAAAATGGTGAGTACTTTAAAAATTGGCGATATTTGTGAAAGTCGCTTAAGAAGTAAAGAAGTCTTTCAAATAGAACAATAAATAGGCCAAAAGGAAAATAGGCAAAGAGGACAAGAAGTCAAGACAGACTTTCAGACCATGTTGAATTCAAAAGCCAATTTGTCCACTAGCAGCTGTGTGGCTAAGGGTGATCACAGACCCTCTCTGAGCCTCCATTGCCCTGCCTACAAAAAGAAACGCTGTTAATAGGCTCCTTTCCTACGTCGTCCCTGCTCCCCGTGACATAAACCTAACAGTTCGCAACAACAGAAAGTGGGAGGAGATTGTCCGGCTGTGCTGAGATATAATCGTGTCATTTCCCTGCTTACATTTCAAGACAGTGTCCTCTGCCTTCAGAGGACACTGAAGGTATTAAACACACACTCTTTTGAGTGACAGCAGGGCCCTTGAAGACTAACTAGCTGGCTTTCAGTCCAGCCTCATCTCTACCATCTCAGGAAGGTCCAGCAATAACAAAGTTCACGTCCCCTGAACACTCACTTCTCTCCAAAGCCATCAAGTGTTTGCACGTGTTCAGGGACACACAGCATTCTTACCTCCATTGGAACAAATATCTTGTATCTTGTCTGTACATTGGCCTCTAAATGCTATTTAAGAGCCAGGGCCAAGGTGTTTCTTTTTCTCGTCCTACCGCCTTTCTCAGGGCCCGATGGCAGCGGTGTGTCCATCGTGTACGTGCCTTTATCAAAGCTCTTGCCCACAGGGAACTCTACTCAGTGCTCCGTGGTGACCTCAATGGGAAGGAAACCCAAAACAGAGGGGATATACGTATACATATAATTGATTCACTTTGCTGTACAGTAAAAAAAAAAAGCTTTTGCCATATTGCACTGAGAATTTTTTTTTTTAATTTTTTATTGGGGTATAGTTGATTTACAATGTTGTGTTAGTTTCAGGTGTACAGGACATTGAATCTGTTATACATAAACATATATCCACTATTTCTTAGATTCTTTTCCCAAATAGGCCATTACAGAGTATTGAGTAGAGTTCCCTGTGCTATACTGTAGGTCCTTATTAGTTATCTATTTTATACATAGTAGTGTGTATGCGTCAATCCCAATTTCCCAATTTACCCCTCCCCGCCCTTACCCCCCGGGAACCATAAGTTTATTTTCTACATCTGTAACTCTACTTCTGTTTTGTAGATAAGTTCATCTGCACTGCGGTTTCTGTGTGCATGTCTGTCTCCCCTACATGACCAGACAGAAGACGACTCCAGCGTTTCCACTGCCATCAACACAGAGTCCAGCTGAGAGATGCACACACAGCCCCAGCGCTGAGGGTCTCACACCACGCACCAAAACAGCTGTTAGACTCACACGTACCCGCATGCATGCCAGCAGGACTGTTCTTAGAGCTGTTTGGATTTTGTAATGACCAGGTATAATGATGACCAGTAGGGGCGAAATCCCCAAGGCTGGAGTGAGAAGGAGGAGCAGGTCTGAGCTTCCCTTCCAGAAGCTTCTTCCTGCAGGCACTTCGTTTATGATAACATCTTGAGCATTTGGCTCATGTGACAGGTCGGCCTCCTCTTTCCTCGCGACCCTGAATGCCTTCCAGGACACTCCCTGCACTGTATCGTGTACTCTGTTTATTCTCTGTGAGAACAGCCTTGCTGAACATAACGAATCTTCAGACGATTCTGGCAACTCTCACAGTCAGGCACGCATTTACCACTAGACCTGCAGACCTTGGCATCTGCTCTGTCCTTCTCTTGGGGTCACATCCAATGACTCTGAGGTCAAGTTGGGGTGTATTTCCAAGCCACAGCTAACATTTTGCATAGTCGTATACAGCAGAGCAGACACAGCAACAATGAATTTTAACTCAGTGCCTCTAAACGGGAGACTGCAAAGTGGTGGCCCGAGTTGACTTGGTAGCAGCGTATTAAACCTGTAAATCTGAATGCCCGTAAGATGGACCTTCCCCCCTCCATACCCCAAGCCCTAGCAGTCCCTCCCCTGGCCTTGCTCACCTATGAAACCTGCCAGGCCTTGAAGGTACGTGTGTCCATGAGGCCACCCACCCCACATACTGAAGGAGTTGCAAACAGATATGGGGGCTGGGACTGAGGGTAGGTCTCTGATGCATCACGGTGGCTGCTTTGGCTGCTTTGAAAGGACACCTTTCCTCCGCACTGTCCCATTCTGTCCACTTTGAAGGGTGGGGACCCCAGGGCCCAGAAGCCTAGGAAGGCGTGAGCCTCACTGTCACTGCGATTACAGGAGGGCGTGGCCTGAGAGCCCCATGCTGGTGAAGCTCTTCTCTGAAAAGCAAAAATTAATTTGGGGTGGGGTTGGAGTAGCAACTTCTGCCAAACAAGGGAATCACAGAGCCCCAGCGAGACCCAGCAGCTGTTCCTATATTTTCACAGCAGCTGAGAATGGCTGTCGCAGCGAAGCCTGCTTCACCCCGCCTGCTATTTTTAGCCCTCTCTCTGCCATGCTGGCGAGGCCGTGCTGCCACATGGCAGGGAATGGGATCCATGTGTGCAGACTGGACCACTTCCAGCGGCCGAGTGTTCCCTTAAAAGGCATGAGAATGTCAAATCCGACGGCTACAGGGGCAGGAGCGCGGACTCCAAGCGGACGGTGAATTTCCATCCTAGAGAGCTCTTTGGGGACCAGCAAACTAACAAGAGCCTGCGTGCGAGTGTCCTTTCAGCGAAGACGGCTTTTCATTTTGAAACTGAAATAAGGATGAGGATTTGAGCAGATATATGTTGCATTCTGGTCGTCCAAGGAAAGACTATCCCTGTGTGATTCATTTGTGGCAGGAACTTGAGAGCCGCTCATATAAATTCCCTTCAGACACTTACTTTACAAATCAAAGCTGTTGGGCCATTTGGATGCTAAACAGACCCAGTCTCAGCTCAAGACTTTCCCAGGGCAATCCCACAGAAGGAAACAGTTTTCTGAATATATTCTATTATAGAATAAAATGAATAGAGTAAAGTAGAAGATAATAGAACAGAATTAGAATATATTCTAATTTAGGACCTTTATTCTGAATAGTATAAAGCGTGCATAAGTTTTTGTTTCTGGAAATGGTTAATACTTATTTTTATTATCCTGAAATTGTGTCTTATCATGAGTAGCATAAATTCCCTTGATGAGGTGGGAAATCTAACAAACTATTTATTGTATATAAATAAGGGCCAAACACTCTAACACCGAATCCCTCTTTTGCCCCACTGAAGTAGAGAAAAACAAAGATGGAGAAATGTTTGAAGTCTTTTTTCACCTACTGTTTTCCAAGCATTACCATGGGTCACAAGCATTAGGTCTGGCGCAGGGATGAGTTAAGGCCACCAAAAAAATTCAGAAGGTGGGGAATTAGGCGTGGGCTGGAGTGTCGGGCACGGACCACTGACATCCACGTTGAGAGATGCAGTGAAGCAGCTGCCTTGCTGATACAGTTAAGTTGACAGTCATGACTTTTCCTGGACCACAGTGAGGGAACCACAATAGACAGGAAATGTCAGTGAGCGCCATTAGTTCAAGTGCTTCCTTTAACGAAAACTATATAGCTTTGTTTCTGCTGTTCTATTTTGCTTTGGAAAATATCAAGAGTGAATTTAGAAGAATAAAGCTTACAGCATTGGGTGAAGTACACACGGTTTGTTAAATGGCACATCGCTATGTCGTGGACGCACACACACAAACCTATGCACGCACAGCAATGAATACACTCAGCCCCCATCCCCCTGACCAGAGGCCCACTGACCTTCACGTCCTGGGCCTAAGGGAGGTGGGCTTGTTTGTCTGGGAGTAATGTCAGTCATCTTGCAAATGATTGGCTCAAGGAAGGCCACCTCAGCCAATTCTAAACATTGGAATTCGGGGGGGCGGGGGCGTCTACTGGGGAGCTGCTGGGAAACACGCTGTCACTCCCGAGAGAGCCACAGAAAGAGATGGTCTTCCTTTTCCATTAAATATTGCCGCATCCAAGGGAGGACCATCTCATTACCAACCTGAGGGTGGAGCCCACACTGCAAATAACACAGAGAGATGAAGAGAACCTGGTCTTTGATGACATCATTCAACCATCTAATTGACCGACCCTACAGCCCATGCTCTGGATTTCCTGTGAGGTGGGGATAAAAAATATCTTTATAGGCAAAGCTAATATGATATGGGGATACTGTTCCTGGCTGCTGAGGCCACCTAATACACGTGTCAACATCTGCACGAATCTTCTCGAGATTTCCCCTGCCTTCATTTCAGTAGCACTCAACACAGCTGAACATGCTTATTTTCTTGAAATAGTTTCTTTTCATACTTTCCAAGATACCATTCTCTCCTGGTTCTCTTCTATTTGCTGCAGATGTTCCTTCTCAGACTCTGCCTGGGCCCATCTCCTCTGCTCACCGTCTAACTGTCAGTGTGCTGAGAGGTCTATTCTAACCTCCTTTCCCTTCTCTACCTATGCTCGCAAACTGGGTTATCTCCTTTGGACCCGTGGCTTAGAATATCATATGCTCTCCCAAAGTGCCAGCTCTATACCCTTAGTCCCAGTCACTGCTCTGAACTTCAACTGCCTTCTTGACATTTTGACTCAAAAGTTCAACTGGCATCCCAAATTACGATGCACGTAAGGGAATTCTTGATTTTTACCACCCGTTTCTAAAAAGAAGCAAATGGCACACCAAAAACACCATTTCTCCCTCATTTGCCCTCATCACAGTAAAAGGCATCTCATCAACCATTTAACTCCCTTTCCTTCCCTGTGTGTCTAATTTGTAAGTAAGTCTTATTGACTCTGCTCCCAAAATAAGTCCAAACCCACCCTCTCTTCTCCATGTCCTCTGTCTTCTCCAACCAGGACTGCAATTCCGAACCACCCCTCCCCGGTGTGCTCCAGCCCCACTAGCCATCTTGCTCATTCTCCAACATGCCAGACTCAACGTGTCAGACTCAGAAGACCCAGCTCTACTCCCAACCCAGAATCCTCCTCCCTCAGGTCTCCCTGTGCCTGGCTCCCTCTTGCCTTTGGGGTTTTAACTTATAAATCAACTCTTCAGGGGGCGGAGTCCAGAGGGCGTACTAGGAGGATGTGGAATTCACGTCTCCTCGCAACTAAGGCACGTACCAGGCACCAGTGGGGGACCACGGACACCTAAGGGGACGGGACGAACCCCCAGCGACCAGCTTGTGAGATCTTGGTTCCCAGGCTGGAAGTCGGGCCCAAGCTCCTGTGGTGGGAGCTCTGAGTCTAAACCACTGGACTAACAGAGAACCTCAGACCTCAGAGAATATCAATCGGAATGAGGCATCCCAGAGGTCCTCATCTCAGCACCAAGACCCAGCTCTATCCAACTGCCTGCAAACTCCAGTGATGGACATCTCAGGCCAAACAACGAGTGACACAGGAATATAACACCACCCATCAAAAAAAGCATGAACCAACAAAAAAATATATTACAGACGAAGGAGCAAGGTAAAAATCTACAAGACCAAATAAATGAAGATGAAATAGGCAACCTGCCTGAAAAAGACTTCAGAGTAATGATAGTAAAGATGATCCAAAATCTCAGAAACAGAATGGAGAAAATACAAGAAACATTTAACAAGGATCTAGAAGAACTAAAGAGCAAACAAACAGTGATGAACAACACAATTACTGAAATTAAAAATACTCTAGAAGGAATCAATAACAGAATAACTGAGGCAGAAGAATGGATAAGAGAGCTGGAAGATAAAATGGTGGATATAACTGCCAGGGAGCAGAATAAAGAAAAAAGAATGAAAAGAATTGAGGACAGTCTCAGAGACCTCTGGGACAATATTAAATGCACCAACATTCGAATTATAGGGGTCCCAGAAGAAGAAGAGAAAAAGAAAGGGTCTGAGAAAATATTTGAAGAGATTATAGTCGAAAACCTCCCTAACATGGGAAAGGAAATAGTCAAGTCCAGGAAGCACGGAGAGTATCATACAGGATAAATCCAAAGAGAAACATGCCGAGACACATATTAATCAAACTATCAAAAATTAAATACAAAGAAAAAATATTAAAAGTAGCAAGGGAAAAGCAACAAATAACATACAAGGGAATCCCCATAAGGTTAACAGCTGATTTTTCAGCAGAAACTCTGCAAGCTAGAAGGGAGTGGCAGGACATATTTAAAGTGATGCAAGGGAAGAAACTACAACCAAGATTACTCCACCCAGCAAGGATCCCATTCAGATTTGATGGAGATTACAACCTTTACAGATAAGCAAAAGTTAAGAGAATTCAGCACCACCAAACCAGCTTTACAACAAATGCTAAAGGAACTTCTCTGGCAGGAAACACAAGAGAAGGAAAAGACCTACAATAACAAACACAAAACAATTAAGAAAATGGTAATACGAACATACATATTGATAATTACCTTAAGTGTAAATGGATTAAATGCTCCAACCAAAAGACATAGACTGGCTGAATGGACACAAAAACAAGACCCGTACATATGCTGTCTACAAGAGACCCACTTCAGACCTAGGGACACATACAGATTGAAAGTGAGGGGATGGAAAAAGATATTCCATGCAAATGTAAATCAAAAGAAAGCTTCAGCAGCAATTCTCATATCAGACAAAATAGACTTTCAAATAAAGACTATTACAAGAGACAAAGAAGGACACTACATAGTGATCAAGGGATCAATCCAAGAAGAAGATATAACAATTGTAAATATTTATGCACCCAACATAGGAGCACCTCCATACATAAGGCAAATGCTAACAGCCATAAAATGGGAAATAAACAGTAACACAATAATAGTAGGGGACTTTAACACCCCACTTTCACCAATGGACAGATCATCCAAAATGAAAATAAATATGTAAACACAAGCCTTAAATGACACATTAAACAAGATGGACTTATGATATTTAGAGAACATTCCATCCAAAAACAACAGAATACATTTTCTTCTCAAGTGCTCATGGAACATTCTCCAGGACAGACCATATCTTGGGTCACAAATCAAACCTTGGTAAATTTAAGACAATTGAAATCATATCAAGTATCTTTTCCAACCACAACACTCTGAGACTAGATATCAATTACAGGAAAAAAACTGTAAAAAATACAAACACATGGAGGCTACACAATACACTACTAAATAACCAAGAGATCACTGAAGAAATCAAAGAGGAAATCAAAAAATACCTAGGAACAAATGACAATGAAATCACAATGACCCAAAACCTATGGGATGCAGCAAAAGCAGTTCTAAGAAGGAAGTTTATAGCAATACAATCCTACCTCAAGAAACAAGAAAAATCTCAAATAAACAACCTAACCTTACACCTAAAGAAATTAGAGAAAGAAGAACAAAAGAACCCGAAAGTCAGCAGAAGGAAAGAAATCATAAACATCAGAGCAGAAATAAATGAAAAAGAAATGAAGGAAGCAATAGCAAACATCAATAAAACTAAAAGCTTGTTCTTTGAGAAGGTAAACAAAATTGATAAACCATTAGCCAGACTCATCAAGAAAAAAAGGGAGAAGATTCAAATCAATAGAATTGAAATTCATTTCTAATAGAAATGAAAAAGGAGAAGTAACAACTGACACAGCAGAAATACAAAGGATCATGAGAGATTACTACAAGCAACTAAATGCCAATAAGATGGACAACCTGGAAGAAATGGACAAATTCTTAGAAAAGCACAACGTTCTGAGACTGAACCAGGAAGAAATAGAAAATATAAACAGACCAATCACAAGCACTGAAATTGAAACTGTGATTTAAAATCTTCCAACAAACAAAAACCCAGGACCAGATGGCTTCACAGGCAAATTCTATCAAACATTTAGAGAAGAGCTAACACCTATCCTTCTCAAACTCTTCCAAAATATAGCAGAGGGAGGAACACACCCAAACTCATTCTACGAAGCCACCATCACCCTGATACCAGACAAAGATGTCTCAAAAAAAGTAAACTACTGGCCAATATCACTGATGAACATAGATGAAAACTTGTCAACAAAATACTAACAAACAGAATCCAACAGCACATTAAAAGCATCGTACACCGTGATCAAGTGGGGTTTATCCCAGGAATACAAGAATTCTTCAATATATGCAAATCAATCAATGTGATAAACCATATTAACAAACTGAAGGAGAAAAACCATATGATCATCTCAATAGATGCAGAAAAAGATTTCAACAAAATTCAACACCCATTTATGACAAAAACCCTCCAGAAAGTAGGCATAGAGGGAACTTACCTCAGCATAATAAAGGCCTTATATGACAAACCCACAGCCAACATTTTTCTCAGTGGTGAAAAACTGAAACCATTTCCTCTACAATCAGGAACGAGACAAGGTTGTCCACTCTCACCACTATTATTCAACATAGTTTTGGAAGTTTTAGCCACAGCAATCAGAGAAGAAAAAGAAATAAAAGGAATCCAAATTGGAAAAGAAGAAATAAAGCTGTCACTGTTTGCAGATGATATGATACTATACATAGAGAATCCTAAAGATGCTACCAGAAAATGACTAGAACTAATCAATGAATTTGGTAAAGTAGCAGGATACAAAATTAATGCACAGAAATCTCTCGCATTCCTATACACTAATGATGAAAAATCTGAAAGAGAAATTAAGGAAACAGTCCCATTTACCACTGCAACAAAAAGAATAAAATACCTAGGAATAAACCTACCTAAGGAGAAAAAAGACCTGTATGCAGAAAACTATAAGACACTGATGAAACAAATTAAAGACGATACAAACAGATGGAGAGATATACCATGTTCTTGGATTGGAAGAATCAGCATTGTGAAAATGACTATACTACCCAAAGCAATCTACAGATTCAATGCAATCCCTATCAAACTACCAGTGGCATTTTTCACAGAACTAGAACAAAAAATTTCACAATTTGTATGGAAACACAAAAGATCCTGAATAGCCAAAGCAATCTTGAGAAAGAAAAATGGAGCTGGAGGAATCAGGCTCCCTGACTTCAGACTATACTACAAAGCTACAGTAATCAAGACAGTATGGTATGGTATGGTACTGGCACAAAAACAGAAATATAGATCAATGGAACAGGATAGAAAGCCCAGAGATAAACCCACACACATATGGTCACCTTATCTTTGATAAAGGAGGCAAGAACATACAATGGAGAAAAGACAACCTCTTCAATAAGTGGTGCTGGGAAAACTGGACAGCTACATGTAAAAGAATGAAATTAGAACACTCCCTAACACCATACCCAAACATAAACTCAAAATGGATTAAAGACCTAAATGTAAGACCAGACACTATCAAACTCTTAGAGGAAAACATAGGCAGAACACCCTTTGACATAAATCACAGCAAGATCCTTTTTGACCCAGCTCCTAGAGAAATGGAAATAAAAACAAAAATAAACAAATGGGACCTAATGAAACTTAAAAGCTTTTGCACAGCAAAGGAAACCATAAACAAGGTGAAAAGACAACCCTCAGAATGGGAGAAAATATTTGTAAATGAAGTAACTGACAAAGGGTTAATCTCCAAAATGTATAAGCACCTCATGCAGCTCAATATCAAAAAAACAAACAATCGAATCCAAAAATGGGCAGAAGACCTAAATAGACATTTCTCCAAAGAAGATATACAGATTGCCAACAAACACATGAAAGGATGCTCAGCATCACTAATCATTAGAGAAATGCAAATCAAAACTACAATGAGATAACACCTCACACTGGTCAGAATGGCCATCATCAAAAAATCTACAAACAATAAATCCTGGAGAGGGTGTGGAGAAAAGGGAACCCTCTTGCACTCTTGGTGGGAATTTAAATTGATACAGCCACTATGGAGAACAGTATGAAGGTTCCTTAAAAAACTAAAAATAGAACTACCACACTGCCCAGCAATCCCACTACTGGGCATACACCTTGAGAAAACCTTAATTCAAAAAGAGTCATGTACCACAGTGTTCACTGCAGTACTATTTACAACAGCCAGGACATGGAAGCAACCTAAGTGTCCATCAACAGATGAATGGATAAAGAAGATGTGGCGCATATATACAATGGAATATTACTCAGCCATAAAAAGAAGCGAAACTGAGTTATTTGTAGTGAGGTGGATGGACCTAGAGTCTGTCATACAGAGTGAAGTAAGTCAGAAAGAGAAAAATAAATACCGTATGCTAACACATATATATGGAATCTAAAAACAACCAAAAAAATGGTTTTGAAGAACCTAGGGGCAGGAGAGGAATAAAGACACACATGTAGAGAATGGTCTTGAGGACACGGGGAGGGGGAAGGGTAAGCTGGGACGAAGTGAGAGAGTGGCACGGACTTATATACACTGCCAAAAGTAACATAGATAGCTAGTGGGAAGCAGCCGCATAGTACAGGGAGATCAGCTGTGTGCTTTGTGACCACCTAGAGGGGTGGGATAGGGAGGGTGGGAGGGAGACGCAAGAGGGAGGAGATATGGGGATATATGTATATGTATAGCTGATTCACTTTGTTATAAAGCAGAAATTAACACACCATTGTAAAGCAATTATACTCCAATAAAGATGTTTAAAAAATAACTTGTTTGAACTAATAACTAAATAAATAAATAGACTTTTTTTTTCCCTCGAATATATAGAGGCTCCACCCGTTTTTTCGTATTGTCTCACTATTTCTTTGTCTAACCTCTCCTGGAAAATTTGTGCAGATACTGGAACTTCGGCATTCCTCTTGAATTCAAACATGCTTGGCTGGTTCTCTCTGCAGCTCCCCGAATCCCTTCCACTAGATGACTTTTTGTACCAGTAGCCTGAAGGTTTTCATAGACACCTCTGATTTAAGGCAGGAAAATTCTATGTACTTTCCAGGTTGAGTCTTACTTGGAAACTGTCACCCTTATGCACAGAGACCCTTCCTTCTTTGTTTCCCATTACCCTCTACCAGGTGTCCTTGGGCTGGAACAACTGGATTTTTAAACACTCCTTCTTCAGTGTTTCACCCTTGGGCAATTTTATGCCCGCCACGTGAGTCGCAGAATCAGGAATAGTGTGAAAAGGGATCTCTGAACTGGTTCATGCTGGGCCTCAGGACCTCTGGAGGACTGTCCAGCTCTGAAGTCCTGACTCCAAACAAACAGGAAGACCCCCTGGGAATCCGATGGCACTAAGAATAGCACTTCAGCACCAGGGAGAGACAGGAGGCACACGCAGCATCAAGGGTCAGAACCCTGAACTAAAATCGGAGAAGGAGCAGACCCCTGGGCAGCCCCTGGACCGGGGCCTAGCAGCTCAGCACCATCAGCAGACCCCAATTTCTCCGGAAGCCACACCCAGAAGGCTGGACTCCGAGAACCTGACCAACAGCCAGGTCCAGCTGGAAATCTGACAACTAGGGAAATCTGGCAGCGAAATCTGAACCATTCCCTAAAAATGAATCACCGTGGGGGAGAAATATCAAACTGATCTTGAGGGTTCAGGATATTGGCTTCCTATAGAAAGACTGGTGCCCATTCACACTCCTTATGATTTTTTTTTAATTATGTAGAAAGTTGTAAAGGGGGGGGGGGGGGGGGGGGAGGAGTAGAAAGCACTTATATTCACAAATCCAGCAAAGCTGATGAAAGGATCGAAATGTGCTAATAGTACAGTCCAAACAGATGTCTCAATGACCTGGCCTCGGAGAACCAGGCACAAGCCCAGAATGGCTAGCTTTTCTAAGTCCTCCCCTGAGCAGCTCCGGATAATGAAAAAGAGATGGGAAAACTGTCGTTAAAGGAAAAGGAAAGGAGAGAGGGACTTTCTGCCCGCTGAGAGTTTCAGAAGGTCTTAGAAAGGGACTGGGTAGGGCGTGTTTTGTGCTGCAAGAAGATACGGAGCTTGAGATTAGATCCAACTTCCAGGGGAAACAGCCCCTGGGGAACGACAGTGAGGGTCCCACAGGAACCAGTACACATTTGGGAGCTCAGGGAGAGCTTCTGGGTCATGGTGACTTTCTCAGATACAGCCTCCATTAGGTCGTAACTGGGTGAACTGGACCACTCTGACCCTCTGTTTCATCATCTAAAGGACTAATATAGTGACCGCTACCAGACAGCACTGCCTGAGATAATGTGGGTGAAGCAGCTAGTACAGTGCCTGACACACAACTGCTACTGGGTAGAGGTAAATTGTGTTAAGATTCCACCATCTTCTAGAACAGCCCAAAACCTCAGTGCATTACCCCAGGGGAAGTTTAGTTCTTGCTCACAAAATTCAAAACAGGTGTTCTTTTCTGGCAAGCTACTTCCATGCACACAGCCAGGCTGGAAGCTGTCCAAGGTTGCCCCATAAAGCACCGGGTGGACCCTCGGGTCAGGGGCATGCCACAGCGCAGGCAAAGATGTGGAGACAGTGGCACCGTCTGACAAAGAACAGGTCTCAGAAAGAGGTCCACAGCTGTCTCAGGTCAGGAGTGCACTCAGACCATGCTTTGCTGAACACAAAGTCAGGACAGATGACCTAACATCTGTTTGGTTCTAGTTCCTTTGTGGAAATAATGTGTAAAAAACTGTACACAGACGTTACATCAATTCTTGCACATTTTAGACCAAAAGGTACCCAGAGTCCACACTTCATTTCCTCTGCTGTTGCTCTGGTCTTGGTCACCATCGCCTGAATTTCTTCCATGGCCTCACCACCGATGTCACCACCCCATCACTGGTGTCACCGCCTCATTGCTCTGAGGTCTTGTCCACACAGAGCAGCTAGTGGATCCTGTAGAGTTCAAGGACGTTCCTGTCGGTCCCTTGATGGAGCTGCTGAACGATGGCTCCATGTCACTGAGTAAAAGCCGGTAGATCGACCCGGGCCACCAATGGCCCCTGGGTCCCTGCTCTCACTTGACAGAACCCAGCCCATGGCCTTCTTCTCCATCTGATGAACACTCTTTGCTGTAGGGGTCCCATCTGCCCCGAGCTCTCTCCTCAGTTTCCCTCTTGGCTCCTCCCTCACCATCTTCAGGTGTTTTTCAAACACTCCTTCTCAGCGAGGCCCACGGTGATCGCGCTACTGAAACGTGGTGGCTGGCCCAGCACAGCACTGCCTGTCCCCTGCCCCGCCTTCCCTGCCCCGCCTTCCCTGCCCCGCCTCCCCTGCCCCGCCTCCCCTACCCCACCTCCTCTACCCCACCTTCCCTGCCCCAGAGCCTCGCCGCCTCCTGCAAAAGCACGTCCACCATTTGCTGCTTCTTCACGGTCCTTACATTCTCTCTGTCTCCCACCAGCAGAATGTAAGCCCCTCGGGGGCAGGGATCCTGTATGGTTTGTTCAAGACTTTATCCTAAAAGCCCAGAGGAACACATATAATGTGTTCAGGTGTCAAATGAATTAGTGTAACCAATTGTGTCCATTGAACAAGGCAGAATTATGTGGAAATGGGATCTTAGTGTGAGATGCAAAATCAGCCTGATTTTCCAGGGGTGGAATGAACCCATTAATGACTCCTCCACTCTATTTTATAACTAACATTGGGGTAAAATGCAACTTCAAGATTAGGGTCTAGACACTGGCAAGGGAAAGTGCTGTAGCTGGGTAGGGGACATGTCTGGTGGCCAAATGGGGTTTCTAGGACCACAGCCCTCCCTCCAGTGGTGTTTGATTCTGCACATCTGAGCATCCCTGGGTGTGGATGTAAGCTGTGACCACAGGTGACATGTGTGCCTCAAGCTCTCCTAAAGTCCACGTTTTCTCTTCCTGGGGACCAGCACATGCTAACTGCACAAGGGCAGGGTAAGAAACCAAGGGAATTGGAAAGGCGGCTGCGGTTATTTTTCTCCTCAGCTCTCCCCACGTCTTCATGCTTTATAGATGCTTTTGTGTTGTCTGGTTCCCCCAGTAGGTCAGTTCCAGCAGAAATGCATTTCCGGAGCCTAGACCTGGATCTAGCACATGACACATGTTCAGTAAACACTTGTGGAACAAAGGAAGGAAGGAAGGAAGGATGAGTGGTTAAGTGCATCCACATGACACAGATTATAAAACAATTAAAATTTATGAATAGTGCAATTCGTATATAAAAATATCTTCAAGTTGAAAATAACTGTTTGATAAGGGTAACACACGGGTTTATTTTAGAAAACAAATTTAAGTGTAGGAACATTTAAAGAACGTTTAAATCACCACGCCAGAAACAACCACTGCTTAAATTTTGTTGTATTTGCTTTTGTTATTTTCCTTCACAAAAGGGAAATATGTGTGTGTGCATGTGCACCTATATATGAAACTATCATATTAAATATACAGATTTGTATCTTTTTAACATCATATCATATATATCAACTGATTAATGGCATCGACCATTTACCAGCATTATGATGTATTTTTTAATTAAATTTTATTGGAGTATAATTGCTTTACAATTTTGTGTTAGTTTCTACTGTACAACAAAGTGAATCAGCTATCTGTATACATATATCCTCTTTTTTAGTTTTCCTTCCCATTTAGGTCACCACAGAGCACTGAGCAGAGTTCCCTGTGCTGTACAGTAGGTTCTCATTAGTTACCTATTTTATAGTAGTGTACTATATTTATATAGTAGTGTATATATATCAATCACATTAGTGGCTATGTTTTTCTTTTGTTGGTGAAGCAGGATATATGTAAGCATCCTTTTCTTGCTGGCCATTCTGATGATCTCGAATTCATTTTTGTCATTGCAAATAAAGCCATATCCTTAAACATAAATTTTTGTGCATCTCCGATTGTTTCCTTAGGATACATTTACTGGGAGAAAAGTCATGATAACTTTAAATGCTGTTCATTTGCGCACACTGCTGGATGGGGTTATGGGAATGATGACCATCATGGGTGTGGTGAGGGTTCTGTGCGTGTATTCATTTGTCAAAACTCATCAAGCAGCACACAGAAGTGGATGCATTTTATTGTACGTAAAGTTTAAATGTGATGGGGTGAACCGACCCCACGTGAACGGTGCAGGAAGCAAGATGCCCACCATTCCGCCCTCTCTCGGGCTTTGGTTTTCCAAGTCGAAGTGCCCCCACCGAGGGGAAGACCTGAAAACTGCTGCAAGGATGGAGGGAATCTTAAGCAGCAGGGGGAAGGAAGAGGAGGGGAAACTTGAGGTCGCTGTTGGGGGAGAGGAACTTTGGGGCTGAGACAGCTTGTTAAAGGGTGTGTGTATGAAGTCAAACCATGGACATGTGATGAGTCTTCTCCCCCATCCCCTCGAGGAGCCTTCAGTCACTAACGTGTGGTGAGGCAGACTCACACACACTAGTGGGGTGCCTTGGGGTGCCAAGGCTCACTTCTAGGAAATTGAGGGGCAGGAGGAAAAGCAGTGTTCAGCCTGCACTAGAGATCTGGGGTTCAGAGCTCTCCACTCATCAAGTTCCTACACGAGGCTGGTGGTGGGTGCCTGGTGGGTCCTGTTTTCCCAGAGTTGATGGCCAAGGGCCCCAGCTTAGAGCACAGTAACCAGTCACTAATGAGGTAGAACAGGGCCAAGGGAGAGGTTGCCGGGGCCTTTCGAGAGCAACGAAGTGCTTATGAAGAGACCACGCTCTTCCCTCACCCCCTGGTGGGAGTGGGGAGGAAGGGATTCACTCCCTGCGGCGTCAGGAAGGGGCGTCCACTGGACCCTGTCCCTGAAGACAAAGAAACACTCAAGAGTTGGAGATGATGGTCTGAATCATTCCTTCCCACCACCACCAAGTCAGGGGCTGGAGACCAGCTCTCAACTGACCATGTTCCTGACTCCTGAACCCGCAGGACCCCTGACCCCTGGTTGAGTGGAAAGAGGGATGTGACAGTTGATGTGGCAAGGTCATGAGTGTTTCCTATGGATTAAGTGACCCGAGAAGGTGGCTGGACTTGAGCCAACTGGCTTACACTGCTCTCCAAGAGGATGCTCTCCTGCGCAAAGACACCAGCCCCGAGGCTCTACGAGGAGGACGACTCCCAGTAGGGGGCTGTGAGGGGAGGAAGAGGTGCACAGAACTGCCAGGCTCGGGCCCCCCAGGTTCCGCCAGAGGACCGACATACACCCCGAGAGAGTCAGCATGGGACCCTGCCACAGAAAGGAGTCAAGGAGAGAACAGAAGCCAACAGAAAGTCAGCTCCAAGTTCACCTCTGGAGCCTGGGAAGGAGCTCCAGCCCAGAACTCCACAGGCTTGGGGAGTAAAAAGGAAGGTGGGAGGGAACAAGCCATGGGCTTCTCCACTCTAATCATCCAGTACCTGCGCTGGTCTACAGGGAAAAGGCTCTGCACAGCATCTGGGATTTAAATTTTGAAATGAATAGGACCCAGCCTGAAGATCCAGTAGTGATGGTTCAATAACCAATGCCGACGAGGAAGTGACAACATTCAGTTGAAATCTCTTAACTACAGCTGCTACCTTGCTGTTAACAGTGGATCAACAGATCAGAGTTGGGAACTGGTATTGGAAACCCTAAGACTGTGTTATGGGTTGAATTGTGCCCCTCCCCCCCAAAAGATATGCTGAAGTCTTAACCCCCAGGACCTCAGGATGTGACCTTATTTGGAAATAGGGTCGTTGCAGATATAGTTAGATAAGATGAGGTTATACCAGAGCAGGGTGGGTCCCTAATCCAGTTTGACTGGTGTCCTTATAAGAAGATGACCATGTGAAGACAGAGGCAGAGATTGGAATCACTTGCCTACAAGTCAAGGAGTCACAAGAAAGTAGGAAGAAGCAAGGAAGGATTGCCCTACGGGTTTCCAAGGCAGCATGGCACTGCCAACACCTTGATTTTGGACTTCCAGCCTCCTGAGCTGTGAGAGAATAAATTTCTATTGTTTTAAGCCACCTGGATTGTGGCGCTTGGTTATGGCAGCCCCAGGACAAATGCACACAGACTGTCCCATACACTACACCAGTGAAGCTGCCTTTCCTAATCCCCCTGCAAATGTTTCTCTGCTCCAATGGGATGGGATGCACTTGGCTTGACTACCCACAGCCTGAGGGGAGGCACGCAGGCCTGTTTCTGTGGAAGGGGGCTGTTCCTGTGGGGCTGGAGAGAAAAATCTCTAAGAAAGTCACAGAAGGCACATTTCCCGCCCAGGCTGAGTACCTGTTTGAAAGGACTTCATGACCATCACGGGGCTCTTGGTAGTTCCATTGGCTTGGCCTCATGCTAAAAAGGGGGCCTTTCAAAGGTGGGGAGGCAGTCAGCATGACCTAGAGGGCAGACGTGGTCCAGGAGCCCCCTGACTGTGAGAGCTTCTCAGGAGTCCTCAAAGCCATGCAATCTACCCCGGGCTGCCCTGATATTCAACCAGTCTCTCCATCCCTACAAGGTGCCAGTAAGCTCAAATCCCCAACGCCTTGGATTGTGAAATGCTGAGTCTTCCCCCAGATTCCTGCAGATTCCAGCAGAGGGGTCCTCTGCCCACAGCATCTTCCTTCCATCTCTGCCTTTGGCTACATTCTCTGACACACCAACTCAGGGACAAAGCTCAGTTCTTCCTCCAATTGCTATGCAGATGTGCTTGCTTTGAGCGCATTTGTGAATTTAGAAATTGCACCCAAAGATCTGGGTGGAAATCACAAGGAGTGGTCTCTGTGACTACCCAGACTCTCCCCACCCATCATCTCCATGGCTCTACACACCCTCTCCCTCTGATCAATAGATTGACTGACAGATCCTTCCCCATCTTACATAAAACAGTTCTGTCCACGCCCAAGGTCCCTAGAGCTCGGCCAGAAGCACTTGTCAGAGTAGATGTGTTTTATCAAACAAATTCAGTTTCCTTCCCAAGTGGAATTCAGGTACCACCTAAATATGTATTTATTTGTTTCTTGTGTTATTTCTGAAGACAGGAGCAAAAGGGTCTTTAAAGAAAAAAGAAACTTTATGCTTCATCTTTGAGACTCCAGAAAGGGGACTGGGGAGTCCTGGGCCAATGACATCCCACCTCTCAGCCACTGTAGGCAAGAGCAAAGGGAACCCCAAGGAAACAATTATCTTAAAGAGGCAGGGAAGGAGGCCACATCTCTGGGACACAGCTAGAAGTTAAAGGAGAGCATGAAAGCCAGCCTGGTTCTTAAGACTAGGAAGACTCCAGAGGCCCTAAGCAAGGAACGTGACCCACCCAGCCATGGAGAGCTGGATCCACCGGGTTTCCCACTGTCGATAGAGCGCCCTTGCCCCTTCACTGGAAATCAAAGGGTGGTACCCAAGACTGTGGGCCTGAACGGACTCCAATTCCCCTGTCCTGGGGTGATTCTGACAACAGTTGCTAGGGAAACGACACAGCCAAGAACACCAAACCCACAACACTTTCAATATACTTTATTAAAAAGTTTCTTTGTATAAATTTCCTAAAAATTTTAAAATTAAAATTAACCCCCCCCAAAAAAAACAACACAGACACAACATTAGAGGAATGCCAAAAAAATCTTCTCTATTGTGACTTTCTTTTCATTCTTTAATTAAGGCATTGGTCCCACAACAGTGCACAAAGATTACGGGATTTTGCTTCCTTCTAACTAGATTGTTTGTTAGAAGCTCTAGAAAAAGGAAATTAGCTCAAAATCTAATCCAGGAAATTGGGGGGGAAATGGAAAAGTTAGACTCTTGTTTTTTCTCCATACATAGGCTTTCCATCTAAAGTCATGCTTAATTAAGAGGGGAAAAAAATGAACCAAGCAGAAGTATATAGAGTAGCTGTGAAATCGGGGGTTATTTTCTAGATCTTACACTTGCCTGTAACAGGCATAACATGAAACTCCAGAGGGAATTTGAATTTATAGGAATGTTCACATAAACACCAGCAGTGGATAACTATTACACAACGTTCAAAGTATACGATGTAATTGCCCCGAGACAAAGAGGGTTGACTCCACAGACACATTTAGCACCATATTGATAGGTCATGCAGCAGACGTTTCCTCCCAAGTTCGAGTGTAAATCAAAGCATGAAATGGTACAGTGCAAGGGAATCTATACCCAGAGCTTCTACAAAGATGACTGGCGATGGCTGACTCCTTCTTCTTCAAGAGGTATGTGTCACTGGTCGGCCACGCTTAGGTCCCAATCGCAGCAATGACTCCGGGCTTGATAAACACTGGGAGGCGGGTGAGGGTGGAAAGGAAGAGGAGGGGGAAAGTCACATTACTGACCCAAAAGGACACTGTATTTCTCATGAAAATACCCATGGCCTCTGGCTTCCATCACCAATCTCACTTTTCAGTTCACTTCCTTCAATGGCTCCCCTGGAGCTTCTTGGCCTGGGGTTTGGGGCTCTCTGTGCCATCTGAGCCCTTTCTCTCCCCTGGCATCACCTGCCTGGCCTTTAAGCAAACCCAGGGCTCCCATTCCGCACTGGCCCCAGACTCTCTGTATAGCTGCTCTGATTTTATTACCAATCACGTTGCCCAGCATAATGGAGTTATCGCATGGCCTGGCGGTCAACATTATTATTTAGAGGAAGCAAGATTATTTAAAGATGAATAGACTATATAGCAGTTATTATTAATTGTTCATTATATTATTTTCCTAATAACCATGTCTGTTACAATATTTTATGAATAACAGAAACTTAGTAATATTTCTGAAGGGTGAGGAGTGGTCCACCATATGTTTCTTCATTGGCAAAAATACAAGTATACAAGTATGTTTTTAGGAAACCATAATAACTCAGAAAATTAACCCCACGTGTTTTATTTGTACACCTTCCTCATCTGAAAATCCAATTTATCTTCTTTTTCAAATCTATCATCATCATTATCATTCAAATATCTTTAAAAGGTGAATTATTGGCCTGGATCCCTTACCTGCAAAAACCACCAACACAAAAGAAGAATCACTTACCAGGAGGGCAAACCTTTTCACATTCATCCTGCGAATCAAATCTGTTTTCATTTCCACCACAACCTCCGTACCAGAATCTGGCGCAGCTTTCAGTAACGGAATCATAGTACCATTTTAATATAAAGTCCCTGCAAGTTCCTTCTTCTTTTGGCAACTTACATATATCTTGAAGAACAAGATGGGGAAAGAGGGTTAATGAGAACGTGCAAGTTACTGTGCTCCCAGCGTGAGGGGCTGAAGGTCTCATCACAGTGCTGTCAGAGAGAGAAAACAGAAGAGTTTCCAGGAGGAAAACTTCCTTTACCTCCACAAGCTTCAGTTTCCTTACTGTCAAATGGACATAATAATCACCTACAGATCTGAGAGCAATAAATACAATCTTATCAATGAAAGGACTTCATAAACTACATTTGGAATCCCAAATGTTGGCAATTATTATTGGATGATTTCAGATTAAATGAACTGTGTTTTCCCCTTTCCAATCACTGGGTCACTTAGTCTCCAGTTCTTTCAATGCTCAACCCCCAGAGAAGAAACCTAATTTTAAAACCTTGGAGTTTTCTACTCCTTGGCAAAATAGCAATTAAGTTCTGTTAGAATGTCATTCAAAAACAAGACTCTCCATTTCACTACAAGCCAGGTAGATTAAAAACAAAAGTCAAAGTGCAAAAAGAAAATCCTTTATGAATATGTGTGTAGGGACTTCCCTGGAGGCACAGTGGTCAAGAATCCACCTGCCAATGCAGGGGACACGGGTTCAAGCCCTGGTCTGGGAAGATCCCACATGCCGCGGAGCAACTAAGCCCGTGCGCCACAACTACTGAGCCTGCGCTCTAGAGCCCGCGAGCCACAACTACTGAGCCCACGTGCCACAACTACTGAAGCCCGAGTGCCTAGAGCCCACGCACCACAGCGAAGAGTAGCCCCCGCTTGTCACAACTAGAGAAAGCCCGCACACAGCAACGAAGACCCAATGCAGCCAAAAATAAATAAATAAATAATTTTTTTTAAATGTGTGTATATGCACACATGTGTTGTGTCTGTGTGTGTGTAGCTACTACCTTTGTGGCCAGTCAAATATAACAAGCCAAAAGAAATGCTAACACTGATGCAAAATTCACAGAAGCAAAAATGTCACATAGCAAAGCTATTTTGAAGACAGAGAAGCATTATTTTTCCAGTTAAGGAAGTTTATGTTTTAAATGCATGCTTCTGATGCAGCCCAGCTGCAGAGTAAAAACTACGTTCTCCACCACGCCTGTAAAGAAAGAAAAGTTTACAGTTCACACACAGTAAAACTTCTGTTTACAGTGTTTTCTGGCAAACTTTAGATCTGGCTGGAAAAGAGAAACATTAATATCAACTGTTATCTGAAAGTTTGAAAAAACGTAAAACAAACCCCTGGAGTGGACAGTGTTACATGTCTACATGCGTAACTAACACCCGTGAATCACCGGCCCTCCCCACACAGGGCTGACATTTCCTGGGGCCTTTCCCCCAGCTCCATGGATGGCAGGGGTGGTAGGCATCTTCAGGGATGGTTGGTACCAAGAAGTAAAAGGAAAATCTAGGTCTTCAGGTCTAAAACCAAAGCTCAGGTCAACCATAATGGACCAGACTTCCAGGCACAGGATTGAGGCTCAGAATTGGTCTAAGACGCTACCTGGTGGCTCTGGGGAGGCTGTCACCCCCACCTCCAGGAGGAAGGTGACCCCACACCTACAGCATCTCCGAGTTGCAGACAGTTTCAGAGGCCCAGAAGGCCAGCAGTGCTACCAAGAGCTTTTGAAGACCCAAATGAGGCCAGGATAAAATGATGACAACTTACAAAAACAACTTTCTTCCTCTCAGATGTGCCAACGCTAGAGGAGAAGGCCTGGTTTGAAGGAATGAGGGGACTGAGCAAGGCAAGATCATTCAAGCACCAACACACATCCCGTGTTTACCGGTGGGTCCCCTGTTAGCACGGGAACTTGGCCAAATGGTCGCCTCATCCCCTCCCCTTTCTTCCCCAGAGCATCCCACAGTGGCCCAGGTTGCTTCCACTTTGTTCCAAGTGCACCCAGTCCTGGCCATCTGTGTTTAGCGCTTTGGGTCCTACTCCCCTGTGCTCTTCTGAAGCAACAGAAGTCTCCCCAGACCCAAGGGCACCCAGCCTGGAGGCAGCCCAGCAGCAGGACACTGCTCCCTGACCAACTGGCTTTTCCAACTTCCCTTGACTTTCACCTTCAACCTCCGGCACCAAACTACGGCTCTTGCATTCTACCTCCTTTATTCCAGCAGGAGTCACTGCCAAGACCTTTAAGGTTTACTAATGCAATATAAGGACGCTACTACTCTGGACACGTAAATTCTTGGAGAACCAAGAGAAATATGTTAATGTGGGCCTCAACTTTATGCAAAGACAAAAGCCTGGGGTTCTCCTTTTTTTTAAATTTAATTTAATTTATTTATTTATTTACGGCTGTATTGGGTCTTCGTTTCTGTGCAAGGGCTTTCTCCAGTTGCGGCGAGCAGGGGCCACTCTTCATCGCGGTGCACGGGCCTCTCACTATTGCGGCCTCTCTTGTTGCGGAGCACAGGCTCCAGACGCGCAGGCTCAGTAGTTGTGGCTCACGGGCCCAGTTGCTCCGTGGCATGTGGGATCCTCCCAGACCAGGGCTCGAACCCGCGTCGCCTGCATTGGCAGGCAGACTCTCAACCACTGCGCCACCAGGGAAGCCCCTCCATTTTTAAAGCATCAAAATGGGAGGTTTTATGTTCTTAAGAAGAGAAAGTTTTAAACTCCCATCATTTGATTTCTGAGACCCATGCAGGCTGGGCTCACCCAAGCTATGTCTACATATGCCAAAACAACGGTTTCAAAGTCTACAAAATTAAAATGTCCTATAGTCCAAGGAAGGATGGTTGGATCTCATTGAGTTTTTCCCTAGAACAAGTCTTTGGACATGACAGCTATTTATGTTTCCCTCCAGAAAGAGTTTTCCCCTCGGGGCCCAGCCCTGGGGGAGCCTGGGGTCCTTGATCCAAGAGAAGTGTCTGGCTACACATTCATTGATTTTCTCCTCCTCATACTGAGAACCCAACCAGAGCCTAAGAGACCATGGGGAGTGAAAATTATCACCAACCTTTCCTGGTTCACTTTTGCCTAGAATAACAATGTAAATAAGTTTCATTTTATTTATTTTTTATTTTTTTATTTTTTTAATAAGTTTCAGTTTAGGGCTTCCCTGGTGGCGCAGTGGTTAAGAACCTGCCTGCCAACGCAGGGGACACTGGTTCGAGCCCTGGTCCAGGGAGATCCCATATGCCGTGGAGCAACTAAGCCGGTGCGCCACAACTACTGAAGCCCACGTTCCTAGAGCCAGTGCTCCAAAACAACAGAAGCCACTGCAATGAGAAGCCTGCACACTGCAACAAAGAGTAGCCCCCACTCGCCGCAACTAGAGAAAGCCCGCGCGCAACAACGAAGACCCAACGCAGCCAAAAATAAATAAATAAATTTATAAAAAATAATAATAATAATGTTTCATTTTAAAAGAGACACTTGAAAGGCTGCCTGATTCAGATCCCCATCTGGTGAAACTTCCTGGTGAAATAGTCAACGGTTACTGGTCTTCAGTGAGCTTCCAAATATGAGAGGAAACTGATGTAAGCGTGATGTCTGGAAAAGCCCCCTCCAAGGAATCCCATGTTCACAGAAACCACAGGAGCCAACCTACATCCTGGAACAACAGCCATGGGGTGGAAGGCACCCAAAGAAACACAGCCTACTTTTGTAATAAAGACGTGTGTGTGTGCACATGTAATATTCATGGGAAAAAAACAGGAAAGATATGCATTGGATCATTAATGGTGGTCATAAATGGCCATCAATACTTTGATTATGGGAATCATATTTTTCTTACATTTTTCTGTATGTTCTGAATTCTTCACAATGAATATCTATTATTTTATTACTAGAAAAAGTGTTTGAAACCAAAAACGTGTTGAATTGGAAAATCTTGCCTTTTTTATCAGTTGAGATTTGTATAGTGTCTAAAAGCAGCATATTTTTTTTTAGTTCTGTGATTCTAAAATTATCATTCATTATTTATTTCTTTAAACTTCTTTTTTTAATTGGGGTATAGTAGTTTTACAATGTTGTGTTAGTTTCTACTGTACAGCGAAGTGAAGTAGAGTTCCCTGTGCTATGTAGTAGTTTCTCATTGTTATCTATTTTACACATATTAGTTAGTGTATATATGCCAATCCCAATCTCCCAGTTCATCCCACCCACCCCCTTTCCCCCCTTGGTGTCCATACGTTTATTCTCTATGTCTGTGTCTCTATTTCAAAGCAGCATTTTTAAAGGCATCAATTTGACATTTTCCAAACCAGCAAGTTATCAATATTTAAGTTCTTTCTTAAGCAAAATCGTGGGAGCTGAGAGGAGGGGAAAGGGTTTAGGCTGCAGTTGTGAATATGTGTAAATATGTTCCTCATTAGTTTAATGGTTTCAAAATAAGAAGAAGGTTTAATTGCCTTAGGATCAGACATTGTTGACATGATATAAAGTGCTTCCAAACCTCTGAAGCAGATACAATTGTCAGGAATGAATAAAACTTTCCTGTGTCTACATTTTGCATGTGGATTGGCTCAAAAGGTACCAAAGAAACTTTTTTTGTACTTTTAACTTTATTTTAAATGTAGCTGTAGTTGCATTTTAAATGTAGTTTCAGGTCTTGACCAATAGAGTTTTATTTCATAAGATTTTTATACTTCACAATAAAAAAATACCAAATGCCCTTGGAGACCCGTCATAACCCAAACATGGTAGCCGACTTAGCTACATTCTCATGCAGCAATAAACACACAGCCTTGAAGATGGCTATGTCTCTTCAAAGTAGAGAAAATATTTGTAGCCATTTAATGTACCTCAACTTGTGGGGTTAAGTTAGTTCTTTAAATTATTATCAACATAAAGTCATATATTTGCCCCATCACATCATTTTGTGGCAGCCAATGCTGTATATTCATGGCGGAACACAGCCAAGCAAATATTGGATTTCATCAAATCTAAGATATCTTAATTTTATAATGTACTATTGTTTTATAATCCACTAAGTAAGAGAAAATGCTGCCAGTAAGCCATGACATGTCATCAACTTCAAGTCACATTTCAATTTCAGAGGTACTACAATGGGGAAAATTGTACATCTTAGAATCGATAAAGTAAGTAAAACATTGGTGAACTTATTTCCTTCCGAGCTGTGTAACTGACCCAGGAATGCCTGATCAGACAAAATATGGTCATTTCTACAGATTGCTAATTTCTAGGGTAAGTAAAAAAGAATGTTACATGTTGTGTTAGTTATTTTTATTCTCTTCTGCACTGAAACATTTCTTCACACATGGGTGGGCCAATAATTTAGGATTCATTCTCTAATATTGTAAAAAGTAAATTTTCTGAGTTAGATTTTTTTTTTTTTTTTTTGCTGTTTAGAAACTTCAGAGTCTTAGCTTTACTAATCATATGCATGTAAAATATTCATTCAAGTCTTCTTTGGCCAAAAATGAGAAGGAGGACGAGAGAAATGGTAACAAAAACCTAAAACCAACATTAGCAACAACACAGCATCCTCAAAACTAGCAGTCACAAAACATACTGCAAAAATGCCTAGCACAGTCAATGCTTTTTTAAGACTGTGATAAGCACTGAAAGATTTGTTTAATTGCTGCTAACTGCCATTTTCAGGCAGCAAATGTATCTCAGAAAAGTGGGTGTGATTCCCTTAGGTGCTGAGGAAAGCAAAAAGTGGGGTGGGATTTTTCTTTTTGCAGGGCTTGTTTTGTTGAGGAAAATACAAGTATTAACCATTTAAAATGGAATCATGTAGTATTTCAAAGTCTGGAATCCTGAATGGTTAGTAATGATGCTATTGGTTTGCTGTTGTAATCAACCTTCATCTCAAGCTGAGGCCTTACTGCCACACCTCACACTCCGTGTGACACAGGGCCAGGCCTCAGCTGGGGGACAAAGAATCCCCTCACTAGGCTATCCTCCCATTACATGCCTGTGTCAAATTTCTGGTAAAGAAGTACCTATTAAATGTGAATTTCAAAAGGGGCAAATATTAACATATGAAAACTCAAATATTAGTACTGCTCAATCTTCTCCCCCCTCATTGGATGCCATGAACCAAAGACCTTTTCATTTCACAGGACTTTTGCCCACAAATTCCTGCATAGATTCAAACACTGGTCACCATGTTTCCTAAACCCCAAGTGGTAAACTATGACAAAATTCAGTTCCTAAAGACAGAATCAAAACCCAGTAAATCTTTTATTCATAGAGGTAAAAAAGCAAAGAGAAGTGTCTAGGGAATTCCCTGGCGGTCCAGTGGTTAGGACTCGGCGCTTTCACTGCTGTGGGTCCAGGTTCAATCCCTGGTTGGGGAACTAAGATCCCGCAAGCCGCGTGCCGAGGCCAAAAAACAAAAATAGTATCTAGCATTTAAAACTAAGAAAGGAACACATCTCTGTAAGCACAAACCGTGTTTGTGCTTACAGAGATGAACTGTAATGAACTGGTGCTGGAATTAAACTACATTCACGTCCACATATAAAAGCTAGTTTTAAAACTTATTTTTGCCTGAATTGTCTAGAAAATACATCTTTGGAGAAATAATGCATATTGTGGCAATTGATATTTAGATGTGAAATATACATGAAACTACTGAGGAATAATATCGTTAGTATATTTTTTTAAGTTTCATATAAACAATGATTTGTTGTTACTCCTTTTTCTATCTGCAAAAATATGACTATATTAAAATGTTTCACCCCCTGGAAAAAATTTCTAAGATGCCTTGATTATATGGGGGAGGGGTTGGGAGGGAGGAGGGGAAACAAGCTTCCATCTCCTAATTCTGTTTACCCATTTTCAATTTATACATTTTAAAGTAAATATCCAATTAATTTCATTCAAGAAGAGCTTTCAAAATGGTGTGTGTGTACACCTACATATGCTCATTTAGCAAATGTTTATTAAGCGACTTATCTAGGCAAAGTGCTGGGTTTTTCTTTTTTTCAAAGCGCTGTTTTGTTACTTGAAGGCTAGAGATGAATTATGCAGAAACTTGTTCTTAAGAAGAGCAAGTAAGGGACTTCCCTGGTGGTCCAGTGGCTAAGAATCCACCTTCCACAGGTTTGATCCCTGGTCGGGGAACTAAGATCCCACGTGCCGCCACAATTACTGAGCCCACACGCCTCAACTAGAGAGAAGCCCACGTGCCACAACTAAGACCCGACGCAGCCAAAAATAAAAATTAATTAATTAATTAAATAAACAAAAATTTTAAAAAAAAGAAGAGTAAGTAATTTATATTTTCAGGCTGACTTGAATCACTAGGGGGGAAATACACACACGTGTGTGCGCACACACACGTGAAAGGGTGAAAGAACATTCAAGTCCTGGGTTTGAGGGCTCTGTACTGATCAGAAGGAAGGAGAAAGGTTTTGGACTCATTTGTATCTAACTACCACCCATCGCCTTGAAGGACACAAAAGCCCCAGTCTCAAAATCTCTTTTCTGTCTGTCACATGAAGAGAGGAGACCTAAGTGTTGAAGGTCTAGATTGAAAACACCTTCGTACGTCTGAATCTGTGACTTAGTCTTAAAAAACAAGACAGCCCAGCCAGATTCTTGTTTAAAGATTGTGTTGTTTATATTAACTCAACACTGTTTATATATTCTTATCCCCTCTGGACCATACATAAGAGAACCAAAAACATCCCCAAATCTCACTGTGTAATTTATTCCTAATCACTTTCTCTCAGTGAAGCACTGAATTTGCTAGAAGTTTTACTTTTCCCACACTCTGTGAGGGGTGAAGTTACCAACAAGTGGCAAATAATATGCACAGATTTCAGGGACTTCGAAGTCAGAATGTCATCTGTCCTGACCCATATCTTTGGTGGACCTAGTAGGTCCATTGTGGCTTCTCTGAGCTCAAGCATCATGTTGGGAGGTGACTCAGGAAGGTAGCTGGGGTGTGCTAGGGCCTGCAGGGAACCCCCAGTGCAGGGGACAAAGGCTTATCCATTGCCCCTTGATTATGAGCAGAAATCAAAGGAGTTGAGAAAACTCTAATTAGAAAAGATACATGCACCCATGTTCATAGCAGCACTATTTACAATAGCCAAGACATGGAAGCAACCTAAGTGTCCATCAACAGATGAATAGATAAGGAAGACGTGGTACATATATATAATGGAATACTACTCAGCCATAAAAAAGAATGAAATAATGTCATGTGCAGCAACATGGATGGACCTGGAGATTATCATACTAAGTGAAGTAAGTCAGAGAAATACAAATACCCTATGATATCACTTATATGTGGAATCTAAAATATGACACAAATGAACTTATTTACAAAACAGAAACAGACTCACTGACAGACATAGAAAACAAACCTACGGGTACCAAAGGGGAAAACGGGCAGGGGAGGGATAAATTAGGAGTTTGGGATTAGCAGATACAAACTACTATATACAAAATAGATAAACACAAAATCCTTCTGTATAGCACGGGGAACTATATTCAATATCCTGTAATAACCCATAATGGAAAAGAATATGAAAAAGAATATATATGTATTTATAACTGAGTCACTTTGCTGTACACCAGAAACTAACACAACATTGTAAATTGACTATACTTCAATTAAAAAAAAAAAGAAATCAAAGGGGTTGAGACTTGTTTTCTTCTCCATCCCAAACCACCATGCCACATCCTTACTGCCATTTTTTTAGTTTGAGTTAAAAATCATAGCATTAAAAGTTTTTATAAAATCTTTTTATACAACTCTTAAGTTAAAACTTAATTACCCAATCTACCATGAATTCTTGAATTGTTCCCATAAATTTATGTCAAGAGGAGAGAATTTCTTGTTTTTCTGTCAATCTTTCCATTGGAAAGGCAAAAGGAGTCTGAAAAACACATGGCTGTCTCTAACAAAGACCAATTCCTAAACTTGTTTCTAAAAGTAAACTATTTTAAAACATTTTGCAGCTCTATAGGTAGTTGGTTTTTTGACCCTTATCACACATCTGTGTACGTAATAGTTTCATAATTCCTGCATTGACTCATCATCTTCTTTCTAGTAACTCCTGATGCCACATGTCAGTATGGGTTGTGGATGAATTAAGAGATGATAGATAGATAGATAGATAAATGTAGATGTACAGATATAGATATACCATGTATACATAGACACAGGGAAAGTCCATCAATGGAATAAAATACTATTCCAGACACTATGGAGAACAGTATGGAGGTTCCTTAAAAAACTAAAAATAGAACTACCAGATGACCCAGCAATCTCACTACTGGGCATATACCCTGAGAAAACCATAATTCAAAAAGAGTCATGTACCACAATATTCACTGAAGCAGTATTTACAATAGCCAGGACATGGACGCAACCTAGGTGTCCATCGACAGATGAATGGATAAAGAAGATGTGGCACATATATACAATGGAATATTACTCAGCCATAAAAAGAAACGAAATTGAGTTATTTGTAGTGAGGTGGATGGACCTAGAGTCTGTCATACAGAGTGAAGTAAGTCAGAAAGAGAAAAACAAATATCATATGCTAACACATATATATGGAATCTAAAAAAAAATTGTTCTGATGAACCTAGGGGCTGGACAGCAATACAGACGCAGATGTAGGGAATGGATTTGAGGACACGGGGAGGGGGAAGGGTAAGCTGGAACGAAGTGAGAGAGTGGCATTGACACATACACACTACCAAATGTAAAATAGATAGCTAGTTGGAAGCAGCAGCACAGCACAGGGAGATCAGCTTGGTGCTTTGTGACCACCTAGAGAGGTGGGATAAGGAGGGTGGGAGGGAGACGCAAGAGGGAGGGTATATGGGGATATATGTATATGTATAGCTGATTCACTTTGTTACACAGCAGCAACTAACACAACATTGTAAAGCAATTATACTCCAATAAAGATGTTTAAAAAAAAATACTATTCTAGTAATAGAGAAGATTCCCTCTAGAAACAACTAAAAGAATCGAGAGCCCTGTATTTCCAAGTGGCCCCAAAGAGATGGGTGTGTGGAGTCGGAAACCACCCAATTTCATTTAAACACAGATGAGATACGATGCAAACTCTACAAAAAGGATAAGGTGGAGAAACAAGGGTCACTTTAAAACTTAAACTGGAAAGAGTAAAACAGGGAATCCTTGCCAACAGCTCAAAAAATAACTTGTTGCTGCTTCTGACAATGCAGGGCATATTGAGAAAGCACAGCTGCTTTTAAATCTAGCGCTGTAGGAAAGCAGCTGGGCACTCGATATATGGCTTTCGTCATAATCCGTTACAGAAATTAACAACGTAAAGAGATATGCCTTCCTTCTCCTGACTGTGGCCAATATATCAAAAACTAATGAGCTGTCCCTATAATTAGTGGAAACCCTTTGCTTTGGGGTCTGTAAACCAATAAGACATCTAAATACCCTTGACTGTGGAATTAGTACCAATATCTTTTGCAGAATTACTCTTAAGCAAAGCATATCGGCTATTTCAATAACCAGTTTCCCACAGATGAACAATCATAGCTCATGTTCCCCTGAAGGAGAGGTTACTGGTCCCCCAGAGTTCCACTGCCCAGGACAAAAGCAAGTCACAACTGTCACTTCCAGAAACACGTCTAACTCATCATGTATTTCACATAAAATGTGCACATGCTTGGGCTCAGACACATAGAGAATGGCAGGCTAGACTAAGCCAGGGTGTGTGCTTAGGAAATTGGGACCAGAACATTGATCCCATGGGTCACTTCCAAACCCATTTATTTCATGGATTCCAGTCTGAATTGTCTTGTATTCTTCTAAGCAGTTTTTTATTAGATTAAATCACCAAGTGGATGAAATCCTATGCTTCGTTGCATCACAGACCACAAATCAACTCGAGTCCCAAGATGAGGCACCAGGGAAATGACTAAGGGACACATGAGTTCCTGGCTACGGCCCCCAAAGCAGCCCTCATTCAACTTTTTCTAAGATCCTGGGGACAGGCAACTTGGAATGTGCAGAATAAGCCCAGGAGGGGCCACACAGAGCCACTTTGAAACTTTCTCCATACAAGTCACTCCTGGTCTGAGAATTAGAACCCCAGCAGATTAAACTGTTCAGAAGAATGCTTTCTTAGTGCTGCAGTGGACCTGATAGTTTCACAGCTCACCTGTTTTACTCCCAGCCAGCCGTTCTGCGCTCACCACTAGATTGATGGTTGAACTAGAAGCTGACCTCGCCATTTGCGGAAGTGGAGGCTGAATTTTCTCTATAAAAGAAAAAGATACACCACTAATAGGTAACTCAGAAAATGAAAGGCTTAGGAACCCTATGGGACTGAGGCAGGCTTGCCGTTCTGGGTCATGTCTTATGTAAGGAGGGGCCACTGAAACGTAGAGACCCAAGAGGTCTCTACACACACTGCTTATGTCTGTTGTCTGCATGTTTCATTCATCTCAACAAGCAAACGGAGGAAATTTCTGAACCTGGAAGAGATCCTCTCATTTTTCCACATAACATCTTCTGCTTCCTTCCAAGGAAGTAGAGCCCTGGGGTTGAATGGTCTTTGGACTCAAATCTTCATGGGTTGTATGGTAACTGATGGGAATTGCCTTTCCTCAATCATAGTTCCTGGATATGAATAACTCTGGCCCAAGAGAAAAGAATGGGAGCCTCCCCTCCACATCCCAGGAACAGCAGGGGTCGAGAAGAGTCAGGGGTGGGGGTGAGGATCCAGGAGAACTTGGGGAGGGGGCTGGGAAATCATGCAGGCCAGGCCTCGGGACAGCAAAGGAGCCACAGGGCCGACACAGCAGAGCGCAGAGCCTGAGCACGGTGAGACCAGGGGAGGGAAACGCTGGTGCCCTTTCTACAGCGCCTGTGGACATCCCGTGGCCCCTGGGATGAGACTCCCTAAGGAGCCATGACTCAGTGGTGTTTCCTGTTCACTGAGCATGGAAACATGCTTCCGACACGGGACATGGCGGGCAGCTGAGACCCCGCCAGCCTCCGTGGCCATATTTCTTCGTCCCCGGGGAGGGGCTGCACTCAGGCCACATGCATCTGGTTTCCTGCATCAAGTAGCCCAGGACCCCCACAGCAGGACAACAGTTCGCAAGGAACCCATTTTCCATTCTGTTAAGTTATCAAGTTGGGTGCAACCGAAACACACAGGATTTCGTTTTAACCTCGTTGCTGTTTCAGAAAAAGGTCAGTGAATAAGCATGGTTCCCTTTATGGCCCCGTTGGATATCCCACGCAGAGATAGGTACCAACTTTCCTTAAACCAAAAGCGCACTTACTTGTGCTGAAACTGCCTTGGTAGATGGCTCTGACCTGAGACCTTAGGTAACAGATCACCGTGACATGGTACGTCTGCCCAGGGAGCAGGTCCCCGATGACGTGCTCCGTGACCGTGAGGTTCTGCTTCAGAACCAGGGACTGATCGTGGGCCGAGGTGATGGTGAGGTTGTACAAATAAGGGCTGGGGGGCTCGGGCCTCTCCCAGTGGAGTTTGGCGCTGTTCCCTGTGATTTCAGACGCGTGGACCTCTCGGGCTGCCTTAACTGCAAGATAGAGTGCTGAGAGCATGAGACAAAAAATAAAACCCTAAATGACTGTAACACACAGGCCAGAGATGAACTCTTAAAGAGATGTACCAGTAGACGGTCGATCTGAAATTTAGGTGAAGCAGACAACTAGTTTCTCTTTCAAGCTCCTGAGAAATATTGATCTTGTAACCTACCAGCATATGTGAAACGTGAAATTCACAGTAATCAAAAATCTCATTGTTCATCGGCCAGGTACACAACTACCTTTTTTTTCTGTTGAAAATCTCTCTTATTAAGGAAATACTTTGAAAACGTGTGGTCACGTTTGAAGCGTTCAAGACAGAATGAGGCCCCTAATTTAAAATACGTTAAATATACATCATGGAACTTTAGGGTATGACATGAAATTCTTTCAAGGAATCCCTGCTTCTCTCTCTTCATAAAATGAAGACAATCTCTATTTTTTCAGGAGCACATACATCCTGCCTTCCCTTTTCTATACAGTTTGTGACTCTATAGGAACTTCTAGCATCTTCTTTGCAGGAAAAATAAAATAACACAGTCTGAGTCCCATTAAGCCCACCAACCCCCCACCCGTATCTAATCCAGCCTGGAATGCATTCTTCCCAGGGACAGTACCAGCACGTAGTTCAGTCTGTTGGGACAGAACGATCGTCTGGGCTCTAACTTTTCAATTTGCTAAACGAAACGCCCCAGTGTTGCCACAGCACAAGGCTTGGGCCTCTCCTCTATGGGTACATGCTTCACAGAGGGGACAAGACTTGCAATTACAAAGCTCCATCCAGATCTTCGGGAGTCATATTCTAAGGGAGGCGGGTCTGGCTCCAGAACTAAAGCATAGAAACATAAACGTCACCATTTAAGAGCTGACAACAGGCTTCTTCTTTCTCTCTCTCACTCCCTCGATGGGGTCTAAAACCCTACGTCTACTTAGAGCTCATCCCTTTAACTGAAGACAACTGCATTTCCAGGAGAGCTGGGTGGTGGCCGCCCACGGACATCCCTGAGAGAATGTGCCGCTCCCATGCTCGCCCCGATGGGGGTTCGGGGCTGGAGCGGGGAGTGGGAAAACGGGCAGCAGAGGCGGCGGAGGGGTGGGTATTTCACCTGCTCTTTGCTTGGAACTCACCAGCCTCACGGGGGGGAAGAGAAAGATTGCTTTCTAATATAGAAAAAAAGGGATGTTTTGATAATTCCATGCTCAAACCAGCACCTTTCAAAATACATCGTCTAGATGTCAGATTGCAGATCAAGGACCGTGTCTGGATTGCTTTGTAAACAGGCTTCAAGGGACAAGCCCTGGACACAGTAAATGAGACATCCCAGGTAGATGGCTTTCTTACCCATGGGCTTAGCAGTGGCTGGCCTGGTGGCGGACAGTTTGGCTGCCTGGGGCCTGGGGGCCTCGGGCTTTGCGGCCATGGGTTTGGCAGCAGCAGGGGGTCTGGCAGGGGCCGGCTTTGCTTCTGCGGGCCTCGCAGCCACTGCAGGTCTAACTGTGGCCGTCTTCGAAACCTCAGGCTTGGTGGCGTCAGGCTTGGTGGCCATGGGCTTGGCAACTTCAGGTTTGGTGGCCTCGGGCTTGGTGGGCACGAGCTTGGTGGTCACAGGCTTGACGACCTCGGGCTTGGTGGCCACAGGCTTGGCCAAGGGCTTGGCGGCCTTGGGCTTGGTGGCCTCAGGCTTGGTGGCCATGGACTTGGCAGCCTCAGGCTTGGTGGCCATGGACTTGGCAGCCTCAGGCTTGGTGGCCATGGGTCTCCCAGCCACGGGTGTCTCGGCCACAGGTCTCATGGCAGCTGGCTTTGAGGCCGGCAGGTTTACCACTGTTATTGGTTTGGTGGTGTTGGTCACTGGCTTTGCTGTGGTCACTGGCTTTGCTGTGGTCACTGGTTTAGATGTAGGACTTGAAGTAACATTATTCGGAACATTTCTGTTAAAACATATTAAATATTATTTCAACTCATACATATTTTCTCCTGCTATCTAAAATAGACAAAGACATAACTCCATGCTCTATGCAAAATTTGCTATCTCACCAAAATGCACGCAGTAGCTTTTATATATTATATATAGCATTGCATATACTAAATTCCTTCCTTTTAGGATCTGTGCCACAGAAAAGACATTGAGCAGCATATAAAAAATAGAATTATTAAAAAGGAAGCCTCTATTGTACTGTAAATACACCTGAAATCTTATTTTCAATTTATAAAAGCTGGAAGAGGGTAAAGAAATAGAAATAAATATTGTCATAATAATAATACTTATTGTTAATAATAAATAGTAAAAATAAAATATTTAAATAATGCTCTAATTATAAAAATTGACCAACTGAAACACATACACCAAAAACTAAGATCAGTTAATAGCTACGCTCGTTATAAGAAAGTAGCCACTCAACAAGATGCTGTGTTAAATGAAGCTATCTATGAAATAGACATAGAGAACAGACTTGTGGTTGCCCCGGCAGTGGGGGCGGGGGGCGGTTGGGGGAGGGATGGAGTGGGAGGTTGGGTGTTATCAGATGTAAGCTGTCATATACAGGATGGATATATAACAAGGTCCTACTGTATAGCACAGAGAACCATAGTCAATAACCTGTGATAAACCATAATGGAAAAGAATATTAAAAAAAGAATGTATATATGTATAACTGAATCACTTTACTGTACAGCAGAAATTAACACAACATTGTAAATTAACTATACTTCCATTAAAAAGTTTAAATAAAAAAATAAGCAAGATGCTGTGTTGAGCTGGAAAATGATCAAGTCGGCATACGCTTTCATTCCTAGGGCATGTTGTATATTTTTGTTTGTATTAATTTTTGTGTATGTGGTTGTTTTTCTCACAATTTCTCGATTTACTATGAATCTCTAAAGAGAACAGCAACATAACCATCAGACATGGTAGCACAGACCCAATTTTGTTCATTACTTGCCCTGAGATGAACATTCATTATTTTATAGAAATGTCATGCTATATGGCATAGGCAGTATATTTTCAAGTTGCTATCATAAAACTTCAGATACTAGGTTGCTTTGTTCATTCTGTTTTCCTAAAGATAAAGTTGAGCCAACTTGACGGAATGTTCGAGGGAAATTATACAGATAATACAAGGCTAGAAAAACAGAACCTGTGAAGCTAGATCAAGCAGAATGAGCATGATAGCACCAGAGAAGGGTCACCACTGCCTCGGGAATGATTTTCAACTTACTAGGCTGAAATGTGAAGCGTTCCCTCTGAGGACAAAGGCAAAAGCTGAAGGAGTTAAGGGGTATAGGGAGAAGTATGGGCAGTTGGAAGAGGTCACCCTGGGGCTCAGCCAGGAGTAAGGCAGGTAGTCACTTTACAAGGATAATTCGAATCTGCATCTCGTCTGGATGCAACAGACAAAACCTCCCCTTCTCCCAAAGCATGATCCTCTGTGGCCTTCTCTTGAGGGGCACAAATTGCTGGTACAGTGCCTGACCTCAGTTCCTGCCACCATGTCCCCCTTGCCCAGCCCTCTGTCACACAGCCACAGTGCCCTCCTCTCTACTCCTGCAGTTGGCACCAACGATGGCGCTGGACATAAGGCCACGGAGCATGTGCCGAGCAGCCAGCATCACCATGGGCACTGCAGCCCCACCCACCTCCCAACCATCTCATCGGTCTTCCTAGGAGACCTTGCGTGTCACCTCCCTTTGCTGACACCACCACCTGTGTCATTACAGCATTAATCATTTTGAGAGATGGGGAGTCCATTTTTTGCTTAATGTATCCAATCTTTCTGTATGAAATCATTGCACACCAGTTATAGTAGACTGTTGGGACATATGGCCCCAGTGGCCCATTTTCTCTGTACCCATGCCCTTTGCAATGTGATGTGGCAGGTCCCCCCCAACAAGCCCAGCTCCCCACTCTTGAATCTAGAGAGGCCAGCTTTGGACACGCTTTGGCCAATAGGATAGGGCACAGGTAACAGTGTGCCAGCTCTAGCCTAGACCTCAGGAGGCCTTGCTCACCTCCACCTTCTCTCTCGGAACCCTCCCAGTCTCCTTGTGCACAAACCCAGGCTTGCCACATGGATCCCAGATGAGCCACCCACATGAGACCACCCTAGACCACCAGTCCACAGCTGACCAGCAGCTGACCACAAACATGAAAATGAGCTCCGTAGAGGCCAGAAGAACTGCCCAGCTGAGCCCAAGCAAAACCCACCAGCCCACAGAATCTCAAACTACATAAACAGTTGTTACTGTAAGCCGCTAAGTTTCAGGTAATTTGTTACACAGCAAAAGCTAACGGATACAACAGACTCTTCCCCTGAAATGCCCCACGTGACATTTGGGAAGTCACGTTTTCTGGATTTCAACATCCTCACCCCATAAAGTTAGGTGTTGGCTGAAGGACCTCTGCATTCCCTCTAGCGCTCTAATTTCTGAGGCAGTTATTATAATCACTTACATTTGTTTGTAACCAAACTGCACAAGATTCTTTGCCGGTTGGTCCCCTTGGAACCAATCACACTGTTTCCTGATATCTGGGGACAGGTAAAAAGCATTTTTACCTAGAGAAAAAGAGAGAAAGAAATATTTAAGGGCATGTGAACCACATGCAAATTAAAATCAATCTGCTAAGGAGTTAAATGGATCACGTATAGGTAGTCCGTGAATATTTGTTGAATTAATTCATTCTTCCAGACAATCTAAGTCCAGTGATTTGAAACATGAAGCATAATGGTACTTGATCCATAAAACATCTTAAGCCTGTATCTCCTATTTGGCAATATTTGGGTGATTAGGTTAAAGGTAACGCTTACTCAATGTGAGGGAAGACAGGAATAGAAGAAAAATCAAGTGCAGAATTTACCAAGTTCCAAGCTCTTGAACATCACATTATAATAGAATTACTTTGAGCATTTTCTCAATGCTGTTTAACAGAACTTCTGTTTTAATTTTCCGAAGACGTTAATAGCGGCTCCTGGGTGAACTTGCTGGCCTACCCTTGCTTCACATTTTTCCCCTAAAACTTTAGGGGGACGGGTCATACTTTATAAATCTCCCTCATTTGTTAGATGCTTTCCTGTGCCTGACTCCATCAAGGCAGTGATGAATGATACGCCTCCTCCAGGATGTGCAGTCTACTGGGACCACATACCCATAAATGAATGACCAACGGGCCATGTAATAGATGCGGTAAGTACAACATCCAGATTAACAATGCCCAAGCCTTGGGAGTAGGGACCATCGCAGTGAGCAGGGGCTCTGGAGATAATTTTTGAAGACGAATGCGGGTTTGTTGCTGAAGCAAGGGTGGAGATCATTTAGCGGAGGGAGACCCATATTGGGTAAAGGCTCAGAGGTATCCAAGTGTAGGGTTGGGGGCTAAGCCCAGATCAATGCTGCTCCTTCTAGAAGCTTCCCTGATCCCCATCAGGGCACACTCAATGTGACATAATAGCGTATTATGTCATGCCTAATAAATGTGCACTTGACCCCTTCACCCACCTAGACTATAAACTCCCAGGGACACAGTCCATGGCTGGGAGGGGTCTAGTCAAGTCTGGTTGAATAAACGAGTGAACAAGGGCAGGATTCCCATCTGTGTCAACTGCCAACCCCAGCTCCTAACAGTGTGTCTGGGATGTGGTAGGTGCCAGTATACACTTGTTGAATGAATGGACGGGTCAACACGGGCACACTAGCTATCATTCCCATGCCCGCGGCCCCATCCCTGGGAGCCAAGCGTGTGCAGGACTTACTGCTGATGAAAGATGGCAACAGCCTCCCAAAGCGCATCAGAGGCTCTTCGTTGAGCTCAGTAGACTTGTCCATGTGTTTGAAGAAGACGTCGTTTGGTTCACTGGCGAAGCTGTACAGCTCCCTGACGTTCACCTTCCTACCAATGCCCAGGATCACGAAGAAGTAACCCTTGCATTTGGCCTGCAGGATGGCTCTCTGGGCCTCCTCCAGCTGCTGGTTCTGCACCTCGCCCGTCAGCATCAGGACCACGAGCTTCAGGTCCCGTGGGTTGGGTGCACTTTCAAAGATGTTCTCGATGGTATAGTCGATGGCACTGCCCAAAGCCCTGGTCCCCTGGAGCTGTGTCATCCTGCTGCCGAGGAAGGCCAGGAGCTTCTCCTTGGAGCCGTAGTCAGTCAGGGAGAATTCCACCTTCACGGGCGGCACGCTGGCGTTGCCCACGTACTCATAGGGTGCGTGCTGCATGACCGCCACTCTGGCGAAGTGCTGGGAGGCCTTGGGGTCCGGGCTCACGTCCAGCTGTTGGACCAGGTACTCTATGTACTTCCTCATCTCATTGAACTGGAACAGAGTGGTGGACTCGGAGCTATCTAAGATGAAAGCCATGTCGATATCCACGTCACTGCCCGCTGCTCTCCGGTCCCTGAAGGAAGGCCTCCAGCTGCCGAATCCACAGGATGGGTCGATGTTGCAGATGTCTAGAAAGAAGCATGGCAGCACGTTTACTCTGTGACTCTCCTGGCGAGATACTGCACATCAGTCTGCAGGGAGTCTGGGGTCATTAGAATTGTCACATAATGTAGAAACCTATGTATACCTTGCTGACAATATCGTGGCCAGATTTCAGTTTTCATCACCTGGCACTTACTAGAGGAAACAAATCAAGCTGAAATCCTTGTTAATAGACTATGGCATTGGCATAATGAAAGAAAAGAAAAGAAAAGAAAACTACCTTACTTCTTTGCCACTCCTTGAAGAAATGTGTTCCAGAAACACATTACCAGAAAATAAAACAAAACCAGGTAATAAAATTCTGGACTCCAAGGTCAAAACATAAGCAGAGCCCACTTCCTCCTTTGTTACCTACAGAACTAATCATTCTCTTAACAAAGAGAGGCTCTGTTTGGGGGCAGTCAGCTTTAAGCATGGAAACTACTTACGCAGCATACACACTGGTAAATACAAGGCTATGTGAATCTTCATTTAACTCAAGCTCTTTGTACAGATGATGATTATTCACTCAAATGTCCCTCTGTGGATAGTATGTTTCGCAATTGCAGCCGGACAGATTTTTTCTCTTAGAGAAGCACCTTACCCAAGCAAACGTGACAAGTCAGGACGTTCTTCAAGAAGTCCGTGAGGTCTCCGCTAGCTGGTAGGATAAGGGCATGACCCACCGCTGTGTTATTGATCTGGTTTAAACAAAAGGAAATCCTTAGTAGGAGTACACAGGATAAGTTCCCATTTGAAAATGTAGCCGAAGAATACATTAGAGTCACATCAATTAAATAAACCCCCCAATAGATCAATATCTTCTCTTTCTTGGGAAGCGGGGTTAGGAAGGAAGGCACTGATTATGACAGGAAAACATAGGTTTTCTTCCAATGAGATGAACCAGAGCTCAAATCCCACTCCTGCACTTTCTGCTGGACCTGAAGCACAATTATTTAACTTCTCTGGAATTCAGTTTCCTTAGCTGCAAAGTGGAGATAATGGTAAATTCCCATGAAGTTATTTGGAAGATTAAATTGGATAATGTATGTAAAGTACCTGGTATAGCCTCTACCAGACAGCAGGGACCTAAATGTCATTGTTATCTAGCAATAATAATAGCAACTAACAAATATTCACTCCGTCCCTCTCCCATGGGCCCAGGTCTAGAAAGGGATTTAACAACAAAGCAAGTTATGAAATCACTTCCAGAAGACTCAGAATGTCCTGCCCATCACAGCCCCTGGCACATCATCATTAAATTGAATAAATGAATGAATATTTGACTTTTTGAACTTGCTGAAACTATGCTTTTTAGGAAACGTGCGTGGTTCTGGATCACTCAGCCCTCACAAGGGGAGATGTATACACGATCCCCTAATAGGAACGTAAGGCTGGTAGCCCAAGCTGGAGTTGAAAGCCCAATACTGTGTTCTCAAATTGGCCTGGAGTTTGGCAGAATAAACCCTAAGAGATGGTGCCAGTGACCCAATTGTCTCTTGCTGACGTGGCAGTGATAAAACCATAGAATATCCAGATTGGAAAGGAAGACGTTAGGGACCATCTCATCCACCAGCCTCTGTTACAGGTGAGAAATCTGAGACACAGAGAGGGTAAGTGACAGAGCCATGTTACTTTCGGTGACTTAAAGCTAGAAGGTGATCGTACTAACACTAGAGGCAAGGCCTCCTCACTCCTGGTCCCGCTGTGGCCCTTCCTGCCCATCATCCACCCATCCTGGACTGCAAAACCAGAATCAGCATTGAGTAAATATTAATTGACTAATTAATCTTTTTATATATATATATATTATTAGTATGACAATTATACAAGTCATTCAAGCAAAGAATAAGGAAACACTTAGCTGCTTCATAGGCTAAAGCTAATGCTTCCTTGTCCTATGCTTAAATAACTTGTTTAATTGTTAGATGCCAGCCTGGCTGAGAAATGTTTGAACAGGGATGCAGCTTGGGTGTTGGGCTCGCTGATGGCTGGAGAACCTCGCTAGGAGACTGTAGGCCTCCAGGATCAGCCTGGGAGAGTCTCCTCCAAGAAGCGAAGAGGGACCTGGTGGGAATAAGTCATGGGCATTTGGATGTCCATCTAGTGCCAGAGCCATCAGGCTGTTCTGGAAGTCTCACAAGTGAGATCAGCCTCATCTAGAAGCTATGGGGTGCAAACCCATCAGGGAGGGTACAGTTGCACCCGAGCACCTTCTCAGAGTCAGAGATGCCCAGAGCACAGACCTGCAGGGCGTTGACCAGCTGCCGGTCCTCCTGGCTCGTGAGGAACAACGGTGTGATCCCAGCATCCGAGAGCTTGAGCACGGCCTCCCTGAGCTGCGGGGACTCCCTCGTGGGTTTATTGCTGAAGAAAACAGCCACCTTCCTCATCAGGAATCCATTCCGCACCCGCTTAAACGTGTTTCTGGCCACGAAGGACATGGCAGTTTCCAGGCTCTGTTGCTTGGACGTCAGAGCCACCTGGAGGTTCTTGATCTTGTCCTGGAGAACGGACTTCTTCTTGGAGTCAGCAAAGCGGATCTCCGTGGTGACCTCATTGTTGTAGGTGACCACAGCCACGCGGGCCCCCCGTGGGCAGTTGCTCTCGGCGATGGTCAGGTCGTGCACGACCTTCAGGACCACATCCCTCATCCGGCTGAAGGTGTCCTGGGTGACCCCCTCGGAGGTGTCCAAGGCGAAGGCCAGCTCCGTCGGGAAGACGGGGCATTCCAGGGGCCCTGTGGGAAGGGGGAGGGTTTTCACAGACAAACTACTTCCTGGAAAAGGGGTCTTCTGCTTTCCTCGGAAGGAAGTCCAATTACTGAAATGACTTACCGTAGCAGCAAGCTAGAAGAGAACAGAGAGGAGAGTGAAAGCCTGGTCCACCGGGTGCGAATTTCACACATAAGGATAAAAATGAGGCATAGACGGCAGAAAATCGTGTACTTACGACATTTATCTTTGATGCTCTGGACCAGGGCACATTGCTGGAAAAGGAAAGAAGATGTAAGAGAACAGATAGAGAAAGCTCACAGGGCAAGGGTTCGTGAGGCACACATGCAACTTACGTCCATCGAGTCACCTCTGCTGCCTTTGTAACCCTGCAAAACAAAGACGGGGGCTAAGACCTCGCAGACGTGAGGGCTGTGGAGCTTCCCGCCAAGGAACAGCCCGGGGCCCACAGACGCATGACAGAGGGAACAAGGTGGGCCCTGGCTGACCTTGATCATTTACAGGCTCTCCTTATAAATTTGATTTAACTGCTCGAAGAGCAAAGGAGAGACTTTGAGGACAGAAGTGTTTCCCCTGTAAGATAAATAGCTCCATGCCCTGGAATCCAGGATCCTCATTGCAAATCAACGTAAATCACACATTTGAACTTGAGTCTAAATGCTGCTTCTCCCGAGAGAAGAGCTGCCGTTCCCCTGCTGGCTTCCTACATCCTGTCGCAGGAGGGACACCCAGGAGTCACTTACCTACCCTGAGGCTCCAGGTCTAAGCATCCCGGGATTCCACCCCAGGGATACGCTCATGGCTGCCCTCGGCATCTCATCCCAGTGTGTGGCCACTGAGGGTCAAGCTGTCACCTCGTGGGCTAGCCAACGTCTTTCCATCCAGCTGCTCCTGTTCGTCCATCCCCCGCTGCAACTGGACTAACCATCTCCCGTTAAAAGCTCCTCTCCAGATTAAACACCTGACTCTACCATCTTCTTCTGGGTTCAACCAACCCAACCCTCTAACCTTTCTTTCTAAGGATGATTTTCCCACTTCCTGAGTTATCTTTTCCATTCTTCTGTGAACCTCATCCATTTCAATGTCAGGAGACAGTACAGGAAGAAATGCAAGCAAGGAAACAAAGACATTCATGATGAAGGATATGGAAGGACTGGAGAAAGGTGCCCTCCTGGCTCTAGATCACTAGTGGGGTTTCAACCACTAATCAATAGCTCCCTTGGGGATTTTATAGACCAAAGGGTATCTTCCCCAAACCAAGGTCTATACTATACTCCTTCCACAAGATGCAATCAAGAGGTATTCAAACGTGTTCTCTTTAGTTTGTCCTCAACACAAACCTCAAACAAACCTACACCAGGAAATTGTAAAGGCAAATCACGATACACCCTAGATTATAGAGCTCCATGTGAAACTTGCTTTAAAATTTTCTTGGTACTCTAAAACTCAAAAGCTATTTTCTCCACTGTGGTATCAGAAGGGAAGTGGTTAAAAAACAAACAAACAAACCACAACAACAAAAATGCAGACAGGTCTTTTGTGAGGAAAACAGATAGTGGAAAGTTTTCAAGGAGGACCATGTGTAAGGCACCCAGGCCTCGGGCAGCTTGATTGGAAATGGGTAGGTACTTACAGATGGCCCTGGGTAACCAGGGTCTCCCTTCTGGCCAGCTATCCCTGGAGGTCCTGAATTTCCCTAGAAGCAGAACAAACATTGCTCAGTTGTGGCAGAAGATGGAGCATTCTCAGCTTCTGCAGCTGGAAGGGGTGGTGGAGGTGATCTCGTCTAATGTCCCCCATCACCACAAGGAATCTCTCACTTTAAGAGACCTTAAGTGTCTCCAAAATTCAGGTATAGGGACAAGTGGCCCTAACAAAACTGATGTGCATCTCCCACAACTCTGTTCTCTGGCAGGTCAAGGTGAGATAGATGCTTGCCTGAGAACCTTTAAAAAGACCACTATGGATGCATAAAAAGGAGTAACTGACAATTAATTAGCTCACTTTTCGATGTAGATAACCAATCCAATGTTTTAAAACTCTACCATGAATAATAAATGATCTAGTTTGAATGTCCTCACTGAGAAAATTAACAGGATAATTACAATGAATTTAACTATATTTTAAGCTAAAAATAACTGTTAGAAGCCTTTACCCAATTCTAGGCCACAAGTTGCTAATTCAAGACTCAGGGCAATCTTAAAAGGATGAGTAAACATCCACTAGAATGTGGATTTTTTATTCTAGAATAATCCAGAATGAAAAGTAGCTTAAGAAAGAGGAGTCTTTTCATGGTGGGGAGGCGAGAGAATACATGGTCTCAGCCTGGCTCGCCCCTGAACTTGGAACCCTGGTAAGCACTTTGTGCAGCTCATGAAATCCTGTCTCCGCACCGTCTGGTGGGCATGGCCAAATATGTCTGCGCAGACTTCTGATGTCATTCATTGTGAGACTTGAGTCCCCCGGCACCAGGCGAGGAGTGGACCATGGGCTAGTGACCTTTGAGACGTATTAGACGAGGGGGCCCTCCAGACCTCCCTCTAAAGGGAGCGTGACCAAAGGAAGACAGCACAGACACAACTGCAGGGTGTCCTGAGTACATCCGTCTAAGGCTTAGGATTCCTGTACTCCCACCTCATATGATCTCTGGCCAGGTTGCAAGTGAAGAAGGGTAACTTTCAAAGAAGCAGTGGAGTCTTCAGTGTTCAGACCCGCTACCAGGAAGGTGCAGGCAAACTTACCCTTCGGCCTCTGATGCCTTTGGGTCCCAGTGCTCCGTCTGTCCCCGGCTCACCAGGATTGCCCTGGGAAGAGAGCCAGGAAGCAGCACATTAAGCTCGGAGAGGCAGGTCTAGCTGAGGGTCCCTGGGGGCCTCTGGACCACACTTCCCAGAGCGGCCAAATGGCTAATTTTGATGGATTTTCCACCAAGTTACCGGCACAGCTGTGGCATTTGCAGACTCAGTCTAAGCTTACTGAACTTGGCCTTAGAACTTACATTAATGATAACATCATACAGATTATACTGGCATCTTAAGGTTTATAAAGTATTTTATTGCAGTGCCACTTCATTTAATTCTCACGAGCACCATGACAAGGGCACATTGTCATCTCCATGTGACTGATGAGGGAGTGTCTTGGAGAGGGTGGGCCTTTCCCAAGGTCACTTGATTAGTAAGTGTCTGACTGAAGACTAGACCCAAGATATGGCGACCTTCAGTCCATGGTCACATCAGACTCACCCTAAAACAATGCTGCTGTTTACCCCCTAGGGGAATATTTACCTTTGGTCCTGGGTATCCGGGGAATCCTCTTTCTCCCTATAAAAAATAAATGACTCAGTGTTTGGTCCCAACTTAAAGTCATCTAACATAAATTACTTTCTAGCAGAAAAAATATATCCGTAGCGTCACCAAGAGAAAAAATTCACTACATTACAATTCAATTTTGAGAGATAATTCTTTAAAAATACAGCATGTCAGATGTTCAAGAATCCTCAGCAGACACATACTTTTTTGCCTCTGCGTCCTTCACTGCCAACTCCATCTCGTCCGTCATCTCCCTAAGAGTGGAAAGACAGCGTTACTGCAGGTGCCCCTGTCAGGCACACCATGACCTTCTTTTTCTAAAGCCCTGAGCAGTGGGTCTTTGCATCCCTGGAATGTTCCCAGATCAAGGTACAGCTCAAGGAAGAGTCCCTAGTCCTATCCCACCTTACAGTGCAAACAAGACCGTGTCTGTACTAAAGAACTACTACGAGCTATTGGTAGAGATGCTGTTTGGATGTAGAATCAAAGACGCATGGAACCAGGGAATCGTAGAGTTGATAGGACTCTTGAAGGCCACCGTGGTCTATGCATATATGAGTCTTTGATTCTACTTCAAAGCAAGAATGCAGGACTCAGTCTCACACCCTCCTGAGTCTTCTGTGCTCAGCCCTTACTCCCCTCTCCCCGGTGCCCCTTCCCTTCCTTCCAGGTCATGCCTCTAGACTGCCTTCCTTCCCCAAACCCACTTCCCTGTACTTGGAGATCTGTCCCTACCACTCTCTCCTGGGGGCTTTCCGAACTGGACACTGTTGATTATTTCAAAAGAATCAAAAGAATTTTCATGAAATATACATTAATATCTCTAAAACATGCACAGAACATGCTCCTTAGTTAATTTACAGTTTTAAACAGCTAAAGAGCTGTGGCCCCAAATTTATTGAAACAGAATCAGGAAGAGATTTCATTCAATGGTTTGAGTAGATTTTAAAGTCTGATTTTTTTTCCCCTCTGCTTCTGAGACAGTAATAGCAATGGATTTTTAAATTTCAGTTAGCTGTAGAGAAATTACAAACACAAGAAAAGTATTTTCAAGCTTTGGGATTGTGAATCAGATCAACCTGGTCCACTTATGTAGTTTTTAGGTGTAATGACTCATTTTACAGAAAAATTCCCAATGTACTGGAGATTTCCTTTTACTGGATAGAAACGTATGTTACAACATTATTGCAAGAGAGCAGTTAGGGTATTTTTAAATAACTTTTTAAAAATGAATTCTCAAAGTTAGAATTTCCGTTGCTGGGATGTCTCATTCAAAACAAACCGTTTCAATCTGAATTGAGATCTTATCAAAGCCCATTCCATTTTAAACCAAGGACATTTATTTCTTTGCAGAAAAGCTCCATCTAGTTGAGCTCCAAAAGCATTTGCAAGACCTGAAATGAAGGTGGTTCAAGGGTCAGTAAACCACCACATTCACTTCTCAGAAAGAAATCAAGAAAAAATGTCTCTATTCACTCCCCCTCCAGTGAAATAAAAATTATTTTGAAACTTATAAGCAGCAGGTTTCACTATGTTCAATCACATCCCCAGTAACATAAGAAGCAGCTATCAAGCTGTCTCTTTGTGGAACCAACCCAAGTTGCAATGACAAAGGCCAGCCCAGCACAGGCCACATCTCCCTGCTTCCTGAGCACCTCAGCAGAGTCAGCGGCAGCCTGGGCCCCGTGCACGTGTTGATCTTACCGTCTCCCCACGAGGGCCCCGGTTCCCGATGCTTCCCTTGGGTCCTGGATCTCCGGGCTCGCCCTAGACATAAGAAACAGGGCTGAGACACCTGTGGGTCTGGGACGATTTAAAATGCGATTCCAAGCCCTGCCCTTGTTCTGGGTGACATCATCGGTAGGGTTGCCACAAGCTGCTAACTTCACCTTTTAGATGTTGATGTTAATGATTTTTTAAATTGCAACGTCCCCGTGTGGACTCCTGGAAGAGAATCCAGGAAGGCTTGTGTTTGTTCTTTTCATCATCATGGCACGGGGACGTGCCGACGGGGAGGAGAGAGAGAGACGGGAAAGAGGAAGGCGTGGAGTCGGCAGTGAAAGCCAGTGGCCCCACGAGGGGCAGAGAGGCAAGGCTGGAGTCACATGAACACACGGCTTTCCCCGAGAAAACGCTGCTTCTCAGACCGGTTATGACGAATAGTCGCTGTTCTCAAGGCTCATAGAAAGGCAGCCTGCACAGAGCAAGCTGCTGTTATCCAAAGCAGCCGGGCTCTGGGACCCTTGGATTAGCTGCATGTGACCAGCGGGGCTGCTGTGCACAGCGTCAATATCCGGAGAATATTCAGCGCAATACGGAAGTGGTCCTAGTGCCGCTCGTGTGCTCCAAGGGCCCTGAGGATGCTGAACTGTCCTCACAAGCCTGGGCGCGAAAAGATACGGCAGTTCAGCAGCGGCTGGCAGTGCTGGTTATGAGAACGCAGGCCAACCCACTGCCCACAGCCCGTGCGTGCCCTCAAGGCGGGGACACTCATCCCACTGGCCCAGCCACTGTCAACAGGGGACGCCTGGTGGAAAAGACCAGAGGGGAGAGGAAGGGATGTGCAAACCAAGCAGCTGGACAGACTGACAAACGAGGGAGCGGTGACATGGTGTCTGGCCAGGCCCCGGCCTGGGGAAACACGGGCTCCAGACAAACCTTTCTTCCCAGGGGCCCGGTTCTGCCACGTTCTCCAGGAGCACCTGCGGTCCCCCCGCTTCCCTGGAGCACGAGGAGAGGAGAGAGTCAGTGAAACGTTCGCCCTCCAAGCCAAAGCGTCCAAAGCCCACCTCCCGCAAGCCCCACCCCACCCCCTGCTGCCCCCGTGTGGAGGTCAGATCCTGCAGCTCTCTGCCACTCTCAGCCCTGGAGACCCCAGTGCAAACGTGCATGGAGATGGCTTGTGCAAACCTAAAATATGAGTGTGACCAGTTTTCACAGGTGTGCACACATCTCAGTAATTAACGTTCACCTCCTAAGTTACCGACTAGGGGACAAACACCCGGATGTATATGGCTTTACCTCCTCTCCCTTTCCACACCTCCACAACGAGCACCTGACTTTACAGGTGTGGAAACCTATACACACTTTCTCATCGAGTGAGTGAATAAGTCAACAAAGGAACATAGCTCTTAAAATGCAGTGCAGCCTACAGAGCCCAGAAATGACCCTGACAGATGCGGCAAATCCAGATGGTGGCAGCTGTTTGTACTGTTAACTATTTGAAGAGCTTCAACTCACCCCTGCACCATCTTAAATTCTTGACTAATCAGAGCTTAAATAAATATTTAAAACAAAATAGGTATTTATCAGATTTCAAGCTTGGGAAGGACTTTCCAAGCAAATAGGGGCTCTCACAAAGTTCCTCCTTCCCCTGTAAAACATTTTTGTGAATTTATGTAGCCTCAGGCCAGTTCATTGCCAGTTTATTAGTCATTACTAATTTCTGTAACAAGTTATAAGATGGCTCCCTGTCCCTGGCAGACCCAAGGGACACCAGAGTATGGGCACCCGGTCCTAGCTCAGCTACACCATGTTTCTGCCCATCATCGATAACAGCCAAGATAGATGTTGATGTTTGCAGTGACAGCGAGTTTAAGGAACACCTTCCATGTCGAACTTGAGGATGGGGAACTCCTTACACAAATACCAAACCACAGGGGCAATTTCCAGGGGCCAAATATGAAATAATACAGAGTAATCTGAGAATTTTGGTCGATTCATCTGATTTCCTGCAGACCCACCCTAAGACTTCTGCAATGAGGCCCCTCCTTCCTTTGCTCACCTCCCAGGTGGCCTGTGTTTGGAAGGGGCAGCATTGGGACTTAGCCCCTGGAGCATCAAGAAAAACGCCCTCTAACTTCCTCAGGGTGAACGAGCCAGTTGCTCTGAGGACTGAGGTTGGCCCCAGGTCTGTGCTGCCAAAGAGTCGGGCTGAGGGGTCTGTCTCCTGTTCCACCCTTCACGAAACATGGAACTCTCAGCCTGCTGGGGCAACATGCTATCCATTTAGCTAAAGAGAGGGGTGGGATCAAGACAGACTTACCCGAGGTCCAGGAATGCCTTGTTCACCGATCAGGCCTGGAGGACCGGTGAGACCAGGAGGACCCTGAAAAAGTCAAATGCCAACGTAAGTGCTGTGTGGAGGTGACACACCATGACCGCCATAATATCCACACAACGGAATATTATTCCACCATGGAAAGGAACAAAACACTGACACCGGCTACGGCACAGATAAACCGCAGAAACATGGTGCTAAGTGAAAAAGCCAGACACAAAACCTATTAAATGATTCCATTCATATGAAAGGTCCAGAATATGCAAATCCACAAAGACAGAAAGGAAATTAGTTGGTTGTCAGGAGCTGGGGGGAGGGGGCGTGACTGCTTAATGGGTACAGGGTCTCCTTTGGGGGACGATGAAAATGTTTTGAAACTAGATAGAGATGATAGTCGTGCAACATTGGGGATGTACTAAACGCCACTTTAAAAGATTAATTTTGTGTTCAATTTTGTAAAAGCAATGGTCACCTCAATTTTTTAAAAATGGCAGGGCATCTGGGAACATGTCACAAGGCACGCAACCACACTGGGGGTACTGACCTGTGCACCTCTGGTCCCCTGCTCTCCCACAGAGCCCTGCTGGCCGGGACCGCCCTTGTTGCCCTTTGAAACAAGAGAAGATGTAGGGAAGGGTCAGCCTTCTGTTCTACAGTCACATCTGCACAAGGGTGCAGGGAGAGAGTCACAGCTGTACCAGGGGTCAGAAGTGAGAGCACCATAACTCCAGGGAGAGACATTCAATACTTGGAGCCACTTTTCACTCTTAGGATCGACTCTCACTCTTCCGTCACCTTTTCCTCAAGATGACTTCATGACATGAAGCTATCTTGGACCCAAACCTGTCTTGCACAGGTGAGAGGACAGAGCCACCAAGACATGTGACTTGCTGATGACCAGGTAAGTGGGCACGTTGCGGGCAAGAGGCCCCCAGGACGCTGCCTCCCCAGTCATCTCCCTTCCCTTCTCCCCTCCCCACTGTCACTTTCATTTCGATAATCATTTCCACCGCCATCATCGTTTTTGCAAGTCTTATAGAAGAGGCTAAATTTAAGGAGATGGTAGAAAAGATGGGAGCTACAAGCTTTGATGGCGAAGGAGAGAGTAATTTTTAATTTGTGGGTGGGGTGGGGACCATCTCCCGAGAGCACACAGTGACTGACATTGTGATGACAGCAAAGAGATGGTGACTTTGAGGCTTACCTTAGCTCCTGCTGGTCCCCTTCGGCCAAAGCCTCCCTGAGGAAGAAATCACACAAATGGTGAAAGGGAGGCAGGGAGGCTGGGGGAGGCCAGGCTCCCTGGGACTTAACCCGCACCTTCACGACACCCACTGGGCCCCAGACACTGTGCCTACCCAGCCCAGAGGAAACTCTCATGAAGGGACACCTTTTCTCCTGCCCTCCCCTCGCCAAAGTTTTTCTTCCACGCTGCCCTTGTCAGTTATCCACATAGAAGTTTTGAGGATGACTTCAGACCTGCCAACCAAAATAAGGACCCCTCGGACTGCACGGCCCCAGACAGTTCCAAGTAAGGAATGTGAAACAGGAATGTCGATCTGTCTATTTTTCTTCCATTTTCCTAACTGGAGGGAGAGGTAAGACATTAATTATAATGGAAGGGAGTCCCAGACTCTCCACACTGTCCCGGCCAAATATAACACACACTCGGTTAAGTAAAGTATTCAGCGTGGGCGTACGTGAACCTAAAAGCCCGGCTGTACTTGGTTTGGGCTCATGACTTGGCAACGTCTTCCCCGATGCTCCAGAAGTGAAACTTAGTTCAAATAAACGTGGGCTCGCTGCTCTTAAGTAATCCATTAGTTCCCACCTCAAGATGGCTTCCTCTTCAGTGGAAAGGTTTGGGGTGGGAAACCATCCTGGATATATCTTTGCAAGGTTAGGGGTTGAATTCTGGAGCCTGTGACACACCAGCCTGTTACAGGCTTGGCCTATCTTCTGCATCCACCCAAGAACCACCTTCTCTGCTCCCAGTGAAAAAGCCCCATGATCTTCTGGGGACACCATTCTGCCCTGATTCACTATAATGGCAGCTTCTTTAATGGAAGACCTTGGCCTCCTTCCAGGGATGACACATGGACAAGAGGGGGAGGGGCGTGGCCAGGCCAGTCTCCACAGAGTAGCAATCTGCCGGCCCCTTCCAAAGGGGACCTCACAGAGTATGACCAGAGGCCACCTGAGCTCAGGCCACATGAGGAGTGAGGTAGCCCAGGGGAAGGATGCCTTTCATCTGGGCGTGAGCCTGGCTTAGTGATGCCCTAAGGGAAGACAGCCCTAACTTGACCCCACTGATTTCAAACCCAAATTGATACCCTGTGCATAGAATTAACACGAACCGTATGCTTGACTGTATTTTAAGTCTCTTCATGGAAACAAGCTTTGGCTCTACTCACGAACTAAGTTGTTCAGCACATCATAACAATGGAGTGTTTTCCTCATGTTTTTTTTTCATTGTAGAAATCAACAGCATTATTCAAAAATAATACTCAAAAGCTTTTAAGATAGCATTTTCAAAATTTAAGTTTTCTTCTGAATTTTAAAAGCAAGGTTATGCCCATAGTGTATCATTTGCCGAGGGGCGAGAGTGTTTCTTTTAAAAGCCCTTGTCAGCGCACACCCTCTGATCGTCAACTACGGATCCTTAACCATGTGACTGCCACGGGGGAAAGGGCTGAGGGGGCCCCGATCTGGCCCCCATCCCCAGCCAGATGCTGAGCAGCGACACCTGTCTCAGGCACCCACCAGCACCCTGAACTAGCTCTGAACTAGCCCTGAGAATTTACAGACGTCCAGACACATCTTCTCCCAGCTAGGAGGTCTGAGCTCTGTGTAACCCTGGGCCCTGGAAGCATTCAAACAGCTCCCCAAAGATCATTCATCTCCCTTTGGCTTCAGCAATTCTTCAACAAGACTCAAAGACGAGGCACGCACTGAGCGGTCTACAGCAGGCATTTCTGAAACGTCTTGAAAAAGCAATTGCGAGATGCAATTCACTAGAAAATTGACTCTGGTTTCACTGCTGGAGTTACAGCAGTACGAGAAAAACAACTATCACACAAAACAAATATACACCTCATCAGCCTCCCCGCCCTTTATCCCCTCACTCCCTCTGTATTTGTGTTTCTGTTTAGATTTTTTTAAACATTCAGTGGGATAAAGCCCGGCCAAATATTTGAAAGCAGCAAAGATATTACTTTTAAAAGTGTCTATTCAGTATGTTCTGGAAGGGGAGGGAAGCAGGCTGGGGGAGCCCAGAGTGAATGATAAGAATGAAAGGTCTGCAGAAGCAGCAACACGTGGGGGACAAGGGTTTCCGAAATCGCCTTAAATTCCCTAAATAAAGTTGCTGAGCAGCTCTGCCCCAAACAGTGTCTAGCAGAGTTAAGTAAATATCACCACGGAGCCCCCGCAAACCCCAAGAGGTACTCACGCTTTTCCCAGGTTCTCCAGGCCCTCCAGACACCCCATCTGCCCCAGGGAGACCCTGTCATGGGAAAGAAAATTAACGTAAGATTCTCGTCTGCAAAGAAGAACTTGTAACTCAAATATCGCACAAGATGCTGGGGAAAAGGAATGGATACACACAGGGCCAGTCGCACACTCTGGGGGTGCCTTAGACCCAGGTGCACTCTGCCCCCCCACAAGGCTTAGGCTTGATGAGCACTTTCTGGAAATATCTATGGGGCACAACTCTGCCGAGAGGAAGCCCCTCTTGGGAGGGACCGTTTCTGTCCCTCTTGGAGACCCCTTTGCGAGCGTGCACGCTGGCTTCCCGGGGCTTGCTGCTCCCAACCTCAGCCTTGTACATCCACAGCCTTAAAGACCACGTCGCGGCCTCCGGGGCTGGCAGTGAACCAGCTTGAGTTTAGTTTCTCGGGCTCTCGGCACAGGGGGAGTCTAGGTACACAGAGTGCTGTACCATGGGGCCGATGTCTCCGGTTTCTCCTTTGGGTCCTCTCTGCTGGCTGTCCTGTCCTGAGTTACCCTGAAAAGAGAACAGGTCCGGGAATAAGCCACGTGTGCAGGGAAAGCCGCTGCTGCTGGATCAGTGACCAGGAAAATATTACTGATGGTTTGAATGCCAGTCACTTTGGCCACATCCGATCCAGATAACGCCCATCCCACCCTGACAGAGCCTGTTGTGGGGTCAGCAATCACTCTGAGCCCCAAACAGGGGGAGCTGGCTCTTGCTCCCCCAGGAGGATGGTGGCCAGGCTGACTCTTGCCTTGTCCCGGTCTGGACCAGAAGAGGCTGTCCCAGCCATGGTCACTTGTTGACAGGCTTTATAGACCCATAAAGCAAGAAAAGCTGCAAACTCTTCCCTTTTCCTAAAGCAAACTTAAAGTGTCCTGAGACCACATTTTAGGGAAACTTCTCAGGTCTTCACGTAAGAGGCTTTGCAAAGACTTATCTTTGCAGCGAGAGAGCAAAGACATCTCCAGCCACCCCAAAATTCTAAGAAAAGGGCAAACCACATATTTTGCCAACATGTTTTAAAGCAATTTCAAGAGTAAAATTCTTCCTTTCAACCCACTTCTCCCCACAAATCCCTTCCCCGGACTCAAGTCTCAAATCGGTGACAAGGATTTCCCCTTACCGGGTCACCTCTGATCCCAACATCTCCTCTTTCTCCTTTGCCTCCTTTGGGTCCTTTGTCACCCTAAATAAAAACCACAAGCAGAGACTGAGAATTAGATGAGTTTCACATATTTATCTCACCCTCAAAATTGTGTTCTTCCAATCACAAATGTTAAAAAGAACAGTGTTTCAGCATTTACCATTTATTCATTTGCCATGAAGGTAAAATTATTTCCAGATACTTCAGGCAACCCACAAGTATTTATTGGGGACCCACTCTGTGCCAGGCGCTGGGGATTTATTTCAACAAAACACACTCAGTCCTTGCCCAATGGGACATACTCTCCAAACAAGAAAATATAATGTAAATATGTCACAGCTGACAAGGGACATAGGAGATGCCAAGGATGCACCCCAGGAGGTCAGGGAAGGCTGCCTGGAGGAAGCGGTCTTAACATACACAAGTAAAAGAAATAATCCCTAAGTGAAATGTTCATAGTTTTTCCATGACAGTAACACTGCAGAAATATACTTACCCTTCTTCCTGGATTCCCTTTCTCTCCAGAAATACCAGGCAATCCTTTGTCTCCCTGCCAAAGACAATGATAAAATGTCATTCCTGGCACAACTTCTACCACAGACTGAGGTGTTAGTCACTGGAATCTTCAGGACCAAAAGCAATTTGCACTTAGAGTGTAAAATCACTTACATCTTCACCGTCAAGACCATCCAGACCAATTTCTCCTAGTTCACCCTGTGAGGGGACAAGACACACAGGTGAGTGTAAAATATGGCAAAACACTGGGAAAGTTTTAAATATAAAAAGAAGAGCAAGCTTAAGTACCTTCTCTCCTGGGAATCCACGAGAGCCCTGAAAGGGAAGGGAAAGAGGAAACATTAGCTCCTTCCCGGAGGCTGAATAGAATAGGCTAGAATAGGCTAAGGGCTCCCCCCTCCCCGTCCCCAACTTAAAAATCAGTGTCTGAGGCTTCCCTCTGGCTCACTGGTTAAGAATCCACCTGCCAATGCAGGGGACACGGGTTCGATCCCTGGTCCAGGAAGATCCCATGTGCCGCAGAGCAACTAAGCCCGTGCACCACAACTACTGAGCCTGAGCTCTAGAGCCTGCAAGCCACAACTACTGAGCCCGTGTGCCACAACTACTGAAGCATGAGCGCCTAGAGCCCGTGCTCTGCAACAAGAGAAGCCACCACAGTGAGAAGCCCGCGCACCACATCGAAGAGCAGCCCCGCAAACCACAACAAGAGAAAAGCCCGCGCGCAGCAGCAAAAACCCAACGCAGCCAAAAATAAAATCAATAAAATAAATTTATATTAAAAAAAAGTCAGTGTCTGAAAATTCACTCACTGTTAGAGATTCGTCTGTTTGGCTAGCTCTCTCTCTATCACGAGGGGATCATAAAACTAACTGGCCTGGACCTGAGCACTTGGGGAGTGTTGGCTCTCCGGGCAGGAGGGCTGGGCCCTGAAGGCCAGGGACAGGGGCTCCAAGGAGGCCCCTTTATAACATTGCAGTGGCCTGTCTCTCAAACTGCAGCAAATTGAGGAGAAAGTTCATCAGCCCTTGACTCCAAGTATTTCACACACAGAACCTTCCAGCACATGAGTCCTTTCCCTCTGTCTCCGCCCCCCTCCACTTCCCTCACTCCTCCCAGGTCCAGGGGCTGAAGCTGCCGGGCACTGGCCTTCTCTCTTCCCTGGCCCACATTCTGTCTGTCCTCATCAGTGTGTCCTGACTGCTTCACATTGCCATACGAAACTGTTTCTCCAACCTCAGGCTCCCTTCTCGGCATGGTGTGCGCTCCTGAACCCGCCACACCCTGGGCTGCCTCTGTGCGAGGCCACTGGCTGCCAGCACTGAGCAGAGAAGCCGGGGCAGGCATCTTGCTTCCCCAGGAGGCACTGGAGAAAGTGTCCCCCTTCTGCACGCGCCACCGACCGCCCTCTCCCCGCTGGGGCCTGGTGCCATGGTCCCCTCCCCACACATGGGGGCCACCGCACTGTACCTTTATGCCTCTCTGCCCGGGGCAGCCCTGGAAACCTTGCGTGCCGTTCACACCAGGTGGGCCGCGCTCACCCTGTCAGGAGAAACAGAGGCATTTTGCAAGTTAGAGCTTCTTGTCACGTGTCTCCACTGAGTAGGGAGCCCTGTGAAAGGCGTGCGTTAGGAAGCGGTCCACTGGCTGGCGGGCTGATGTGCCAGGCGGGGCCTCCAGCATCCCCGCCCGCGGCCCCCGCAGGCCGACCTCTGCACAGGGCCTTGAACCTGCAGTTCCCTCCCCTGGAGGCGGTGGGGTCTGGGAGTGTCTGCAGCACAGAGGGCACTTCCTGGTGGGCGGAGGATAAGCAGGCCTCAGGGTACTGGGTCTGGGTGGAGGCTGGGCCCCGTGGAGAACCCTCAGGCTGGCTCTCCTCGATATGGTCCTGGGCTCCCAGCTCTCCAGTGGGGTCCGGGCCCAGCCCTGACACCCGGCACTGCCGGACGGGACCTTGGTGGCTTCAACTCCTCCCGCTGGGGCCCTCTCTCCCCATCCCAGTGCTGGCCATGGTCCTGGGCTCCCAGCTCTTCTATGGGGTCCAGGCTCAGCCCTGACACCCGGCACTGCCAGATAGGACCTTGGGGGCTTCAACTCCTCCCCCTGGGTCCCTCTCTCCCCATCCCAGGGCTGGGCCTTGTTCTAGTGTCTCAAAAGTTCTCAAACCACTTCTGGGCAGGATTCTGCTTCCCGAAGGCCCTGCTTCAGGCTCTACCCACCCCCAAATGGACCCCTTGGTGACTGATAACCCATTCCGGCAACCGCCCTCTGGGAGGCTGCCCTCAAAGGGCGTCACCGCTAAAATCCTGACTGGGTTTCCCCTGCACCCCCAGCTCCAGCAGCCTCTCATCTCTGCCTGGATGTCTGAATTTGGTAGATGCTGGGTTTGCCATCCTCAGTGGCCCTCTGTCTCAGAAGCCATTTAGTCCCTCCCTCTGAGATGGAACACGTAAGAACCTGCACTTCCTACCCACATTTGTCATCCTCAGACTAGTTTCCGTAGTGTAGAAATCTGAGTCAAGTTGTTACAAAAGTTAGAAAGTAATTTTTTTCTGGTGGAAAAGACTGGAAACAGAACAGATGAAGAACCCCACAATTCAATCCCAACATGTAAAGAACAAGGAGGGAACAAAGATTTAAGGAATAAAACAACTTTTACTTACAGGTCCACCCTCATCACCAGGATAACCTCGGTAGCCATCTTCTCCAGGAATACCCTAGAACAAAGTAAATCGTTTCCTTGGTTAAATGCTGTGGCTTTCTCTGTTTCCTACTTAAGCATCTCTTCACCCCCCCTGCATTTGGTAGAGCGGTGCTTTCGGTGTCCCTGGAACGTGACAGTTTCCTACTCATTATTTCAGTGCAATTGTTCTATCAGGATCTTTAAGGCTCTTGATCTACCAAGAAATCCTGTGCATTTCCTATAACTTAGAGGCAAATGTGAAGAATCCCTGCTGGCCGTCCTAGAGAGGCTGCCAGTCAATGATGCCACTGGTCTTAACATAATTTTATAAAATGAAGAACCAACGCATAAAAGAACCCAGTGGAAAGGGAGGAGGGAGCAGACACAGGGACAGGGTCTGCCCCTCAGATCTGTCCTACAGCACAGCTAGTTCCTTCTCCTCCCTTTTCCATCTCCCCACCATCATAGCAGAGAAATTCCCCAGCCAAAGTAATGACAGCTCTGAAATCTAGTCTCAGGTGTAAGAAAAGGGTAAAACCACCATACCTTTGGCCCAATGCTGCCAATGGGCCCTCGGTCTCCTCTTTGTCCAGAACATTTGCAAGGAACCCCACAGCAGGCTTTCTCGGCAATGTTGTCCTACCAAGACAAAAAACGAAGCTTAGATCTCAATAAATACCTAGAAAAAAGGCATAAGTGTGCCGTCTGAGGACTGTGGCATCCACAGCAAGAGATAAAGTCACCTCCTATGGCACTCTCTTGAAGGCTTAGCCATTGGTGGGTAGTAGGGTGTCACAAATGGACTCTGAAGAGCCACCAAAGATAATGCGTCTTATTCACGATGTCACCTCTGGCTGGGCCTTATTTCTAGAAGTTTCCAACATAGATATTCAAGCTTCAGATATTAAGTATAGCTTACATATTTTTAAGCTTCAGAAGGCAAAACCTGACAAACCGTTGCAGATGGCCAGGATGGAAGGTGGTTTCAGAGCAGAGACCATATGCCCTTCCCCAGAACCCTGGTCAGAGTCACGGAACACGGCGCCAGCCTGGAGGAGGCCTGGGAGCAGCTGTGGGGCGGGATCCCTGCCTCTGAGCCACAAGCACCGCACCGCCCGTCACCAATGACTCCAGCGCCCATCAGACACCCTGGACATTCCCTCCCATCCCAGCCCCTGGCCTTATACGGGAAAGCGCACACCCAAAGTACATTTCCACCCGCTAAACTCATGATGGTCAATGCCTTTTCTTGCTGTGAATTTCCTAGAGTTTTCACTTTCTCCCATGTCCTAGGTTTGTCAATTAACTCAACTTCCTTACACTCAATAAAAAAATCCGAATTGCAGCCCTGGGAAGAAGGTCGGAGGGCAGGAAGGAGTCAGCTTGTCCCATAGGGCACCGCTGCCTCCGCCAAAGAACCTCTGAGTTGAACACTCAGCCCCCTCATGTCCCCAAAGCCCCCAGCCTCACCCCCAAACCCAGGCATTAACCCCACCTGCTGAGAGGCTGAACCCAAGAGGATTAGGAAGCCTCATGGGGTGCCCTCATTTGCTCCAAAGGAAACTAGAAGAGAAGGCAATGGAAGCCCATTTCCACCCAGAAATAGTCTTTCATTTCCTGCATATTCTTGTTTTCCCTGTTTCCTGTTTACAGAGGGAAGGGTCAATCTCAATGTTATGGCTTCTCAACAGTCTTATAAATGAAAAGAAGTCTCATTAAAGGGAGCAGAGGAAACTCTAAGGCGACAGCTACCTCGACACCCATGCCCGGGTGGCCGTCTTTCCAGTTCTCAGATAGCTCTGTTTCCGTGACTCATGTTATGGCAATAAAGTAGGTCCCAAGTAAATTACATGAATTAAATTGCCCACCCAGTGGTCTCTCCTCCATTTGCCTGGTGATAGCGGACTGCGTTATCCTGAGATGCCCAATATTGCGCTATCTAAACCAGTTTGTGTGTAGATACATAAAACACTCACAAGTTGCTCCGCTAGTTCATAGTCTAGGTCCAGCAAGTTCAGTCTCAGGGGCCGGTTGTACATGAATCCTCGCCCAAACTCCAGTTGCATCAGCTGCTCCAAGTTGGCGACACGTTCAAGGCCCACCAAGATCAGAGCTCGGACGCCTGGGGGCACAGGTACACTTAAGAAGCCTCACCTACGCATTCAAGAGCCACAGCACTTTTCCTCCTGACTCTCTTTTATTTTTTAAAGAAAACTTCAGTATAAAATTTGGCCTTTAACTGAAACATGCTTAATCACACTAATTAGCTGCTCCGAAGAGTTGGAATACTGGAACTCTGGACTCCTCTGAGCAATTGTTTCTGATCTGTCAGTAAGTAAATGGATTAATGTAACTCTAGGAAACGACACCATGAAGTTTATTCATACATAAGTTCTCAAGCTCTGGTCTTACGTAACACAGGTATCCTGTAGGAAGAATTGAAATCCCACATCTCCAAAATCAGATGATAGCAGGTCTCATCTCCATTGCTCTGGAAAAGCAAGCTAATAAATAGAACATTCCTATGATAAATTATGCTTCAACAAATTCTTCTTAAACCTCTAGTGTTAGCATCCACTTTTTTGATAGCCAGTGCTACCAAATTCCAAAGCAGTTGAACAGTCAAATAGTACACCTGATAACAGGTATCCTTGCAAACCAGTCACCTTAAATTTCCAAATTTTATGTGAAAGTGTATCTTTTCTTAACATTGGAGTATTTTTGAGCTGTGATAACAGCAAACGGAAAATACAGCAAGATTTTTTGCTATAAAATTAATTCCTAGCTTATATAATACAGCCCAATGAATCAAAACTTCACGTTCTTTTACAAAAGCATCATGCTTTCTAGATGTTCTACCACAGGAATGAGCCTGAGACCCCATGGGGTCTGTGCCAGGACTTGGTAATAGAGCTGTCTGTGTAAGTATGGGATCCTTGCTGCCCCATCCTGTAGCCCCAGGCAGGCGACAGAGGACCAAAATGCTGGGATGAGGTATCCTCCAAGAGAAGCCGCTCTCCCAGAGGGTCCCTTAGTGGAGTCGTTTCTCTCCAGCCCAGCAGTGCGCCTGCCTCCCCCAGGTTTACTTCTCCCATAGAAAGCCCCAGAACCCACCTTCTTGTCGGAGTTCCTCTGACGCTCTTTGTAACTCAGCCAGACCTCCATCCACCCCATCAGTAAAATGAATGACCACCTGAAGATAAAAGATACGTCAAGCGCCAGCCAAAAGTAAAAGAAACATCACAGACCCTTGAGAGAAGGGTTAGCCAGTCCAAAGCCTCCACCTTACAGCAGAGGAAACTGGGGGCCAAGGTTGAGAAACAATCACCCCATGTTCACAGTTCCTTGATACTGTGCAATAAATGAGGTATAAAATAAATGGGTATAGGGTAGGACTTGATTTATTAAAAAGCACAATCAACAATGGAAATAAAAAGTTTATCTCATTCTCTTATTTAGGGGATGTAGTTTCTAGAAATCATGCGTATGTGTATGCGTGTGCATGCGTGCGTGTGTGTTTGTGTGCCCGTGCTATAGGCTCCAAAATTCATATTTTGAAGTCCTAACCCTCAGTGCCTCAGAGTGTGACCATGTTTGGCAAAAGGACTTTTAAAGAGGCAATTAAGTTAACTGAGGTCATTAGAGTGGGTCCTCATCCAATACGACTGGTGTCCTTCTAAGACGAGGCGATTAGGACACAGACACACACAGAGGTAAAACCACATGCAGACAGAAGGAGAAGACGCCATTTCCAAGCCAAGTTGAGAGACCTCCAAAAAAACAACCCTGACACCGCTCTGATCTCAGACTTCCAGCCTCCAGGACTGTGAGAGAATAAATTCCTGTTGTTTAAGCCACCCAACCTGTGGAACTTTGTTATGGCAGTCCTAGCAAACTGATTGTGTGTGTGTGTGTGTGTGTGTGTGTGTGTGTGTGTGTGTGTGTGTGTGTGTTTGTATGAACCAATACAGAGAAAGAGAGAGAGAAAAGTAAATACAAATAGAGAACATAATGCATTTAATGGGCAGGACTATGATTAAACATGAATTACCCACAAATTCAATGCATTCAAGCTTAATTACTGATTTCCAAGATTTTTTTTAGAGCTTTAGTAAAACTAGAAGAAGATATCCCATTTCAGCCCAGTTGATAATAAAGGACTCTTACATATAGGCACAACCAACCCCATCAAACATGAAGAGCATCTATAGGAGAACAGTTTGGGGAGGGGGCTTCCAGGCATCAAGGTTTGCCCCTGCCCAGTAAAACCCAGAGATGGCACAGGAAGCGGAAACGAGGCAGCCGTCCTCACCTTCACACTGTCTGGCGAGGCCTGCCGGAACTTGTTCTGGTAGAGCTTCAGCGTGTCCGCAGTGAGGACGTAGGGGTGCTCGGTGCGCATGTTCTGGAACTTCTCAAACAGCTCTGGCTGGTACTCAGCGAAGTCAAAGGCCTCCACGGGGCCTGAGGGCGTGTTGGCCACCACGGACACCCGCACCGTGGGCAGCTGGCTGCCGCTGCAGCTGATTCTTTGCATCTGGCTGATTCTATTCAGGATGGTGTCCATCTTGGACTCAAAGCCCCTCTGAGCCACAAATACGTTCTGATCTCTTGAACCATCAAAGCCCAGAATCACATCCAGGTTACAGACTGTAAAGGGAAAAGCAGGCCATGAGCTCGAAGTCGAGCTGCCGAGATGTGTTCAACCTACAGGCACAGCTCGGGACGTGGACCAGGACACCACACTCAAGTGCAAAATGGGACCTTCTGTGTATGAGCGCTGAGAAGCAATTACCTCTGCCTCTCTCACTGGGAAAACTCATGCTGACTCTTAGGAGCCAAAATTGTTGGCCATTCAGTATGTTTGCTTTGCTGATATTCATCAACTTTGGCATGGTATACAGTCAGTGTCTATCTAAATGCATCCCGAGTTTGTGCTTTAGACTAAACACACTTGAGAACGCAAACACTCTGATCTCAAATAATTGATCTAATAAACCTACAAACAGAAACAGGCATCAATCAGTCTGAATTATTTAGGGGATTAAAGAGTAGGGGGTGGGGAGTAAATGTGGTAAGAGCAAGAAAAGAGAGACATCCACTCCTATCCTGGAACCACATCCGATCACAGTAGTAGGTGACAACCAGGACCCAACCCACGTGGATGTCAGTCAATGCCTGACACACCAGATGCTATAGGAGCCCAGAGGCCAGCGCTGGGGATCTGGGTAACCAGGTAACTCACCAACATCGACAGGACATGGTTGAAAATATGCACCTAAAGGGCATTACCTTTGGAAACATCAGGCACACCAGGACATAAGGTTTCATGCATCGCGTCATGCAGAGTTTCCAAAACCTGCTCGCTCAATTCCGACAGCTCCTGGACGTTCCCCACTCGGAACGCCGTGGCACTGTTGGACGCGACCTTCCCAACCTCCTCTGAGTCGATGTTCCTCACGCCCACCGCGAACACTTTGACGCCTCTCTGGGTGAGTGCCAGGCTCGCGTCCTGGGCATCCTCCACCGACCTTCCTCCGGTGATCACAAAGGCGATCTGCGGGACTCTCTGATCCAGGCGGCTGCCTGCCTCTGGCACGAAGTGATTCAGCCGCAGGTGCTCCAGGCCCACCTTGGTGTTTGCGTGCCTCCCCCCTTTGTAGACCACCTTGTTGATGGCATCGATAATCTGCTCCTTGGTGGAAAAGTCCTTCAGGAAGAATTCGTCAGTGGGGTCAGAGTTGTACTGGACCAGCCCCACTTGGATGGAATCTCCCCCTTCATAAACCGTGTCCACAATTTCAGACACGAAACGGAGCACTTCCTGGAAACTGTCCCTCCGGAAATTGATGGAACCATCCAACAGGAACACGATGTCTGCTTTCTTTTTCTCTAAAGATGATTACAATGAAAAAAAAAAAGAGAAATTTGGTTTTTATATCCAGAACAAAAACACAAAATGTAAAATGATTAAAATAAGGCATTCCTGTAATTCATTCACAGTGGACACCTTGGGCTCTATTCCATGCCTCTAGAGTTCCTGAATTCACAGTCCTCAAAACATGTTTAGGTGATAAATGATAAATCACCTAAACAAAAGGAAAGGAGATGTGAAAACTCAGCGGAACTGAGTCCCAGTTGTCCCATGCAAAATGAGATTATGCCATGGATTCAACAGTCCGTGATATGAGGGGTTTTAGGAAATGCCACTACACACTTTCCTCCTGGTCAAAAATAAATGATAGTGTCTGGAAGGAGTTGGGGGAGGTGTGCTAGAGGCAGGGAAAGGGAGGGCTGGGAGAAACAGGTTGGAAAATGGGAAGCAGACTCCGTGCACCTTTGGAGGATCACCAGCCAGCATGCCGAGAGCTTTGTTGGAGCCTGTGAAACTCAATGACATTGGAGAAAATTCCCTAATTCCAATCAAGGGATCAAGCCTGGAGTAGAGAGAAGGGGAATCCAGAGCAGTGTGAGATGTTCCACCACCAGCACAGAAGGAAGATGTGAAAGAGCTAAGTGGAGTGCAGATGCCCCATGGAAAACCAACCCTAATCATTTGCTCCAGATGTCTGAGGGGCTATCACCTGGGGTAGGAGCGAAGAAAGACGTGGGCTGGTGGAGGGACTCAGTTCGCTCTTGGCAGCCCCAAAGGTCAGACCCAGGAGCATGAGGTCAAAGCTACAGGCGGACAGCTCTAAATTCCCGGTGATACCAGTCCAAAGAAAGAGGGTTGAGTGGACCATGACCCCACCTAGGAGAGAGGCTGACTTCCAGTCATGTTCGGAGGGGTGTGGATTGAACAACTTCAAAGATGCCATTTTATTCTGAGAGCCAATGAGTCTGTGGCTAACCCTCAATGCACTTTTATAGAACCTTTCAATGGGGCTACGATTAGCCTCATGGAAACTCATGGAAGAATCAATGACCATATGCTTTCTGAGATGCGTTTCCTTCTATTCCTCCTACAATTTCAACTGAATTATTTTTCCCGTATTTAGTTTCTAATCGTATGGCAGCCACAACCCTGAGAGAAGAAAACTATTAAAATGAATGCTAATTGCTCTTTTTCAATTAAAAAAAATAATTGGTGCCCCGCTCTGTAGTCATGGGTCCCACAGCTCATACCTGGCCGTGAGGGAGAGGGCGTGTCCACTCCCGGAGGTGCAGGGGTGACCTTGGAGGGTCCAAAGGAGTTCATGACCCTTTCTTCTATGTTGGGGAGCTCTCTGAACTCCCGAACCGTGAAGACTAGTCTGGAGTCGTTGGTGATGGCCTGCAGCTCCATTCTGTCAATGTTTCGGTCTCCTATCCCTAAACTCACAATCCCCGAGGAGCTTATCACCTGGGAATACCTGGTAACATCGTCCTGGGATTTGCCACCCAGAAACAGAACCAGGTGTTGGGGCACCCCGTCTTCTATCCGGCTCCCGGCAGACTTGACAAAGAAATTCCTTGCCACGAATTCCAGAGCTTTGCCAGTGTTCAGCGGAGACCCCCCTTTGAACCTCAGGCGACGTATGGCATCCAGCACACTGGCCTGGGATTTATAGGTCTTCAGGTAAAACTCTGGGAAGACATCATTGCTGAACTGCACGACCCCAATTCTCACTTTATTAGGGCCAATGTTAAGTCTCCGCACGATCCTGCTAACAAAGTCCCGGATGTGTGCAATGCCGTCCGGCTTCACGCTGTCAGAGCTGTCGATTAGGAAGACGATGTCTGCAGCCTCACTCTCCACGGCTGTGGATGAAAAGGAAAAAAGAAAACTCAGTACAAGACTGGCACTCATCTGGTTTCGTTTCTGAATTTTGCTCTATGTTGCACCATAACATCAATTAACATGAAAATTATAAGCCAATGTGCATGTGTTTATCTCTTGGGCTTTTTTTAATCAATCATTACAAATTGGGCCTTTTGCATCAAAACAATTTCTGCTTCTTGAAATATTTTAAGTTCTCCAAAACTTTCTCTTTCTGAGTTTATTCGATTTTAATTTTGGCTTTGGGGTCTGGGTTACAACTCATTTCAAAAATATAAACAGCACTTAGAAACGAATCCTGGGTTACCATAATCTATGAATCATGAACTGTTACTACCAGAAGGGATTGAGATCACCAGGATCAACATCTTTGTTGTGCAAGAAAAGAGAGATAGCTGAGGACAAAGGCCCTCACTTCATCCAAGGCCACCACTTAGCTAGTGACAGCCCGGAGAATCCCAACTCGCTCCAGCAGGCCACACCATCGTTCCTGGTGTTTGATTCATAGTATTTCTTTTTCTCACATATCTCTAGCATTTATACAAAGTTTTTATTTTCACTATTATGCCCCTATTTTCTTTGCATGAATCCATTTTTAACTATAAAATTAATCAAAAGTCCTAGGAAAGATGAACAATGGCTTCCTATTAATTAGAATTCTAGGTACTTCTTGGATGCCATTTATTAAATAGCTCATATCTTGCCTCTCAACAAATTCAACATTTGCCTCATAAATCACTGGCTACTTATAGTGGAAACATAGCACAGCAAAAGCTGAGCAGGTCATGGAATTGAACCATTTATCTTGAGAAAGAGAAAAGCTGGCCAGGCACACACAGCCAGGACTTGGATTCTCCAGTGGCACATAAAAGATTTCACAGAACATCAGTATCAGAGACAGCCACGCCCTGATCATATCTGAACACTGACAAGAAGAAAACAAAAATCACCAGACACTCCTCATCCTGGATCATAGACGTGACCACTGCTTCTGTATCAATTTCAGCTTTAGCCGTGAGCTTTGGTAAGATATCCAATCATAAAATTACTCCTTCTCGACAGCATTCGATCCGGGGCAAAGTCCCATTTCCTCAAGCCTTCCACAAAATCATCTATGATAAGTTCAAATCCTATCATAAGCCCTTCCTAACACCCTCTGGCTGAGATGCCCTGTGGTTCACCAGCGTGTGTGTCCTTCCTCCCTGCCACAAGCAATAGACCCAACTTGTTCAATCTCAGGTGTCCCGTTATTTTAATTTTACCTGTGAGCACCATGGCCTTAGAGCCTGTCATTTTTTATATTTTTTTGAGAAGACACAACAAAGAACAAGAAACGCCCAGTCTTACCTGGAGGAGGGTAGCGCGTGCTGGCCAGGAGCTGCTGAACCTGCTCGGAGGTTAGGGTTGTGATGGGTGTCAGCAGTTTCTGCTCCAGGCTGGGCAGCTCCCGGAAGGTACTCACTGAGAACACGTATTCAGGGCTCAGGGAGATCTTCACCAACTGCTCCTGGTCTGCGCTCCTTGCGATTATAAGTGGCGCCACGCCAAACTGCTTGAGCTCTGCTGCCGATTCATCTACCTCATCATCAGACTTCCCGGAAGAAATGAGGACCAAGAACTGAGGGACACCCTCTTCAATCCGGCTCCCCAGAGGCCTCTTGAAGATATTCCTTGACACGTACTCCAGGGCGCCCCCAATGTTGATCTGCCTCCCGCCTTTGGGCCGCAGCCGCCTCACCGCGTTCTGCACCTCGTCTTTGCTGGAGTGGGCGTTCAGCAGGAACTCCACCCTGGGGTCCTCGCTGAACTGGATGACCGCCACCCGGGTCATGTCGAAGCCCACATCCAGGTAGTCAACCAGCCTCTCGATGAGGGTACGGATGTACTGAAACTCGGGGCTGGCGCTTTGGGACCCATCGATGAGAAAGACCACATCCCTCTTGCCGCCGACACCTGTGAATCAAATGTTATCATAGGGCTTCAGCTTCATGGACACCAAATTCTTAGTGTTAATGAACAGCCTCCCAATTTGTCACAGAATTGCCACCTGACCGGTAAGGTATCCTAATTCAGACTATTTGAGTTAGAATACCAGTCCCAGGAGAGAGTCCTGGGCATTTCAGTGATTACAAGTCAGAGAGAAGAGGAGGAACCAGCAAAGGGCAAGGAAAAGTAAGTCAGCAGGAGGAAGAACCTAGACACACAGGAGCCAGGTCTAGACCGAGTGGGGATGGGGTTTCGGGAAGGAGGGGATCGAACCTGTGACAGATGACACTCATAGGTCAAGTGGGACAGTGCCCGACAACTGACTACTGGGATTTGCCAGATGGAGGGACCTTGACCAGAGCACTTTCTGTGGAGCAGGGAGAGCAAACAACAGGTTAGGGTGTGTTCAGAGAAGAATTGTAGACAGCAACACTTTATAAAGGAGCCTGGAGCACTCCTGCAGGGGGGAGCAGGGCATCCAGGGAGAGTTTTTACGAGAAAAGAAAAAGCATTGCGTTTGTATCGTGAAAGGAATCACCCAGTACGTCAGAGAACTGATGATGCAGGAGAGAGAAGGAGAGTTGCAGGTGACACCCTTGAGTAGGGAAGCGGTGAGGCTGCCCAGGGAAGCAGGGACACTTCATCCAAGTAACAGGAGGGAAGCCGAGACATGGACACTGATGCTGGGACAGACTGAGTATGGCTTCTGGAAGTTCTTTTTCGATTTACTTATATTTTCTCAGTGAAATGGGAATCAAGATCACCAGCTCAGAGTAAGCTGAGGGAGGAGAAGTGTAGAAGAAGCAGGAGAAGGAGAAGGTAGAAAACAGTCATCTTGAAGAGTGGGAGAGCCGATGGACCAGGAGTTGTACGGTTGTAGAAACATAGGCTTGTGTATAAGTAAGCTGCACACACACGATGACAACATTTCCAAAGTGCCTTCTTGGGAGTACCAATGCACCGTAAAAAAGATGGAGGGGATGAGAGGGGCAAGATGGCGGAAGAGTAAGACGCGGAGATCACCTTCCTTCCCACAGATACAGTAGAAATACATCTACACGTGGAACTGCTCCTACAGAACACCCACTGAACGCTGGCAGAAGATGTCAGACCTCCCAAAAGGCAAGAAAATCCCCACGTACTTGGGTAGGGCAAAAGAAAAAAGAAATAACAGAGACAAAAGAATAGGGACGGAACCCGCACCAGTGGGAGGGAGCCGTGAAGGAGGAAAGGTGTCCACACACTAGGAGCCCCTTCGTGGGCGGAGACTGTGGGTGGCGGAGGAGGAAGCTTTGGAGCCACGGAGGAGAGCGCAGCCACAGGGGTGCGGAGGGCACAGCGGAGAGATTCCCGCACGGAGGCTCAGTGCTGAGCAGCACTCACCAGCCCGAGAGGCTCGTCTGCTCCCCCGCCGGGGCGGGCGGGGCTGGGAGCTGAGGCTCGGGCTTTGGTCGGATCGCAGGGAGAGGACTGGGGTTGGCAGCGTGAACACAGCCTGAAGGGACTAGTGTGCCACAGCTACCCGGGAGGGAGTCCGGGAAAAAGTCTGCAGCTGCCGAAGAGGCAAGAGACCACTGTTTCAGGGTGCGCGAGGAGAGGGGATTCAGAGCGCCGCCTAAACGAGCTCCAGAGAAGGGCGCGAGCCGCGGCGATCAGCGCGGACCCCAGAGACGGGCGTGAGACGCTGGGGCTGCTGCTGCCGCCACCAAGAAGCCTGTGTGCGAGCACAGGTCACTCTCCACACCGCCCCTCCCGGGAGCCGGTGCAGCCCGGCATGGCCAGGGTCCCGTGATCCGGGGACAACTTCCCCGGGAGAACGCACGGCGCGCCTCGGGCTGGTGCAACGTCACGACGCCTCTGACGCCGCAGGCTCGCCCCGCCTCCTCCGTACCGCTCCCTCCCCCCGGCCTGAGTGAGCCAGAGCCCCCGAAGCAGCTGCTCCTTTAACCCCGTTCTGTCTGAGCAAAGAACAGATGCCCTCAGGCGACCTACACGCAGAGGCGGGTCCAAATCCAAAGCTGAACCCCGGGAGCTATACGAACAAAGAAGAGAAAGGGAAATCTCTCCCAGCAGCCTCAGGGGCAGCGGATTAAAGCTCCACAAACAACTTGATGTTCCTGCATCTGTTGAATACCTGAATAGACAACGAATCATCCCAAATTCAAGAGGTGGACTTTGGGACCAGGATATATTAATTTTTCCCCTTTTTCTTTTTTTGTGAGTGTATATGTGTATGCTTCTTGGTGAGATTTTGTCTGTATAGCTTTGCTTTCACCATTAGTCCTAGGGTTAGGGCCGTCCGTTTTTTTTTTGTTTTTTTTTTTACTTAAAAAAAATTTTTTTTTCCTAATAAATGTTTTCTTAATAATTTTTTCCTTATTTTCTATTTTTAGAAATTAAAAAAAATTTTTAATAAGTTTTTTCATATTTTTTATTTTAAAAAATTAAAACTTTTTTCTTAATAAATTTTTTTCTTAATAATTGTTTTTCTTATTTTTTATTATAAAAAATTAATAAATCTATTTTTTAAAATTAAAAAAATTTTTTCTGAATACATTTACTCTTAATAATTTTTTTTCTTATTTTTTATTATAATAGCATTATTTTATTTTATTTTATCCTCTTTCTTTCTTTCTTTCTATTTTTTTCTCCCTTATATTCTGAGCTGTGTGGATGAAAGGCTCTTGGTGCTCCAGCCAGGCATCAGGGCTGTGCCTCTGAGGTGGGAGAGCCAACTTCAGGACACTGGTCCACAAGAGACCTCCAAGCTCCACATAATACCAAACGGCGAAAATCTCTCAGAGGTCTCCATCTCAACATCAAGACCCAGCTTCACTCAACGACCAGCAAGCTACAGTGCTGGACACCCTATGCCAAACAACTAGCAAGACAGGAACACAGCCCCATCCATTAGCAGAGAGGCTGCCTAAAATCATAATAAGGCCACAGACACCCCAAAACACACCACCAGACGTGGACGTGCCCACCAGAAAGACAAGATCCAACCTCATCCACCAGAACACAGGCACTAGTCCCCTCCACCAGGAAGCCTACACAACCCACTGAACCAACCTTAGCCACTGGGGACAGATACCAAAAACAACGGGAACTACGAACCTGCAGCCTGTGAAAAGGAGACCCCAAACACAGTAAGATAAGCAAAATGAGAAGACAAAAAAACACACAGCAGGTGAAGGAGCAGGGTCAAAACACACCAGACCTAACAAATGAAGAGGAAATAGGCAGTCTACCTGAAAAAGAATTCAGAATAATGATAGTAAGGATGACCCAAAATCTTGGAAATAGAATAGACAAAATTCAAGAAACATTTAACAGGGATGTAGAAGAACTAAAGAGGAACCAAGCAACAATGAAAAACACAATAAATGAAATTAAAAATACTCTAGACGGGATCAATAGCAGAATAACTGAGGCAGAAGAACGGATAAGTGACCTGGAAGATAAAATAGTGGAAATAACTACTGCAGAGCAGAATAAAGAAAAAAGAATGAAAAGAATTGAGGACAGTCTCAGAGACCTCTGGGATGACATTAAACGCACCAACATTCGAATTATAGGGGTCCCAGAGGAAGAAGAGAAAAAGAAAGGGACTGAGAAAATATTAGAAGAGATTACAGTTGAAAACTTCCCTAATATGGGAAAGGAAATAGTTAATCAAGTCCTGGAAGCACAGAGAGTCCCATACAGGATAAATCCAAGGATAAACACGCCAAGACACATATTAATCAAACTATCAAAAATTAAATATAAAGAAAACATATTAAAAGCAGCAAGGGAAAAACAACAAATAACACACAAGGGAATCCCCATAAGGTTAACAGCTGATCTTTCAGCAGAAACTCTGCAAGCCAGAAGGGAGTGGCAGGATATACTTAAAGTCATGAAGGAGAAAAACCTACAACCAAGGTTACTCTACCCAGCAAGGATCTCATTCAGATTTGATGGAGAAATTAAAACCTTTACAGACTAGCAAAAGCTGAGAGAGTTCAGCACCACCAAACCAGCTTTACAACAAATGCTAAAGGAACTTCTCTAGGCAGGAAACACAAGAGAAGGAAAAGACCTACAATAACAAACACAAAACAATTAAGAAAATGGTAATAGGAACATACATATCTATAATTACCTTAAATGTAGATAGATTAAATGCTCCAACCAAAAGACATAGACTTGCTGAATGGATACAAAAACAAGACCCATATATATGCTGTCTACAAGAGACCCACTTCAGACCTAGAGACACATACAGACTGAAAGTGAGGGGATGGAAAAAGATATTCCATGCAAATGGAAATCAAAAGAAGGCTGGAGTAGCAATTCTCATATCAGACAAAATAGACTTTAAAATAAAGACTATTACAAGAGACAAAGAAGGACACTATATAATGATCAAGGGATCGATCCAAGAGGAAGGTATAACAATTGTAAATATTTATGCACCCAACATAGGAGCACCTCAATACATAAGGCAAATACTAACAGCCATAAAAGGGGAAATTGACAGTAACACAATCATAGTAGGGGACTTTAACACCCCACTTTCACCAATGGACAGATCATCCAAAATGAAAATAAATAAGGAAACACAAGCTTTAAATGATACATTAAACAAGATGGACTTAATTGATATTTATAGGACATTCCACCCAAAAACAACAGAATACACATTTTTCTCAAGTGCTCATGGAACATTCTCCAGGATAGATCATATCTTGGGTCACAAATCAAGCCTTGGTAAATTTAAGAAAATTGAAATCGTATCAAGTATCTTTTCCGACCACAACGCTATGAGACTAGATATCAATTACAGGAAAAGATCTGTAAAAAATACAAACACATGGAGGCTACACAATACACTACTTAATAACGAAGTGATCACTGAAGAAATCAAAGGGAAAATCAAAAAATACCTAGAAACAAATGACAATGGAGACACGACGACCCAAAACCTATGGGATGCAGCAAAAGCAGTTCTAAGAGGGAAGTTTATAGCAATACAATCCTACATCAAGAAACAGGAAACATCTCGAATAAACAACCTAACCTTGCACCTAAAGCAATTAGAGAAAGAAGAGCAAAAAAACCCCAAAGCTAGCAGAAGGAAAGAAATCATAAAGATCAGATCAGAAATAAATGAAAAAGAAATGAAGGAAACAATAGCAAAAATCAATGAAACTAAAAGCTGGTTCTTCGAGAAGATAAACAAAATTGATAAACCATTAGCCAGACTCATCAAGAGAAAAAGGGAGAAGACTCAAATCAATAGAATTAGAAATGAAAAAGGAGAAGTAACCACTGACACTGCAGAAATACAAACGATCATGAGAGATTACTACAAGCAACTCTATGCCAATAAAATGGACAACTTGGAAGAAATGGACAGATTCTTAGAAATGCACAACCTACCGAGACTGAACCAGGGAGAAATAGAAAATATGAACAGACAAATCACAAGCACTGAAATTGAAACTGTGATTAAAAATCTTCCAACAAACAAAAGCCCAGGACCAGATGGCTTCACTGGCGAATTCTATCAAACATTTAGAGAAGAGCTAACACCTATCCTTCTCAAACTCTTCCAAAATATTGCAGAGGGAGGAGCACTCCCCAACTCATTCTACGAGGCCACCATCGCCCTGATACCAAAACCAGACAAAGATGTCACAAAGAAAGAAAACTACAGGCCAATATCACTGATGAACATAGATGCAAAAATCCTCAACAAAATACTAGCAAACAGAATCCAATAGCACATTAAAAGGATTATACACCATGATCAAGTGGGGTTTATTCCAGGAATGCAAGGATTCTTCAATATACACAAATCAATCAATGTGATAAACCATATTAACAAATTGAAGGAGAAAAACCATATGATCATCTCAATAGATGCAGAGAAAGCTTTCAACAAAATTCAACACCCATTTATGATAAAAGCCCTGCAGAAAGTAGGCATAGAGGGAACTTTCCTCAACATAATAAAGGCCATATATGACAAACTCATAGCGAACATTGTCCTCAATGGTGAAAAACTGAAACCATTTCCACTAAGGTCAGGAACAAGACAAGGTTGCCCACTCTCACCACTATTATTCAACATAGTTTTGGAAGTGTTAGCCACAGCAATCAGAGAAGAAAAAGAAATAAAAGGAATCCAAATCAGAAAAGAAGAAGTAAAGCTGTCACTGTTTGCAGATGACATGATACTATACATAGAGAATCCTAAAACTGCCACCAGAAAACTCCTAGAGCTAATCAATGAATTTGGTAAAGTAGCAGGATACAAAATTAATGCACAGAAATCTCTTGCATTCCTATATACTAATGATGAAAAATCTGAAAGTGAAGTTAAGAAAACACTCCCATTTACAATTGCAACAAAAAGAATAAAATATCTAGGAATAAACCTACCTAAGGAGACAAAAGACCTGTATGCAGAAAATTATAGGACACTGATGAAAGAAATTAAAGATGATACAAATAGATGGAGAGATATACCATGTTCTTGGATTGGAAGAATCAACATTGTGAAAATGACTCTACTACCCAAAGCAATCTACAGATTCAATGCAATCCCTATCAAACTACCACAGGCATTTTTCACAGAACTAGAACAAAAAATTTCACAATTTGTATGGAGACACAAAAGACCCCGAATAGGCAAAGCAATCTTGAGAACGAAAAATGGAGCTGGAGGAATCAGGCTCCCTGACTTCAGACTATATTACAAAGCTACAGTAATCAAGACAGTTTGGTACTGGCATAAAAACAGAAATATAGATCAATGGAACAGGATAGAAAGCCCAGAGATAAACCCACGCACATATGGTCACCTTATCTTTGATAAAGGAGGCAAGCATATACAGTGGAGAAAAGACAGTCTCTTCAATAAGTGGTGCTGGGAAAATTGGACAGGTACATGTAAAAGTATGAAATTAGAACACTCCCTGACACCATACACAAAAATAAACTCAAAATGGATTAAAGACCTAAGTGTAAAGCCAGACACTATCAAACTCTTAGAGGAAAACATAGGCAGAACACTCTATGACATAAATCACAGCAAGATCCTTTTTGACCCAGCTCCTAGAGAAATGGAAATAAAAACACAAATAAACAAATGGGACCTAATGAAACTTAAACGCTTTTGCACAGCAAAGGAAACCATAAACAAGACCAAAAGACAACCCTCAGAATGGGAGAAAATATTTGCAAATGAAGCAACTGACAAAGGATTAATCTCCAAGATTTACAAGCAGCTCATGCAGCTCAATAACAAAAAAACAAACAACCCAATCCAAAAGTGGGGAGAAGACCTAAATAGACATTTCTCCAAAGAAGATATACAGATGGCCAACAGACACATGAAAGAATGCTCAACATCCTTAATCATTAGAGAAATGCAAATCAAAACTACAATGAGGTATCATCTCACTCCGGTCAGAATGGCCATCATCAAAAAATCTAGAAACAATAAATGCTGGAGAGGGTGTGGAGAAAAGGGAACACTCTTGCACTGTTGGTGGGAATGTAAATTGATACAGCCACTATGGAGAACAGTATGGGGGTTCCTTAAAAAACTAAAAATAGAACTACCATACGACCCAGCAATCCCACTACTGGGCATATACCCTGAGAAAACCGTAATTCAAAAAGAGTCATGTACCAAAATGTTCATTGCAGCTCTATTTACAATAACCAGGACATGGAAGCAACCAAAGTGTCCATCATCGGATGAATGGATAAAGAAGATGTGGCACATATATACAATGGAATATTACTCAGCCATAAAAAGAAATGAAATGGAGGTTTTTGTAATGAGGTGGATGGAGTTAGAGTCTGTCATACAGAGTGAAGTAAGTCAGAAAGAGAAAAACAAATACAGTATGCTAACACATATATATGGAATCTAAAAAAAAAAAAAAGGTCATGAAGAACCTAGTGGCAAGATGGGAATAAAGACACAGACCTACTAAAGAATGGACTTGAGGATATGGGAAAGGGGAGGGGTGAGATGTGACAGGGTGAGAGAGTGTCATGGACATATATACACTACCAAATGTAAAATAGATAGCTAGTGGGAAGCAGCCGCATAGCACAGGGAGATCAGCTCGGTGTTTTGTGACCAACTAGAGGGGTGGGATAGGGAGGGTGGGAGGGAGGGAGATGCAAAAGGGAAGAGATATGGGAACATATGTATATGTATAACTGATTCACTTTGTTTTAAAGCAGAAACTAACACACCATTGTAAAGCAATTATACTTCAATAAAGATGTTAAAAAAAAAAGATGGAGGGGGGATAAATTGGGAGTTTGGGATTGACATAGACACATTACTATATTTAAAATAGATAACCAACAAGGACCTACTGTATAGCACAGGGAACTCTACTCAATATTCTGTAATAACTTAAATGGGAAAAGAATTTTAAAAATAATAGATATATGTACATGTATAACTGAATCACTTTGCTGCACACCTGAAACAAACACAACATTGTAAATCAACTAGACTCCAGTATAAAGTAAAAACTAAAAAAAAAGAAAAGAAAAGAAAAAGGACTCCTGTAGCCAAACAAGTTTTGGAAATGTTGTGTTCGCTTATTGTACTGGGGATACACAAAACATATCAATTAGGGCAAAACCAAAACCAAAAAGACCCTCACTTCATTTATCCCACTGCCTTCCCAAATTTATTTGATGGCAAGCCCTCTAGAATATTCCAGGGAAGGCTTGCAGGGCGTGCTGCACTCTGCGTGGACATGAGTGAGGGGAAGCAATCCCTCTCTGCAGCACCGTGCCACTCACCCTCCCTCCCTCACCCGCCCAGACAGCACTGTGTCCTGCATCGACTTTTCTCTCACTTGCTTTTACTCTTCCCTCCCCCTTCCCCACCAGCCCTTCCTATTTTCCCCTCCCCAAGCCTTGATGCGGATGGTTCTGTAGAATGTGAACCACACAGGAGCGAGGAAGCATGTGCCTGTTCACCACTGCACCCTCCCCACCCGAGTGTCCAGGGAGGGCAGGCCCTCTGTGGGCATTTTTGGAAGGGTAGGTCTATCTGAGCCCCCTTCCTTCTGAGCAAGTGAGGTTCCCTCCACTTTCCAGTTCATTGTATCAGGCCTAGGAAAGGGGAACAGGAAGGAGGAAATAGAATAAGCCGAGGTCATAACAGCCAGGTGGCCTTCCTGCCAGTTAAGACACTTACTTCTCTGCACCAAGCAAATTCAAAAGCAATCTTCACACATTGGCTCTGGAAATAACAATATTTCAGAGACTGTGCTCCAGCTTGATAGACCACCTGTGGTCAAACTCCCTCCTCGATCACAGGAGGCTGCCAGCGGGACCGACCGACCAGGGGAAGCCTGGACCCGGCATTGAACTGGAACTATCAATTAGATGGCCTGTCCCTTCAGTTAGCTATACAGAGCCTTTATGCAGAATTAGGGGTCTGAGCTGAAAGCCAAGCCTACACCCATCTTTGAGACTTGAATTTGGCCAAAAACATGAACCTTAGCATCTCCCCAAGCCATTTCTGACACCGAGCCCACGTGGTTCCTGATTCTCCGCGTAACTCTGGTTTTCACTCCCTACAGCTGAGGAAACAAAACTGAGAATACTTTGTAACTCACAGTCCAAACAAGTAGCCCCAGATATTTCAAGGAATGAAGAGCCAAAGAATCTGCTCCTTACCCGGGCTCGTTACAGGGACCAGAGATGCCCTCAACCTGCCCAGCTCCTCGCGGCTGAGCTGGGTCACTCTGTCGGAGATGACCTGTTGGACGGTCCCCAGCTGCCGGAAGGTGGGAATGGCCACTGCGAAGTCTGGGATGAGGGAGATGGTCTGCATCTCGGTGATGTCAGCATTCCCGATGCCGATGCCGATGGGCACGGCCCCTCCCCTCTTCAGGACCACCGAGGGGCCGCTCACATCATCCCCAGACCTGTCGGCCGTGAGGACGATCAGGAGCTGGGGGACGCCTTCCGCTATGCGGCTCCCGGCGGAAGCAATCAGGATGTTCCTCAGGACAAAGTCCAGGGCGGCCCCGGTGTTGGGGGTTGGCCCGCCCAGCAGGGTCATCCCGCGGATGGCACCGACGATGCTCTGCTGGTCCATGTAGGAATTCAGGTAGAACTCGGGCCTGGTCCGGTCGCTGTACTGCACCACAGCTACGCGCACCCGGTCCGCACCCACGTCCAGGCTCTCCACCACTCTCTGGACAAACTCTTTCAACAGCGGGAAGCCGCTCCTGACACCCTCGGAGCCGTCAATCAGAAACACCACATCCTTTTCACCTGAAACTAGAAGGAAGACAGCCTCTGTGACTCACATGGGACACAATAGGGATAATTTCATACCAATTTGTGGTGGACCAAATAACTCCTAAGATATCCAACTCCTAATCCCTGGAATTTATATGGAAGAAAATCTGCAGGTGTGATTAAATTAAGGATTAGAGGGATGGGGAGATTGCCCTGGATTATCCAGGTAGATCCAGTGTAATCAATCATGTGTCCTTATAAAAGGGAGATAAGAGGATTAGAGTTAGAGGGAGAAGAGGTAAGGATGGAAACAAGAGGCCAGAGATACGAGAAGATCTGCTTTGAAGATCTGCCGGCTTTGAAGATGGAGGAGGGGGCCATGGACCAAAGATGCAGGCAGCCCCTAGACACTGGAAAAGATAAGGAAGTGGGTAATTGGCCAGAACCTCCAGAAGGAAAGCAAGCATGTTGACGCCTTGATTTTAGCCCAGTAAAACAGGTTTTGGATTTCTGACCTCTAAAACTTAAGATAGTAAATTCATTTTGCTTCAAGCCACTAAATTTATCATAATTTATTAAAGCAGGATTAGGAAACTGATGCACCAATACATACAGATAGCCCTTTTATTTTAGAACTTTTCCATGTTTGAACAGTATTGTTAACTTTCAACATTGTACTCAAGAAGAAATGTTGGGGGCAGGGAGAGAGACATGGTCGGCGGAGTCTGCACAACCATTAGCACTTTATAGATGAGAGGTTTCAAATGATGTACTGCAAGTCACAGCGGATCAATGGGGGAAAATGTAACCCAGATGTCCAGGTTACAACCCAAAACCAACAGCGAACGTGCTCAATAGTCAATGTAGAGAAGCTCTATATTCTCTATTTTCAATCAAAGGGATTATATGTGAAATTAATTACTCTTTTTGCTGCAGTTTTATCACCAAATGCAAAGTGGTTAAGCATGAAGTCATGGTAACAAAGATTAGTACTGAAAAACTTTAATGCAGCGTTTATAACGGGAACATGCCTTTCTCTCTTCATGCTTTATGGTTTTCATGAATGCAGAGAATGAATTATGACCAGTGATACCCACTTAAAATAAGAAATCAGGGAAATATATGAAGATGAAGACCGTTTTAGCTCTAATGTAACCGTGTTATATGGCTTTTATTATATATATAGTAAAAACTGTGTTTTTTTTAAAAAAAAGGATTATTTTTAACCACTGATATAGCTAAATCTTTATAATGTATCTTACTACAAAACATTCTAGTGTCCTTAAAAATAATCACCCTGATTCTCCTGTTTTGCCCTAGAGAGCAGTTAGAGAGTCATCTCAGGGAAAGAAAAGTCATATTCCATTGTTCTTGCAGAAATCACCTATCTTTCTTGGAAACCCAAGGAGGGCTTCTACCCTGAGACCAGGAGCCAGCGGCCTACCATCAACTCAAGCATGGGACAATTGGGCTGCAGAAGCAACCAGAAGTTCTATGCCTTACCTGGTGTTGGCGCCCCATTTTGCACCGATTTTAAGAGGTTTACGATCTGTGGTTGAAGGTCTCCAATCTTGGGAAGTGACTCCGCAGCCAGGATAAAGGCGGGGGATGGTACTATCTGCTCCAACTCAGCAGGGTCTGCGTTCTTGGCCTGGAGGATGAAGGGCACCACCCCAGTCTGTTTCAGGTTGAGAGCTGGCCTGTCCACACGATCGGACGACCTTCCCGCCACCAGCAGCACCAGGAACTGAAGCACTCCGTCCTCGACCCGGCTTCCAGTGGACTTCACAAAGATGTACCTCTGCGCGTAGTCCAGGGCGTAGCCCAGGTTGAGGGCTTTGCCTGTCTTGATCTTCATTCTCTTCACGAGATTCAGGATCTCGGGCTTGTTCTGGTGCTCATCAAAACGGGACTCCACCCTGACATCGTCGCTGTACTGAGCCACCGCAATCCGGGTCCTGTCAGTTTTCACATCCAGCTCATCAATGACCTTGTAGAGGAAGTCGCGGACGGCAGGGAACTGGCCCACGAGATTGGCTGAGCCATCAAAGAGGAACAGGATGTCTCGCTTGCTCTCTACAGTGGAAGTGAGTTAGGACACAGTGAGGGGCAAGAACACAACAGGCACCAAACTGACCTGAGCCCAGAACCACCAGCTTTTGGTAAGGGGAGTTCACAAAATTCATCTGATGATCACTGCACCAGCAAGGGAAGAGAAAACCCACACCAGGTGTCTTTCAAATGCCCCCTTTCATCTATGCACAGGATTAGGACAACTAGATTGGTCTGCCCAACCTTACATCATGCTTCCTCAACAAAGCAGGCCAAAGAAAAGCCCAGAGGGTCCTGTTCTTATATCATGTGGCAACCACTCTAGGAGAACAGACAGTGTTTTCAAATTGTTACAAACAGAACTATGGAAAATATGGTCCTGTTGTTCTTCTGCTTAAAAATTGATCTGTCTCTAGTGACAAAGGCTGATATGGGTTATCCACCTGACACATAGACATGCTCTAATTAGATTCTCTTTTCATTAAATTTGAGCTTATGGGTTAGAACCCAAAATAGTGTCCATTATCGGTCTGTGGGTCAGGATCTCTGTTAGTGATTTCCAATCTGCTGTGATCAGACAACAGAAAACACGGACATAGGGGGCTACAGCATGTCATGTGAACATTATTTTCAGCACAAACGGTTCTTAGAACTATTTTGATTATGTTTCAGCGGGATCTATCTTGCTACCCATCTGTGTGATGTCAGCCACTGGTAGAGCTAAGAGTCTGTATCTCATCACCCTAGTAATCTGCAGTCATCATCACCATCCAGACTTCCTTTGGAAGCCATTTTGCCATCACATAAAGATACAGCCTTCATTGGGTTTATGACAAATAACTTTCTAGATACAGCAGATTTGGAACATAAAAATATCATATCAGGAAAATCCTTTCCATTTTTAAATGCTCCCAATGCATACTCATGTATGAAAGAGAATCCATCTCTCTCTGTCTTTCTCTGTTTTTCTCCCATTTCCATCTGGATTTGCTCACCAGAATCTTCAGAGGCATTGGGGCAAAATAAATAAATAAGTAAAGCTTCTGAATCAAGAGTGGGATAACCTGGACAGAACATAAGCTGGATTTTCTAGACTTTCTTTCATGAACCAACACCCTTTAGACAGAGCATCTAAGCTTGCTGGTACAGTGTCTCAAACCCCCCTTCAAAATCCTTCAACCGAAGAGAGCCCATCATCTTTCTACAGCTTATTGCCACGCTCTGGAGTTCAGATCGGGCCATCTGCCTGCCAAAGTGGTGTCAGGGGGGAAGAGGGAGCCCGGAGCAGTCGGAGAGCGTTACCTGGCTGGGCGAGTGGCACTTCCTCCACACCTCCACTAACATAAGTGGTTAGGGGCTGAATCAGCTGCTGAGGCAAAGCAGGCAGGGAGCTGAAATCATCCATGAGATACACCAGGCTCGGGTTAAAAGCAATCTGCTCAAGCTCTGCCTTATTGGCCTGGCTAGTGCCCACACAAAAGGTCAGGATGCCTGCACGTGCTAGGGCGTTGGCAGCTTGCAAATAGGAGTCCTCAGACTGCCCGGCTGTGAGCAGGAGCAGGAGTTGCGGCACCTGGTCCCGGATCCTGCTGCCGCCAGCTTCGGTGAAGTGGTTGTCGTGGACATAGCTTAGGGCTGCGCCCGTGTTCCGGCCCAAACCCCCCTTGAGCTGCAGCTGTCTCACGTGAGCTAGCAAATCTGACTTGGTCTGGTAGGTGTTTAGAGAGAACTCCGTCACCGGAGTGTCACTAAATTGCACTAAACCGACACGAATATGGTCGCTTCCAACATCAAGGCTGTTAACTACGTTCATGACAAAGTCCCGCACGTAAGGGAAATTGGTCTTTCCAACGTTGAACGATCCATCCAAAAGAAAGATGATATCCCTTTTGTTTACGTGAACTGCAGTGGAGCACAGAAAACAAAGTGAGACATACACAACCGCAGAGGGCTTCCTCATGTGTGCCCACAGCCCAGACACACATGCCAACATGTAGAACACAGAGAACATCAGTGAGGCCAAGCACGTCCATCTCGTAAAATATGGCAGAAAGCTGCATATTTTCCTCCAGTGGGGGCTGGTGTTTGTGAGGAGTATTGATAGCTGACATTACGAAACCAAGTTGGCTCACAGAGAGATACAGTGCCAAAAGCTAGAATGTTTACAACCAACAAAGGTGATCAGAATCCTTGAAACAGAACATTCCTTCCCTGGAAATGAATTCTGCAAGGGTGTTGCTCCTTTCTGCATCACTCGGCTTATGACCACGGTCAGAGCCAGGTTTACCTGGGCGAGACTGGGTCCCCCTGGGTTTCCCTCTGCACATTTACAGAGAAATTTCCACTTACAGATAGATTAGAAGGGTTAGTCCAAGTTAACCTGAGAACATGAGTTCCCTAAGGCTAAAAAAATCAACAAAATTAGGCTGTTCTCATCTTGAAATATTCCTAGGGAGGCCCACTTGTCATTCTCTACTGAGACTCTTCTATAGGAGAGTCACGGCATTGCCAGGCAATAATCCAACAAGTGTCCATGGGGATTCCTCCTGAGTGAGATCACAGGATCATGGAAACACATTAAAATGCAAAGAGACTCTTTGCTATGCTTGGCTGAGGTTGTGCTCATAAAGAATCGAAAGTACAATTCTCAAATCAGAGTGTTTTCCCCAACACATGTCACCAAATTCTTCCCCATCTCTTCCCTGAGGTTTCACTAAAATTGAAGCCTAACAACTACTTATATCCTATGTTCTATCAAATTGAACTTTGGCTCTGAAAGTGTGGATTAGAAGTCTTAAGGAAATAAAAGAGAGAGAGAGAGAGGATTTTAGAAGACCAGAGAGCTTGAGGAGAAAGCATGCATCCATGCACTGTGGGTCATGCACCGAACATTCTTCCAGTGGTGAAGTTTGTGAGGCGGAAAAGCTTGTTTCTGTGATATCCATCTTCTTTAAGGACGGTGAATTGCACTGATTCAATTCGTAAGCTCACTGACCGTTATCCTGTCTTTAAAAATAACTGTTCAGTGATAACCATAATAAATGAGGGGTTTGGAGAACCACTGGGTTTTTATCTGCACACGCATCCCCTCACTATGCTTCCCCATTGAAGGAAATCCCTTAAAGAGAGAGGACAGAGGATGAATGCTCTATGCTGCTCAGGTTTGGACCATTTAGAAGTGGACTGTCTACTTGGGAAAGGAAGAGCCAGGCTTCATCTTGGTGGAGGGGGGAGGGGGCTGGACAGGAGTCACCAGTAGAGACAGAACACTGGGACCTCAAGAGGAATCAGAACAGAGAGATGATCTCCTCTGCCAGAAGCTTCAAAGACAGGTGGTCTCTGGTCCTATAGCCTAAGTCACACGATTCTTATTTTATGACATTTTAAGACATACAGTTGTATCACATGGTGTTTTAAGTCATATATTTCCCAAGTCAGGGTAAAAGGAAACCCGAAATAAATCTTGTTTGCTGCTATGGTTTCCATCATTTAAAAGGTGTCTCTCAGCTGAACACAAATAAAACTTGGGTTTGTTTTTTCCCCAAAGACTCTGCCTGGAGACAGCCCTCTTATATGTCTGACACCCTCCACACCGCACCTTCAGTGGTTCCAGAGAGGGTCCTGAGAGGCGCCAGCAAGCCAGGCAGCACACCCTGCAAAGGGGCGGCTCGGAACTCAGCAGGAATGAACACCAGGGAGGAATCGAAAGCGATCTCTTCCAGCTCAGCCCGGTCGGCCGCCTTGTTCCCGACGGCAAAGGCCATGGTGCCACTTCTCTTCAGCTCCTGGGCAGGCTGGCTGACTTCATCTAAGGACTTACCACCTGTAATCAGCACCAAAAGCTTAGGGACCCCCTCGGCGGCCCGATAGCCGGCCGCCTCCGTGAACAGGTTGTTCCGAACAAAGTCCAGAGCAGAGCCTGTGTACAAGGCCGAGCCATCCATGGGCTTCATTTTCCTCACGGCGGTCATGACCTCCCTCTTGGTGGGGTAGGTATTGAAGTAAAACTCCGGCCTCACTGTGTCTGCATACTGAGCCACTGCCACTTGGATATAATCCTGTCCGATCTCCAGCCTCTGGATGACCTTGGCAACGAAGTCGCGGATTGCATTGAAGCTGACCAGTCCCAGGGCAGAAGAGCCATCCACCAGGAAAACTATGTCTCTCTTGTTGATTTCAATGACTGTAGGTAGCAACGTGACAAGGTGAGTAGAATAACCTTACGCATCACATTCAGTATGACTCTCTACACAGCTAACACCACCCAAGGAGAGTTCCCTTTGCCCTGGCCAATGTCAAGTCCATGGGAGCCCCTGAGGAATTTGTCCTAACACACCCATTAGTTATAGCTGCGTTAGTTATAGCTTCCCTACGGCTGGCAAGTGGCACTCCCCAAATCCCCACCCTCTCTTAGTACTTTTTACAAAATAGTTGCACAAAAATCAATGTAGGTTTATTTGCCGCTTATTTACCATATTGTCACTAAAAATGTCAGAAAGCTCTTTTCTACCATAAAATCCATAGCTTGGGTTTTAGAGGTGAGAACGAAGCCGTAGCTCAAATAATTAAAGAAGCGATCAGTGTCTGCTCGGAGAGCCCTGTGCTTCACAATCCTGACTTCATGAACACCTATTGCCAAGTGCAAAACTTGAAAAAGCATAAGCACCTCTGTTCCTTTTGGTACTCTTGTCCATGCCTTGATTTTTTCAGGCAAGGGGGAAAAAACACCAATTATTTGGCATCATAAACTTATAAAAAGGAAATTGATGTCAAAACTAGCAAGTGGCCCAGAAGTATTTGTATTTAAGAGAGAGGCATTGTGCAGGTCCCACGTTACATGTTAAGGTTATGATAATCCAAAGACAAACCACAAAGCAAAAACACCTTAACAAGATCACTGCCTCCAAGTGACTATGAACTTGTGTCCACCTGCTGTATCGACACCCAGGCAGCACACCTGAGTCTCGGGAACCGAGGCTCATATCGGACCACAGCACCCCATCCAGAAAACGGAGAAGGCTTCCAAGACTCGTAAGATCGTAAATGGTTCAAGCAGAGGCAGGAGTGTTTGCAATTTATTAAGTGATCATCTGGATATGAGGAGGCCTCATTACTCCCTGCAGTCAGATGGACGGCACGTAACACTTTAGTTCACTTGACGTTTGATTATATTGACAGCATGGGTCCAAACTCTCCTCTTTAAGAGAAAACATGTTAAGGTACCATAGATACAAAGCATTCAGGGACAGGCGCGTGGGGACCACTGCTTTGGCATTAAGTCGTGGTGTAAACAGTGAATTCCAAGTCCTCCAACTCTCCATCGAGGCCTGCAGACACGTGGATTCTCCCTACACGGGGGGGCTGAGAGACCCTGAGAGCCACACCCCCTGCTTCCTCCCTCTCCCTCTCTCCATATACACCTAAAAGCCATATATACAGCTGTGCAGTTAACCACATGTGTGCTTTCTAGACACATACAAAGACAGCGAGCACACCTGGAAACACCCACTCTCACACACGCTCCTTCCATACCGTGGATGTAGGAGTTGAAACGATAAATGCAGAGCTTCCTGAATTCAATAAGATGTATGCAACACATGGATAGATGGAGAGGAAGGCAGATCCCTTTCATCCCCTGGTCACTGGGCTGACTCACCCCCACCTTGTCTCCTCCCTCCCCCTCCAGTAAGAGTCCTCCTCTTCCTGCTGTGAGATGCCAACAGAGCCGTCTCCCCTCTTTCACACGGCTCTGCTGGGGCTCGGTGTGAAACCCCCTTACCAAGGGGACCCTGAAGGTCCTGTAACCAGTCGACTTCAGCCCTCACCTCCCTATTGACCCACAGGATGCCAAGTCCCCTGCAGCCCTGGCAAGCCCAGGTCCATGGCAGTCCTCTCTCTCTCACGCTCCTGTTGCCAAGCAAAATCTCCTCCAGCAAACGTCCAGCCCCCATCGCCCTTCCTTGGTGCTGTCTGCACCTTCCTCTTAGGGTGACTCAAGGCTACTCTTAGGTGATTCTTCTCAGTGACTTGGGGACTCTGACCTCCAATAAAGCAGGTCTTCCTATCCCCCCAGCTTCACTGAAAAAAATAGAAGCCACTGGAGGACTTCACCCAAGCTGGTGATGCTCGCACCCTAAACCAGAGGCTTCTCCAGGCTTCCGGGCATCAGTGAGCTCCAGCCCCGCCTCCCCCGACAGTTCTGGGTGCGGCCAGGCTCCCTCGTGCTGCACGACTGACCGCCACGCCTGGTACCTTGTTCCTTCTACTCCTCGTCTGCTTCTGCCCTGCAGCTCCTCACACCAGCCTTCCCTGGCCACCTGACCTATAGCTCTCTTTGCCCCTTCTTTCCACGACAGCCCCCTTTATCGTCCTCATCTGTCACGCTCTGGGAGTAGTTTTCTGGTCGTTGGTTCACGTTTTTGTGATCTATCTTCCCATTATACTGCAACGAGCCAGCGGCCACATCAGTCTGGTCCACCAGCACTGGGTCCCCAGTGCTTGGCAAGGTGTCCAGCACATACCTGATAGCTAAGAATATCTGTTGAATATTTACAGACGAAGCACAAAGATTAAAGACGGTTTTGTAAGTGAGGAGTGAAAGTTAGCTGGGGAAAGCTGAAATAAGGGCCTGGACTGCCATAGATAAAAATGAACTTGAAACTTCTCCTGGAACAGAAATATCCTTTCATCCTTTGTCATCACTTCAAAAAACTGGAGCCCAGAAAGTCTGTGTGGGCTGCCCAGGATCACACAGCTGGTTAACATAAGACCTAGGACCAAAGGCCCGCTCTTCGGACAGCAGCCGTGGCGCTTCCTGAGTGTTTACAAAACCTATGGAAGTCATTCTTTTGTTTCCAAAAGCATGCAAGCCCAGAGAAACCTTAATATTGATAGATTGTATTCCAATCAGAGGGAAGTCTGGAAATATCAAGAGAATTTTCCGGATGTAATTTTGCGTCAATTCTTAATTTACCCCACCCAGCAATATGCCTAAAACCATTAATAATAAAATCCCTGACGGATGGGTGAGATCACCAGTGATGTAACCTGGTCCACCTGGATCTGCCAGATTTTTACCTGCCACAGCATCAAGCACCACTGGGTTCTTACTTAAATTTTTAAATACTCTTCCCACCTCCCATGTCCATGAAATGTATTTTCTTATGTGACTTGATTAGTTTTATCTGTTTTTTTAAAATGACTCCAGTCGGGCTCTTTTGCCAAAGGCCTCCCATCTGAGTGTATAATCGCTCCGTCAACAGAGCTACCCTACAATTCAGTAAACACAGGAAACAAGGTTTTCATAAACATCCCCCCAAGTGAGTGCTGTGTTATTTCTTACCTCCAGAAATGCCACTCCTGCTTCGCATCACAAAACTGATTTTGGGGAGACAGTTCTCACATGTCAGCACACTCTAACGGGCTGATTTTTAGAGCTCAATGCCATTATCCTGGAGTAACTGTCTCGGAACCGTAATGATCCCCTGAGATCCATTTTTAGGATGACTGCATTATAAGTAGGTCATACGACGATGTTTAATAACCTCAACGTACCAGGTTTGTTGAATTAGCCTTAAAAGCACACTTCTTGACAACTCATGCTCTAACAAGAACTTTCCACTCCATCTCAGATCTCTGGGTTTTTTGGAACACTGCAACCGTCACAGACACCACATCCAATAACTAGCTCATCTTGGAAGGACTCGGCTGTGGGTACTTACAGGTTCTCCCGAGGCAAATCATTCTGCAAGGTGCCCCCCTGACTTCTACAAAACCACACACAGACACCCCACTACCACACAGATGGTGAGAAAAGCATACGTACCTTGGGTGACAATGGTTGGCGGTTGCAAGACAATGTGCCTTTGGGCCACGCCAACAATGTACGGCAGTAATTGCTCCTGGACGTCCCCAAAGCTACGGAATTCCGGGACAGTAAACACCAAGTTGTCATTGGTAGCTATGTGCTGAAGCTCTGCCTTGGAGGCGGCCAGGGCTCCGAGGCCAAACGAGAAAACACTAGCCTGCTTCAGTGCTATGACCGCGTCTCGGATTTCATCACTAGAAGGCCCAGCACTTATGAGGACCAGCACCTGGGGAACCCCTTCCTCCACTCGGCTGCCCCCTGCCCCGGTGAAGTGATTCTCCACCACAAAATCAAGGGCAAGGCCGACATTGGCCAACTCCCCACCGATGAACCCCAGGGCTTGCACTGCGTCCAGAACCTGAGCCTTGGTGGAATAGCTGTTTAAGGAGAACATGGTTCTGGGCTCATCGCTATACTGGACCACCCCCACTTGGATCTGCTGAGTTCCAACTGAGAGTCTCTCAAGGAGATTTACAAGGAAGTCGCGAATGACTGCGAAATTGACACTTCCGGTGTTGTTTGATCCATCAATTAGGAAAATAATGTCAGCAGAGTCTTGTGCTTTAAAAGAGAGAAATGCAAAAAATGTGAAAGCATTAGAACAAGTGACCACATGCACCGTTCAGTGATCTGACATGTTTCTTGGGAAACCAATAAGAAACACGAAATATGGACAAACAAAACACATGTTGATTAAGGAATGTGAAATTCTCTTTTAGTTCTGCATTCTGAATGGATAAGAGGCAACTTCTTAACAGAAATGATGGTGTTAAGTAGGGGCATTTAATATCAAATTTTCTTCTGTGCCATCTTTGTAGTCAAATTTCAAAACATATTCAACTTCTGGGTATATTCTGAAATTTTCTACTAAATTTGGAGGGAACTGTAGTTGCATGGAAGTATGCATTACCATACCTACAGGAGAAAGTAAAGGAGTATATTAACAAAGGTCCAAAGATGATTTCTAATTTGAGGACATTTCTCTTATAATCCTCAAGTCATTATAAGAATTTTCTTTGTCCAAATCCACAGCACAAAACAGAATCCCAGATTTAGGGCTTGGTGATTCATCACCCCAGTATGTTAAACACTTGATTCCTTGAGCAAATGTTGTTCCTTCTTTTTTACTTTAAAAACCAAAATGGCTGTGTATCTACCACTTTGGGAATATGAAAAGAAGAACTCACACAACATTTACAGTTTTGATTCAAAAATACTCTGATCTATTTTGGTTTGATTTTCGTTTCTCAAATGACGTTTAGTTGCGTGAAACTCAAATGCAAGTCTGGGATTCAGCTAAATGTTTTCTTCATTTATTTTTGCCATTGCCTCTATATTCAATCACACAATGCAGAACAATGTTAAGCAGAGTGATATGAAACCAGTCATGACATAATTATCCAACCTTATTTTTATGACATCCTAGACCGAGTGCCTGGCAGGACCATGGGCATCTAGTAAACCCTGAATCAGAATTAGCTCTGGAGTTATACAAATGGACATAAAAAGGCTGACCAAGATCTCTTTTCTCCCCACAATGGCAAACATGACACTTCCATTCTGTTACTGAGAATGGGAGTTTCACAGAAGCACTGAGCAAGGAATGGCAATCAATAAACTACGAACCTGGGTGGAATATTTCAAAGGCTCATCTGCTAGAATGTTTAAATCAGGCTGATTTAAACAATATGGAAAGCAAAATTATTCTAGCAAATATATTTTAATAACTTAAGTGTGTGTTAGGAATAGGAAGAGATTTTATGTGAGCATATATGGTATTTATATTCTGGATTTTAGGAAGCTATGTTTGGAGTATAATTGTAATATTATATGAACAATCATTCATTCTGATATTTTTAATGGCAGTGAACATTTTATATGTAAAATTAATTTTTCCTGGTACCGACAAAATTGCTTTTATTTCCACAATGGAAACAGGATACAAATCTTGTCTCATGAAATTAAGGAATTTTGCTATAGTGAAATGATATTCTTACCCAAGCTCTCCCCTTGGGTAATCTGAGCCAAGGATGGCTGCAATTGGGATTACTGGAATCAGAACTGCTCTCTTTCTCCCCTTACATACATGAAACCCCTAACAACAATTTTGCAGAGGAATTCCTTTCATAGGGAAAGATACTAATGTGAAAATATCTTATAAGGTTTTATAAGATATTAACTTAGCATTTGCTAAGAATTCCAAAGCATTTGCTACTCTTTAACCAAACCATAGGGTTCCTGAAGGATCTTATGGGAGGGTGCGGTGCCAGCAGTGTGAATTATGTTCCAAGCCATAGAAATAGCCCACATGGTGCCGGGAGCTCCAGGCTCAGCAAACCATACCACAAAATTCCTCAGCACTTCCCAGGCCTAAACCAATGACCCTGAGGAACAAAGGAAGATTTGCCCCTCACTCAGCAAACCGAGACCTTTAAAGGAAGGACTAATTCTGAACCTAAGATCAATAAAAGAAGAAAGATCCCTAAATCACAGATGACTCATTCCTTATTAATTTCTTACTTACTTTTTGACTACGGTTCACAATAAAATAAATAAAATAAACAAACACTGAGGGAAAACCCTTGATTATTGCTCTTCTAAAAAGCTGAACCGCAGCAGGTCATAGAAAAATGTTGGATAATTTGTCATCACTGAAAAAACCACGTTGTCCTCTTATGCACACAATGATGGGACACACAAGGGCATGCTGTTATCCAGGAGAGCCGAAGCCTCAGACAGACACAAGAGACACCGGTCCTTGTGTACAGCAAGGCATACCAGGGATCAATATTAACTCTAAGAGGAATCAGATCTTTCTAAAATTTAAAATGTGAAGTTGTCTGGTTTTCTGCTTCTATGGCTCACGTATCACACCATCTGTGGCATTTTCTATGGAAAAGTTTCGAAACATCCATGGAAAAATCATAGGTTCCTTCAACATCGTTGGAAACACTACTTTCCTGAGCACATTGGTGTGGGCACAATGCTTTCCTTAGCTCATGGGATGCTTCCTTTTTTCAAGCAAAATTTAAAAGATCACATTTGTATTTCCTATGCAAACACAAAACTGCAGATAGGTTTTGCGAGTTTTCTAAATCTTTATATTTTGCAAAGAAAAGAAAGCTCATCCTCACTGATATATAGGTCAACTTTAGCTTTTGCTTTAGTAAAGCTTTTGTATTTTATATCCATTGATAAAAGGGATTTTAAAAAACACAACTTTCAGGGATTACTTGAGTACAGTTCATTTAGAACAGTGACCCTCATATATATATTCATGGGAAAAAGTTACCTACCTAGTGGGCAGGAAACGGAAAGAAATGGCCCTAACTTATTAGCAAGCTCCATAATGCCTTCCTGACTACCTTTCCCAACGACTATAAGCAGAGAATTTTTATTATTTTATTTTTTTTGCTGTGGAACATGCAGTGGGACATGATACTGGCAGAATTGCAGCGTGAAGTTAATTAGAAAAGACAACATAAATGGATTAATATTCCACCCTGGTGCTGCTAGTGGCTTGGACACTAGAAGACAGAGATGCTTTCTTGGCATAAAAACAAAGGTTTTGTCATCTGTGTGGAAACAGACTATGTTGACAGGCTCATTTAGCATTCATATGGTAATCTAATCATTTATCCATTTATATAATTGTTAAACATAATGGCAAACTCATTCACCCTTTTTCCTAAATTGGCCAAAACACCAATAAAGAGAAGATGTTCCATTTCTCTCCTGATCCCTTTCATTTTTTTGACATGGATGAGTTATTCTCCCTATATTCAGAAAGGCAATGATTAGTGAATTATTGATGCTGAGAACATTGTAGCAAATGGAAAAGGTCATTAGAGCTGCCATCTTGTAACCTCCTTGTAAACTGCAGTGCCTGGTTTGGGGTGCTCTCAGGGTCCAGCTTCTTTTCCTGTAATTGGCAGGATCGACACTAGTGTCATAATGCAGAGGTGAGACACATCATTTGAAGTAGGGAATGCTATTCAGGTTTAATGCAAATAATCCAGACTGTGCCTCACGCCTCTCTATTAGAAGTAGAACCACTGGTAGGGTAATGAGCCCGCCCATCCCTATCAAAGCTGAAATCACGGATAACCACTGGGGAAACCATTTTATGAACAATCTCCTGAAACACCTTGGGGTTGGTTAGTCCTGAAACCCTTCTCATAACCATGATCTGCCTGCCCGGCTCCTATCTAATGACATCTACTCATCTTGCTCCCCACTCCTCGTTTTCTGAATCTCTCTTATGAAAAACTGATGTCTAGTACTATTTGCCTAAAAAACACCATTATTCTGATCATAATCCAGAAAGCCTTTCTCTGGACTCCTCCTCAACTGCCTCTAGGTCTCTTCCCCCTCATCCTGGCCCCTGCTCCTCTGGCTTTCCAGAAGTCTCCCAGCCCCTTCCAGCTCTCATCTTCTTCCCCGCCCAGCCAGGTCCCCAGGGCGGGCTATTTCAGGAATTTACTAGCTACCATCTTAACAATGGTAAATTTCCTTCCCAAGAAGATCTTCTTGCCTCTCTACCATCCTCTCTTTGCAAGCTCCAACCTGGTAACTTTTTTCTTCCAAGAGTGCCTGAGATACCTTCAGAACACCAGGGAGCCACGCTCATGGACAAGACCCCAGGCTGTGGTCTCTGACAACAACTGAACATCACTGCAAGTCAGCAGTTGCTTCTTGAACGTTTTCTGATCCTTTCCTCATAGCCCTGTTGCAGCTGTTCAAAAATAACTTCGATACCTCCAAGCTCCCAAGCACCACTGCTTCTCTCCCTCTGTCATCCTCTCTTATTGGATGATTGATGCCAACTCAACCTGAACACTCTCAACCTCTCCCCTTTCCACCTCAATATCTTAGAAATATGATCCCTTTCTCCTCCTTTCCCTTCATCTTGGGGGACACACGTCTCTCCTTCTGGAGCTCATCTCTCCCTTGAGGCCCTTGACTCCACCCTAGCTTTCTGCCCATTCTCCTAGAATTCTCTGCTACCCACTGTCAGTTGGCGACATGGACTCATTTTGTGACATAGGGAGGTCCCTCTGTCCTGCCCGTCGCTGATGAGGAAGCCTAACCCTGGTCAGAATTGCTGTGGTGCAATACATTTGAAATTTACCTGTGGAATTTCTTCCCTATCAGTCTTTTGGCACTTAGCACTGGCAAGAGAGCTAATAGGTGTGACTGGTTAAGTGACTTGCCAGGCAATTAGTTCCATGCACGTCACCATGCACGAACACATCCATGTAAAGTCGCTGCATCATCAATACTTCCAGAGTGGCACTGAAAAGGACCATTGGAATCAGAAGCATCTCTATGGGCACAACCATGGTGACAGCATGGAGGAGAAGTGAGAAAACCCACTCCAGAGCCAACATGTAAGGGCCTCCAGCTCTAAAACTCAATTTCTTCAAAAGAAATTTGGACTGGATCATCTCTAAGGCTTCTCACAATTCTAATTCCATCAAATCTCTGAAATAAATCCCATAGAGTCAAAGAGAGGAGCTCTGCATGTTGCTTCACTGGACCCAAAAGTGGAACCCCCCCCTTCCCCCTCCACTCAAGCTCTTTCAGCTTTCCTTAAAGGAAACGGGCTCTCTATCCCAGGAACAATGAAGGGATTTTTGTTAGATGCCTGCCCAGCTACGCTGAGTCTGTCTTGTCCAAGGAAGATAGAAGCAACTTCTTGTGGGGTCATGATATCAGGATGTGCTTTTTTAGAGTTAGAATATTAATTGTCTCAAAAGCAAAGAATTCCTCTTGAAGATAGGTGAATTGCTCTGTTTTGGAAGGAGACTACAGAGAATATTCAAACCTTTGTTTTTAGACCTGTGAACAGGCATCTCTTCCCTAATCCGCCCACCATCTTTTAGCCATAATATTGCCTTAACGCCAGCGGTTGCCAAGCTTATCTCCAAAGAAGAGCGAGGCAGGCAGCAGCTTGGCGATGTTGCCATTACCTGTGATGTCTTTAAGGGTCTCTGTGCCTCCAGCCCTTTCTGGAGTCATGGATGAAAGCACACAGGCCACTAAGTTTCCTACTATGTCATGAAGTGGGTAAAATTCTCTAGGTTGAAAATATGCATATTGAGCGGTTCACTTGCTATTTCTTTTAACGCTCCTTCATCTGCATCCTCAACTCCAATTGCAAACACTTTAACATCAGCAGATTTAAGTTCCGCTGAAGGCAGAGCAAGGGCATCCTTTGAGTGTCTATCGGTTAACACTACAATAACCTGAGGGACTCCATCACTGGCCCGGCTTCCAGCAGCCTCAGTGAGGTGATTTTGCATTACGTATTCTAATCCTTTTCCAGTCTGATTGCTTCCCCCAGTATAAGACATGTTGGAAACATGGGAGAGGACTTCTTGTTTAGAACGATAAGTATTTAACAGGAACTCGGTATGTGGGCTGCCGTTGAACCAGACCAGAGCAAAACGGAAATCATTTTCTCCCACAGCTAAAGATTTTATAACATCATATAGAAACTCTCGAACAAGTTGGAAATGTTCCTTTCCCATGCTCCAAGAGGAATCCACTAGAAATATTATATCGGCAGCAGCGCCATTTGTGACATCTTTTAAAAAAGACATTGGTTTAGATGTTTCTCCTGTTCAAGAAATGACTTCCCATCAATGCAAAGCCTTCCTCAACTCATTCAGTTTCCACTGTGTTGTTACTAAATAATTTACACCTCATGTGTGAAACAGGCGGGGACGCTGACTTACCTGAGAAACAGGGACCTGGACACATGGACCCAACAGCTGCCGGTGCCCAGTCACTGGGCCAAGTTCCATATGCAATGACTGCCATACATGGACCAGTAGCAGGTTCCACAATGGGGAGAAACATTCCCTGGGGTGTCCTTTAACTCTAGATGATTCTTTGTGGTAGTTTGAACCCCAAGACCCACCTGCTCGGACGGGAAGGATATCCTATCACAGGTAACCAAGAATCATCTTAGAAATTCCTTCCTCAGCTTTGGGTCTGAAACTTGGCCCTGACAAGATAGAATACTGAAATCTACTACTGTTTTACCTGAACTAAATCTACTACTGTTTTACCTCCCATGCTTTGGGTAATTTGCCCTAAAAATAAATGTCATAAATACATCTTAAGTGAAGAAGACTTGTATAACTGTAGGGAAAGGCAAAGTCTCATTTTTTTCAGACTTTTTAGCATGAAGAAAGGTACCCTAACTCGTCATTACATTTTCAGAGCCATCGAAGCCCTCTTAGATGCTGAACAGTATTCATCTCTTTCAAAGATGAATCCAGTTCTCTGTCAAAAGTAGGAGCAGGAGACTCAAAGTTCCAGGCTGTGGGTGGCTGGGAAGTGCCCTTCTGCACTGGGCCAGGCTGGCTGCACACAGCAGGCCCCTGGACTCTACTCACCTGGGGCTGACCCAATGCCCCAACCCATGCTCCCCTGGCATTGAGGTGGTCCTCACCAGGCCACCATCTAAGAACTACCAGGTCTGGAGGGAGAATCTCCATCAGAAGCTCAGCTCTCCAAGCAAAGGAGAGGGACCCAAGTCAATCCTTCCCAGCTCACAATACATGAACCATTTCTCATTTTTCTAAAACTCTGTGAGCAAGTTCTTAATAGGATTGGTTGGGATCTATTTTTTTTTGGGGGGGGGATCTATTTTTAAGTAGTTTGGGGAAACTGATATTTTAAAGATTTGATGATTCTAGATGAAAAATGTCTTTTCCTGTCCAGAGTGAGAAAGAAATGGTGACATTTGTGTTTGTTTTTGTCAGGGAAAATTAATTTTTTACTCTCAACCATTGTCTTCTCTGGGTTTTATGTGCTCAGACATCAACCAGTGCGAGAAATGTGGAAAAGCTCTTCAGATGGTAAAATATTTTTGACACAAACTTCCTGCTCACACCCAAGGTAAAAACCAACCACTTGCCAACCACCGCCAAGATATCAAACCCAAGTTTCAGTAAAAAGAATCTCTCTCTCACTGGATAAAGAGGAGCAAAAAGTCTGTAAAATAAATGAACATCCTGTAGTCAATGGCTTGGTTATCTCTTCAAAGCTTATCTAAGCTCTATATTCAGCACATGATGTGTAAGATCTAAAATCAGAGAATACTGTTCCTTTTAATGAAATGAAGAGATGTTTCTGGATCTTACCTGCTTGTTGTTGTGCACGAGTAAAGGAAAAGCCTGAGAAAAAAAGGCAAAAGGTGACCACGAAAGGCAAATGCCGATGCTTCCTCATTTTGATTTTGTCTAAGCACCAAGTGAGAACCTACAAGAGAAAACAGGACAAAGGAGAATGATCAGGTCTTGACTCTCCGATTACTAACGAATGAATCAAGGATTTATCCCTTTTATGAAAAATAGTTTTGACTAAACATAGACAGGAGAATCTTTGAATCTAGTGATTGTAGGACTTTGGCCATAGCTAAAAATTGTGCAGTTCAACATTTTTTCCTCTCAAATTGAGGCAGGCAAAAATAGTATATCACGAAACAAATGGCAGAATGAAAAAGGGTCAGGAGAGAAAGTGCTCAGAGGCACAAAGGAGCAGGTTGGTGACGCCCAGCCTAACTGTCAATCGTGTCTAAAGGAATCCCGCAGGGAAGCTTCGTTCAGGGAGGGAACGGGTTTCGTCCAAATCACAACGTGTGCAAAAACAACCATGGCAGCTGGGACCATTTTGAATCTTGCCCTCATTCTCTGTTAATATTTAGCACTTTCCCTCCAACAAAAACCTGCTGTGTGTCCAACTCCAATCGCAGGATGGAGCACACCCTGGGATACTGAATTAGCAAGACTGAAGCCAGTCATGAGGGCTGACGGCCACATAGCGTGGTCTCCCATGCAAATTTTTTTTTTTTAACATCTTTACTGGAGTATAATTGCTTTACAATGGTGTGTTAGTTTCTGCTTTATAAGAAAGTGAATCAGTTATACATATACATATGTTCCCATATCTCTTCCCTCTTGCGTCTCCCTCCCTCCCACCCTCCCTATCCCACCCCTCTAGGTGGTCACAAAGCACCGAGCTGATCTCCCTGTGCTATGTGGCTGCTTCCCACTAGCTATCTGTTTTACATTTGGTAGTGTATATATGTCCATGCCACTCTCTCACTTTGTCACAGCTTACCCTTCCCCCTCCCCATATCCTCAAGTCCATTCTCTAGTAGGTCTGTGTCTTCCAGCCAGCCTGGCTCAAGTCTGGATGGGCGCAGTAGGCTGTGTCACCATCACTTTTCCCTTCAAGCAAACACCACCTTCTCCCCATGCCACATCTGAAAGCACCCTGACCCACACCAAATCCTCAGGTCAGCATCTTCACCCCCCAATCTCCAGTGAGAGCAGCTTGAGGGTCTGGGCTCTTCCTTATGACCCTCCAGAGAACTGGCCTAGGTCTTCTCCATCTGAGCTTAGGTCCCCTTGCAGGACATCACCTCTTTTCTCTTCCCCTTGATCCAAGGCTCTGGTTTCCCCCAACTCTTTCTTAGGTCTTGGGTATATGACCTGTACAGACCCACTAGACCCCATGCTTGATTTAATGATTTGTTGTTGCTGTCTTAAAATTCTTAATAACTTTTGGACAAGGACCCTTCATGTTCATTTTGAATCGAGCCCACAGATTCTGGAGCTGGTCCTGGCTACAGCTGTGCATGTGTATCAACGATTATTCTTACCCTTACCCAGACTTGGCAGGGGTTCCCTGGTCAGAGCCTTGGGTAACAGCATTAGAGAGGAGGGGCATGCTGGTCAAAATTATTGGTTACTTTTTCTTGCCCTTAGTTTCAAGAAGTACTATTTGATATTGAAAATTATGTACTATAGACTACAGTCAAGCGAGAAATCCCATTTGGTTTAAGAAACCTAAATATTTTCATCTGCAGAAATTGGGTTACCATCATAATTTACAGTTCATTGTTAGGGTTTGAAGATTAAGAAGGCGGCCTTGGGAATTACAGCATGAAAAAGTAATCATCATCAGTATAAATAAAAATCAAAAACCTCTCTCTCTGGGGCATTTTTTGGTAGAAATAGAAAAACAAATCCTAAAATGCATACGGAATTTCAAAGGACCCAGAAGAGCCAAAGCAAACTTGGGAAAGGAACAATAGAGCTGGAGACCTCATATTCCTGATTTCAAATCATATTACAAAGCTACAGTAATCAAAACAATATGGGACTGGAATAAAGACAAACATGTCAACCAATGGAATAAAATAAAGATCCGAGAAACAAACCCTCAAGTATATGGTCAAATAAGCTTCTATAAGTGTACCAAGGCTACACAATGGGGGCAGGATAGTCTCTTCAACAAATGATGCTGGAAAAACTGTATATCCACATGCAAAAAATGAAGTTGGACACTTACCTTACACCACTTACAAAGAACTAACTCAAAATGGATTAAAAATGTAAATGTAAGACCTGAAACTATTATACATTTAGAAGAAACTATAGGAGAAAATCTTCATAATATTGGATTTGGTAATGGTTTCTTCCATATGACACCAAAAGCACAGACAACAAAAGCAAGGACAGACAAATGGTACTATATCAAACTTAAAAACTTTTACACAGCAAAGGAAACAGTCAACAGAGTGAAGAGGCAACCTACAGAATGGGAGAAAATATTCACAAACCATATATCTGATAAGGGGTTCATATCAGAACACATAAAGAACTCCCACAACTTTACAACAAGATCTGATTTAAAAATAGGTAAAGGACTTGAATAGACATTTCTCCAGAGAAGACATACGAATGGCCAATAAGCATATGAAAAAACACTCAGCATCAGAGAAATGAAAATCAAAACCACAATGAGATAATTCAAAAAGAGTCATGTACCACAATGTTCATTGCAGCTCTATTTACAATAGCCAGGACATGGAAGCAACTTAAGTGTCCATCGACAGATGAATAGATAAAGAACATGTGGCACATATATACAATGGAATATTACTCCGCCATAAAAAGAAACGGAACTGAGTTATTTGTAGTGAGGTGGATGGACCTAGAGTCTGTCATGCAGAGTGAAGTCAGAAAGAGAAAAACAAATACCATATGCTAACACATATATATGGAATCTAAAAAAAAAAATGGTTCTGAAGAACCTAGGGGCAGGACAGGAATAAAGATGCAGACATAGAGAATGGACTTGAGGACACGGGGAAGGGGAAGGGAAAGCTGGGATGAAGTGAGAGTAGCATTGACATATATACACTACCAAATGTAAAATAGATAGCTAGTGGGAAGCAGCCGCATAGCACAGGGAGATCAGCTCGGTGCTCTGTGTCCACCTAGAGGGGTGGGATAGGGAGGGTGGGAGGGAGACACAAGAGGGAGGGAATATAGGGATATATGTATACATATAGCTGATTCACTTTGTTATACAGCAGAAACTAACACACCATTGTAAAGCAATTATACTCCAATAAAGATGTTAAAAAAAACAAAAACAAACAAACAAACAAAAACCCACAATGAGATATTGCCTCACATCCACTGAGATGGCCACTATCAAACAAACAGTAAACAAGAAGTGCTAATGAGGATGTAGAAATATTGGTACTCTTAGGCACTGTTGGTGTGAATGTAAAACACTGCAACCACTTAGAAAACTGTATGGAGGTTCCTCCAAAAATTAAAAATAGAATTACTATATAAGCCAGCAATCCAGCTTCTGGGTATGTATACAAAATAATTGAAAACAAGATTTTGAAGATATATATATATACACCCAAGTTTAATGCAGCATTATTCATAATAGCCAAGACGTGGAAACAATATAAATGCCCCTCAGTGGATGAATGGATAAAGAAAATGTGGTATATACATACAATGAAATATTATTCAGCCTTAAACAAAAGAAAGAAATTCTGTCATAGGCTACAACATGAATGAACCTTGAGGACATCATGATAAGTGAAATGAGCCAGTCGCAAAAAGACACGTACCACAAGATTCCACTTACGTGGGAGATCTGAAATAGTCAAACTAGTAGAAACAGAAAATAGAATGGTAGTTGCTAGAGGGAGGGGGAGGTGGGAAGGAGAGTTAGTGTCCAAAGGGTACAGAGGTTCAGTTCTGCAAGATGAAAAAGTTCTAGAGATCAGTTACACAACAAGGTACATGTAGATAACACTACTGTACTATTCACTTAAAAATGATTAAGGGGGCTTCCCTGGTGGCGCAATGGTTGAGAATCTGCCTGCCAATGTAGGGGACACGGGTTCAAGCCCTGGTCTGGGAAGATCCCACATGCCGCAGAGCGACTAGGCCCGTGAGCCACAACTGCTGAGCCTGCGCGTCTGGAGCCTGTGCTCCGCAACAAGAGAGGCCGCGACAGTGAGAGACCCGCGCACCGTGATGAAGAGCGGCCCCCACTTGCCACAACTAGAGAAAGCCCTCGCACAGAAACAAAGACCCAACACAGCCATAAGTAAAAATAAATATAAAAAATGATTAAGATTTGCTCACTTGCTCTACTCTGGGAATCTTTCAGGCCTTTCCATCCAATCATACCTTTCTTCCCCACACTCTGCTAGACCTATTCTTGAGTTTGTCCTTTGAAAAAAACAAAAAGCACATGCAATATTTGTGGTCTTTGTAAGTTTTCTTAATTGAGGATATACAGTTTAGAATCATGTAAATTCTATGTCATGTGTGTTTTACTACAATCTTTAAAAAGATAGGAAAAGTTACCTGAGATTTTTTAAAGTATGGGTTACTACATACACCTAAAATGTAGCCATCAGTTTAACAGGAATGGTATAAATGTGGCATCTTTTTTTTGAGGCATGAGTCTTTAAGAGCTAAAACAGGAAAACAATACAACTGCACATATCTTCTTAAAGCATATGTATGTGCCCCTATAATTAAATAACACAACATTTGTCCTTGCTCCTAAATAATATTTGGAAAGGAAGAAGAAAAGAAGTATTTGGCAGCAAAATATTAAGATTTGAGGAAGAAGACTTCAGTCCCAGGAAAGTGAAAAAAATCTAACATGAACACTGAGATGTGGTACAAAAGTTATTTCTACCCCAACTACTGTCATTAGAGCTACGAAATCAGCTCCGCCTAAGGCCTAGGCTTTTGTACCTGCTTGACCTTCCTACCTTGACCTTCCTCTCACCATAGGCCTTCCATGGGCCTGGTGATTCTATTTGTGGTTGTCCATTGTATATATAATTCAGGAATCCCATTTTCCCCACATTGCTAAGGAAGACAATGTTAAGGGTGGTCTAAGGTTCTCAACCTTGCCATCTAGAGCAACAGAAATAATGACAGCAAAGGAAAATCTGTCTGGCTAATTAGCAACCTGGCCTTGGCCAGGGACTAGTGTCTAGATGGACTTCTTAGCAAGATGCACGGAGGGCCAAGGAGAGCAAAAGGCAGCCCCTTATCGAAGCTGTCACCCAGGGACGTGGATGAAATGGGCTCAGTCCCATGATTTTTCCTGCCAGAGATCAGGCCCGGAGGGAGGAGCTGGGGTCCAGATCCTGTGGCCCAGCTGTGAGGAACAGCAAGACAACAGAGTGTGGGCCCCAGGCCAGCCCAGTCAGCCAAATTGGTGGGATAGAAAAAGACAAAACCATAAACAAGAGAATGGATTCCAAGACCCACTGTTGCTTTGGATTTTCCAGGGAGGTCAAACCAGAAGTATCACCTGTGATAAAACAAATTTACCCTGTGATTCAAATTCTGAGAGCTTGAAGATACAACCCCAGCATGTAATACAAAACCACCTGTCAATACAACTTTCTCTTGGAAATGTATCAACAGTGAGAAGGAAAGGTTTTTTTGATGATCAGAAGGCCAGTCATCAAGAGAACGTATTTCTTCCTACAATGAAGTGACAGCCAGTGGTGATAATGGTGACATTCCAAAAACACAGCCCAATCTTCTTGGCTTGAAATGGCCAACACGTGTTAGGCACGGATCTGTAGGATATAGGAGGGCAGTCCTCAGCTCACAGCGCTTTGGTTCCACAGCGCCCCCAAGTCCTGGTCAGTGCTCAAGGGAGTTCCCTCAGGCAGTGTAGAAACCCACGCTTGGCTGGTTGGTCTGTTTTCTTCACTGAGGATGAATGCCCAAGCCACCGCCCCAATGTTGCCCCATTGCTCTCTAGAAATCCTGCAAGACCATGCTCTACTCTAGGAATCTTCTAGGCCTTTCCATCCAGTCACACCTTTCTTCCCCACACTCTGCTAGACCTATTCCTGAATCTGCCTTTTGAAAAAAAAAAAAAAAAGCACACGCAGTATTTGTGGTCTTTGTTATTTTTCTTAATTGAGGATATACACTTTAGAGTAATGTAAAAGTACATCATACATATGCTATTCTTGATTCTTTCCATTAAAATTGAACATCAGGTTTCTTTACCAGCAACAAGCATCCTACTAGAAAACTATTTTGTGGGAATATTGTCCGCCCACATTATTTAAGTTTTATTGGATTCTTTCCAGAAATATATACTGTCCTTTCCAAGACAGCCTGTAATATTCTAATTGGTCAAGAACTTTTTTTAAATGTGGGATCCACAGATTTTTTTTTTAATATGGGATCCACAGATTTCAAAGGATCTGTCAACCTCCCCCAAAAGTGTACAACATTGTATCTGTGTATGTGGGAGTCTCTGGGGACAGCATCCAAGTTCACATGTGATTCTAACCACCTCTATTCTAACTCCCCACTAAAGTTCAAGCACCATTCCTTCGAGAAAAAGATTTGATGCAACTCTTCCGGGAGGTCCAGTTCAATTGTTTTAAATATTTGATCCATGCACAAGAGGCAGGATTTAAAGTAGTATTTTTGTTTTGGAATGAGGGCAAAAAAATAGTATAGGACCTCACTGCAAAGCATTGGACAATGTAATCCATGTGGAAGAAATAGGACATGACCACTGCTGAATGTGGGATGGGACGAGCTTCAGGCTTCTCTGCAGACAACCTTGACAGAGAACATGGGTGTGTTGTGCAATGAGTAGGTTTCACTGGTTTTGGTTTTGGTTTTGTTTTGTTTTTACTATCCCTATACTATCCCTATACTGTCCCTATACTGTCCCTATACTGCCCCTATACTATCCCTATACTAACCCTATAGTATCCCTATACTGTCCCTATACTATCCCTATACTATCCCTATACTATCCCTATATCCCTGTGTGGGATCTCTATTAACAAATTCCAAAATCTGGTAGTCTTTGGTAGAGCTCAATAAAATCAAAATCATGATAGAACAAAGTCTTAATGTCTTTCTGAGGCATTAAGGAGTTACCTCAATTATTCTCTAAGGAAAATGAATTTTAAATTGGTTGAAAATTATATGTAAAGATTTTTATTTCCAAGATCTTAATCTTATAAAAGAGTAGACCCGTAAATGAATTCTTTCTCATTGGGACACAAAGTAATGAAAAAACATTCAGTGCACTGGAATTATCTTTTCTAAAACCTAACCAGATGTTGAGGAAAGGGAAAGAGGGGAGAGAGGAAGCAGGGGAGGGGAGGAGAAGGCAGAGGAGGGCACAGGAGGGCAGAGGGGAGAAGCTCTTCCAACTCTGAAAGTGAAGGACAGAAAATGATGTTTGTTGGATGATGAGTTATCCAGGCTCCACTGATGATTAATGAACTCTCATATTCAGTTGAGCTGAATTCCCAGGTGGGGAAAAGGCCTTTAGATCCACACACTTTTCCTGCCACAGGGCTTAGGAGCCAGTCATGCGGCTCAAGCATTCCTAGACCAGCTGGTGAATATTTGTTAATGTTTTTGTTTGCAATTAAATCTCTCCTAGTGTTTACCATGTCATGGCATCCCACTTTTTAAAACTGCAGTTCCTGGCAACAAAGCTTGGAGAATTTTTTCATTTAGATTTAAAAGATGTCAAATAGCATCTCCTCAAATGATCACCCAGTTTGTCCATTTTAATAAGGGGGAACAAGCCACCCTCCCATTACTCTTCCTTAACTCTCCCTCCCACCCCCAAGAAATAGAGACAAGAGAGCACAAGTCATATTTGCTGGGCCCCTGTCTCGTGGGTGGGATTTCATGCCCTTCTCCCAGTAGCCCAATGGCTGCATTTTCCCCCATCTTATAGCTGGGAAACTGAAAGCAGGTGAGGCAAAGTGTTTTGCCCACTGCCACATTAAAAAATTTTTTTAAAAATTTAAAAAAATTGAACCAGAATCCTAATGAAAATTTGTGTTTCCAAAGCCCAAGGGAAGAACCCCAGGAAACCCTAAGAGGATATGCCGGATTTGGCCCCAATCTCAAGGAAACTCCCGACATCTTTCGGGGAAAAAATACACTAAATTTCTTTGGTGGTGACAAACCACAGATTCTGCATCAACAGACTCCGTTTGTCTGCTGCTGTTCTTTCAAATACGAAAAAAGTCAAAATTGGCTGCTTGAGACCCTTGTGTTGGGTGGGGTGTCAAGCTGCTTTGTGTCACAGATTCTATCCTAAAGGCAATAGATTCAACCAGAGAACTTCATTAAATTCTTATCTTTCTATTGAGCATTAGTCATTCCTTTTTTTACTCGGCCTCATTCTGAAAAGAATTTGAGGTGCCTTTTTCCTTTTTGTAGCTGTCCGCTTGAAACTTAAAAAATACCTCTTATTATGAAGACTGCTCTACATGGGCCTTCAACTCAAAATTGTATTCAGAGTCCAGTGACATTCCCCAGCCATTGTGCAATTCCATGAAATTAGTTTTCATTAAGTCTCCTCAGAAGCTTTTTCATTTTCCATGTCTGGAAATCTCTTTTAAGACAGAGACACACACATGCACACAAGGCAATCTTTTTCAAACAAAGACTTAAATACATCCAGAGCTCCCATTTTGAAGTCATTTATTTGGTCTTCTCCAAGCACTGCTTTTTAGAATCAGGCTGGTCCTCCTAACAAGTTCTAGGACTTCTGTTAACTCCTAACTGTCCCATTTTAAGTGGGAGCTGCAGAAATATTGGAAGACCACAGCGACAGAACTATGTCCACCTGCCGTGAAATGAAAAGTCACATTTCAGTAAACCCTAGGGGTCTCTAGCTTGCAGCCACCCTAGTTCTCTCTCTTTTTCTTACCCTTCTTCTCTTTCTTGCCTGAATCCTGGGAAAAGAGCCCCCATTCTTGTCCCCAGAGAGGAAGCTAAGAGAGGACTTATTCTCCTCCGGTTAGCGAAGGAGGAGAGCGGAATTTAACATGTTATTGCTACTTGAAAGAGCTTTGGGGGAATCCTCAAAAGCAAACAATTTGGAACAACTCTAAGAAGATTCCTCCAAAGAAATGCATCGGAAGCTGCTTTTTTACAGTTTATTTTACAACTTGAATCTCGCATTTCCATTCTATGAAATTGTGCTAGAGACGAAAATATCAGCCACGTGTACACATCTGTAAACAATTATCTGCTTGACCCAGGCTCTGAAGGTGTGTTCTGTGATAGCAAAACTTAAGTCTTCTGATCCTGTGTGTCGACTTGGTCTCACTGCCACCTACTGGTATCCTTGTTAGACACTGAGTACTGGACCCAAGATCTTTGGCTCAAGTAAAACAGTGTCTGTTCATGTCTTGGCTATTATAGATAGTGTTGCTATGAACATTGGGTGCGTGTATCTTTTCAAATTAGAGTTTTCATCTTTTCTGGATATATGCCCAGGTGTGGGATTGCTGGGTCATATGGTAGTTCTATTTTTAGTTTTCTAAGGACCTTCCACACTGTTCCCCATAGAGGCTGTACCAATTTATATTCCCACCAACAGTATAGGAGGGGTCCCTTTTCTCCACACCTTCTCCAGCATTTATTATTTGTAGACTTTTGGTATTCATCAACAGATGAATGAATAAAGAAGTTGTGGTGTATATATATATATACAATGGAATATTACTCAGTCATAAAGAGAATGAAATAATGCCATTTGCAGCAACACAAATGGACCTAGAGATGATCATACTAAGTGAAGTAAGTCAGACAGAGAAAGACAAATATCCTATGATATCACTTATATGTAGAATCTTAAAAAATGATACAAATGAACTTATTTACAAAACAGAAACAGACTCACAGACATAAAAAACAAACTTATGGTTACCAGGGGAAAGGGGATAAATTAGGAGCTTGGGATTAACAGATACACACCACTACATGTAAAATAGATAACCAACAAGGATTTACTGTATAGCACAGGGAACTATATTCAATATCTTGTAATAACTTATAATGGAAAAGAATCTGAAAAAGAATATATACATGCATATGTATAACTGAATCACTTTGCTGTACAACTGAAACTAATACAGTATTTTAAATCAACTATACTTCAACTTTTTTTAAGTGTCTATCTTGTTAATAAACAATGTCTGTTCAACAGCTCATGCATTAGAACAGAGCAATCCAGGAGGGGAGGGTTTGGCTGTGCCTTGGCAAGTTAGCCTGCTCCCGGAATGAGGTCACGTGAGGATGTCCCGTGCACCATCCGGGGTTACCTTCCTTCTCCTCATAAAGGCAACTTGAAGAACCTCCAGATTAACTGCCCAGATATTTGGAAATTTATTTAAAGACACATTCCTAGGGTCCAAGATAATAAACATGAAGCAGAAAGTTCCATATCTGCTATAGTTGGAAAAGCTAGACACCACGATGCACATGTAAAAGACATTTTACCCCCTTAAATATAAAGCAGGAGACAAAGCATTTCCTCCATTTTTCCTGCTAATTATAAACATTAAGCAGAGATTAGTTCAGATTTAATGTTAGGGCAGAGAATGCCTTAGAAGACGCTTCAAAAGGAATTGTACAAACACCCATTCCATTCCTGCCCCGTGACACACACAGTGCCGTCGGCTCCAGGGTAGATCCCAGCGTAATCCTCCCTTCCTGCCTTGGCCATGGACTTTTGGGGCTACTGGCCTCTCCAAAACCATGGTGTTCCATTGTAGAACTGTTCAAACACAGCGGCTAAAATGTCCTCCTATTGTAAGGAGAAACTAAACATTTTGTTTTCTAGTCTGATTCGTGATCAAGTCTAGAAGAGGAAATTATTTAAGAGATTTTTTTTTAAATTACATTGAAACATCAGATAAAATATCACCCACACTGTATTTAGTGTAATATCTGGGGAAAATTCTACTTAGTTCCTGTCTCTATCAGTAAAGGTCAGTTAATCTCTCCCATCCTCACTAATTTTATGTGTAAAATGAGGCTGATGGCCTGATGCTCTAACCGGCAGTGATTCTGTGACCGCTTTCTTCCATCTATTACCCTAGGCTCTGACCACCGGTGGGTTTCCTGCTGTCCCCACAAGAAACAGAGAGCCCCGCAGTGCACGGCGGGGCAGTCTGTGGGCTTAGCTGAGCTGGCTCTAGGTGCTGGCACTGCACTGCTGGATCAACTGATGAGGTTTCCAGAAGAGAAAAACCAGTTTCCTGGAATGGCTTCTCTTGAGACCTGAGTCATCTCCAGCTGCTGTTCAATTCTTAATTTTGAAATGCAACCAACCCACGAGCTCTTCCATCCAGTGGCCAATTCTCGATGCTCTGGGTCCATGAAAACTGAAGGTATGGGTCAAACCAGAGGCATCTGACAGAAACATTTGCCATTGTACCATTCCCTAGCCATTCCTACCTCGCAAATGTTTCTCTGTACTTCATGAGTCTTAAAATTCAGGAGAACAGCAGGATTACACTATACAAAATGCAGCCAGACCCCTACAAAAGACTAACAATCTGCCTTTGGGAGAGGGTTTGGCAGAACTTTTCATATTTGTCCTATTTTTCTGCTTTGCTTTCTCTTTCCAGATTTTTTGAAACAACAATTACCTCTCTGCTAAACAAACTCAAAATATGCTACTCTATAAAAGACTGGTCGATGGCAAAGAGTGCCTTTCTTCACATGAAACTCCAAAGTATACTCTTGAAGACTTGTACTCCCTTGATATTCCTGGCCTTAGACACCTACCTGTGAGAACACATGAGCATGTACAGGAGCGCCCAGGAAATGCTGATTTTGCTTTCCTTCTAGTACTGGGACCTCAAACTAGCAATTCACCTCCCTGTGTTCCATTTCTTCATCTGAGGTGTCAAGGGTGTGGGGAGAGCATCCACCAAGGTAGTAATTTGGGGATATTTCCAGTAGCCAAACGGAAATCATATATTTGCCAACCAGAGGGCAGGGCCTAAGTCTTAGTCATTTTTTTCCCCTCCCTTGACGCAAAGCTCCATGCCCTGGAGCACAAGGGGGTTTATTAAGCTTAAAGGAATATGAGACACATAGACCAAGGGCAGGTAAGGAAAAGTTTGGGAGTTACTGGATTAGTTCATCTTAACATCTCTTCCAGTTCTAAAATTCAAAACTCCTACAGGGATACAACATTGCACAAATAGGCAGCCTTGCTCTGGTTCTGAAACACCTTTTTGTTCATTTAATTTAAACTTTTTTCTCAGTAGATATCAGTAAAATGTTTCCTTTAAAAGTCCTCACTTGGTTCATGCCCTTGTCATGAAGGTATTTTAGAAAGCAGAATGCTTCATTGCAAGCAGAAGTTCACCTCAATACATGCATACCTGAGCATAGGGAAAAAATAAAATTCTAAATGTACACTTACTTCAGATATTACAGTCACATTTTTAAAAATTATGTATTGAAACAGTCTCCAGGTGAGTCCCAGAGTGACCCACAAGCTCTGCTGAGATGTGTATCAACAGATTCCCTGCGACCCCACCCCAGGGACTCCCTACAATGCACGGAGATTTTTCTGGAGCTCAGAGGGATGCATTGTCCTCTAAAGGACGATGCATCTTTCCTCTACACTTTCAGGAAAGACTATACCAGGACGAAGGTGCTACTTCACAATTTCTTCTCCTTCCTAAAATAGTCTGATGAGACCAGAAGGTACTAAAATTACGTTTTCAAAAATTAATATAATGAATTCCTGAAAAGAACCCCTCTTTGTAAATCAGGGTGCTGCAGGCGCTCCCTGAGTGTGAGACGGTCATCACCCATGGTTTAGAGGGGACAAGCAGTGTCTTTTCTTGAAAGGGCAGGATTACCTCCCAGATTTTTGGAAAGAGGGAATCCATATCTAGAAATGCGGATGAAAAGAACCTTTCCTTGTCTCGCTCAAGGCTGTCTGAAGGAGCAGGAAATTTTTAAAGCTTCCCTACTTGAAAACCTGAATCATTTTGAGCTTTCCTTTCCTCAGTGAGAGCTACTAATAGGATTTTTTTAAATGCCAGGTCACTCCTCAAATCGTCAACTATTTATGTAACAGTGGTGTGGTTTTTACAGCCTGCTTTCCACAGCTAAGACACCAAGAAAAGTTTGCTCCTGTGGATTTCCGTGGAAAGGCTGCCCGAGACACAAAGTCCCATTCAGATGGGAACCAGCCCACGATTCTTCTCCAAGAGATAACAAATCCTCAGTTTCTTCCAAAAAGAACAGTGACGAGAACTAATTTTCAAATAAAACTTTTGCCTAAAGTGAGTAGCATTCCTGCAAGACAGTCTCATGCAACAGAATTCGTGACCTGCCAGTGTATTTTAAATCCTAAATGTGGAATTTCACATAAAAGTGGGTAATGAGGGCTTCCCTGGTGGCGCAGTGGTTAAGAATCCACCTGCCAATGCAAGGGACACATGTTGGAGCCCTGGTCCAGGAAGATCCCACATGCCGTGGAGCAACTAAGCCCATGCGCCACAACTACTGAGCCTGCACTCTAGAGCTCACGAGCCACAACTATTGAAGCCCGCACGCCTAGAGCCCGTGCTCCACAACAAAAGAAGCCACCGCAATGAGAAGCCTGCGCACCGCAAAGAGGAGCCCCCACTCGCCGCAACTAGAGAAAGGCCACGCGCAGCAACGAAGACCCAACGCAGGCAAAAAAATAATTAATTAATTTTTTTTTTTTTTTAAAGTGGGTAATGACAAAGACCCCTGTAACCAGGTGTCTAAATACTCTGACCAATAGCACAGATGAAGCCTCCAGGGCAAAAGTCTACTAACTTTCAAAAGGGAAGGAGGTCTGATTTCAAGCTGGCTTTAAGCAGCGGCATCTGTAACCACCTAACCTAAAACTAAGGTCAGATGGGGAGCCTCATTTGAGTCACGAATCCATCATCAATCATCAGTTGAAGAGAGGGGTTTCTTCCTACTTTACCATCAGTGTTGAATTAGGTTCTAAGGCACAAAATCACAGAAGGCACTTATGATGACAGAATGAGATGCAGTGAATCCTCAACACTTTGAAAATAGAGGGAGGTGCAGAAATAAAAACAATTCGTATTCAGAAAGATAGGAATTCTTCTTGCCTTACATCAGAAGTATCCTTAAGACCCCAAGTTTGGACATTCACCATACATCCCATCACCTAAGGATCACAAAGCATGGTGGGGTGAGGCACACACCCTCCCAAGTGCTGGAAGAGCCCGGGCCAAGGGCTAACATTCTAGAGACTTCCCCAGCTGCCTCCCAGGAAGTTGGGAGTAGCTACACCCTCCAATTACCCCACTGGAAAAGGGCAGGACACCCACACTCACCACCCTGCTATGGGATTCTTCCCCAAGTCCTCCTCTCCACCAGGTATCTTCTTAATGGTTTCCTCACTGCCGTGAGTGGAGAAAGAGAAAAATAAACCTTATGGTAATGGAAAACCCTTGCCTCCTCAAAGAAGAGATCAAGACCACAAGACCATTCGTATAGCTTGAATTCCTACAAAATCGCTCACCCCCCCACCCTTCTGCCTTCACCCTCAGCAAAGCCCATACAAGATTGGGATTGACATGTATACACTAATATGTATAAAACAGATAACTAATAAGAACCTGCTGTATAAAAAATAAATTAATTAAATTAAATTTAAAAAAGAAAGAATGAAGCAAAACGCTGGTGCCGTCCCTCCAGGCCCCCATCCCCAGAGGTGGCCTGGATGAGGGATGCCTGTTCAGCTACTCTGGTCATAAAGCCAGTGTCGGTCCCTGGGCACCAGCTCTCTTCTCTGGCACTTCTTTCCCTGTTAGTTGGTAGAGGCCCCAGGAAGCATAATCCAATTTCCCCATCGCTTTTAATAGAATATGATAGGAGGACGCTGTCTTCTGGGAGAACAAATCAAACAGTATGTTCCAAATCTAGATGTAAATTAGCTCAGGATCCTCCAGTGCTGGGCCATCTGCTTTCCTGAAATGGTAAAGACTTTACTGCTGTCTGAGCCACCTACTGGTGCTGTGGCCTCAGCAAGTAATTGAGCATCTCAGAGCCCCTGAGCCTTCATCTTTAAAGCCAGGGAACCACACCTCAGTGCCTTCTAACCAAGAATCTCTTCCTTTATCTTTAGCCCAGCAAAGAACTCAGAAGGTTCAATAATGTCCAACAGCCAACTGGTGGTTTTCAACATCATTTTGCTTAGGAACAAAAAATACCTGATTTTAAAGCCACTTCAGTTTTTTGAAGTATTAAGAATGGGTCCCCTGGGAAGTTGGGGGACCCCAGTGTGAGAATAGTCTATCTGCATGAGCTCTGAGCACCCCTGCAGCTCAAGGACCCTACGGTTCTCGTGTGGAGGCAGCTGTGTGGAGCCTGGCATGGGCCAGCTCCTCTGAGTCCCCACTGGGGGGGGGCACTCCCCTCCGTCTACAGCAGTTTGTTCTTGGGGTCCAGACCAGCCTTTCAATTCGCTCCTTGGGCTGGCTGTGAAATGCCAGTTTCTGTTTACACCCCCCAGTACTCCTCTGGGGCCTCCTAGGGACCCCACCCCTGCTTCAGTCCTAATTTTCCAACACGGTAGCCCCTGAAACAGGTCCCCAGAGTAGATTGGCAACTGTCAGAGGACACTTTCCATCCAGGGCGAGGGGGCCCTAGCCCTACCCTCCTGGCTGGGGAACGGACTCCCGGCCTCCGGGCTTGGTACTTGCTCCACTTCTGGGCAACACAGGCCAGCCCGTGGCCCTAGGGGCCCTGCCCTAGCCACTGGGAGTGCTGCCCAAACACCAAATTCCTTCTCCTCCTCTGACCCCTGCAGCTCCTTTAAGCAGCCCCAGAGGACTAAGGCTCCAGCAGTAACTTCAGATTCCTGAAAAGATGGAGCCCTGATGGTAATAGCTGAGTAACTCTTGACTTGGCCCCGTTCCTGGACACCAAAGTCACCACGATCCCCCGGAGGTGACAGATACACCCAACCAGCCCACGCCCCAGGGACGTGGGAGAACTCAGGGTCTCCCCAAGGTAGCTCTCGAATCCTCGGAAAGACACTTCTGCGAACAAAGCAGATTCTCAGATTCCAGCTGAGCTTCAGTTTATTTATGTCAAATAAATAAACCGTGAGCCGAAAAGCACCGCAGTCAGGAGATCAGAGGGTGATGGGCGGGGGGGAGGTAGCGGGGGGCACGGCACGACTCGTGGGCAAGCAGGGCCTCGGCCCAGCTAAGGAAACCCAGGTGGCACAAACTGAGAGAGAAAAATCGGCTGGGTCTTCCAGAGACCAGCAGCGTGTACAGAAAACAGACTCTATGGGAGCGAACCTGAGAGCCATTGAGAAATGGTCAGCGGGGCTTAAAGCATTTCCCTCTGGCCACAAACCCAACACAGGGGGAACAGGGGCGAAGTGGCACTTACCCTGAGCAAACCTGGAGAAGTGTGTGTCCCTGGGCTTCGCTATTCAATTATGTGCGGATCTGACACATGTTTTTCCCACTGGCTGCGTCTCCTTTTCCTTCTGCAGGAGAGGGGACCCCGAGCAGGCAGAAAACTCCCCCTGTGGTCCTTGCGGGGGGCTGGTGAGCGGGAGAGCTGAGCGGCCTTCGGTGGAGGACTGAGCTCCAAACTGGACCGTGTCCAGGGATACAGCCAAGGCTCCCTCCAGCTCCTCGCTCCTCCCACCCCTCCTCCGACCCCTCCTCTCCCCCTCCCCACTCGGGCCTGCCCCACACTGTAAATGAAAACCAGACTCTCACTCTGTTGCTTCTGGCCCAGCCACAGGCTGATGTCACCTCGGAAGGCTGTCTTCATCCTACGAGCCCGTAGCTGGACGCCTGCAAACCTCAACTCTTAAAAAAAAAAATCCACCCCTTCTACTCATCACCTTTGGGGCTGGGTCCCTGGCCACAAAGAGAATGAATTTTGGAATGTTCCCGTGGGTCTCCATGGTTTTGCTGCAGTGTTTTCCAACACCATCTGAAAGGAAAACAGGAAATGCAGTCTCCCGCCTCCCCCCTCACCACGCCCTCCCATTTCTTCTTGAAGTTTCTGAATTGAGGCTTCTCCTAATAACCTCCCCTTTCAAATATAAAAAACCAGCCGTTAAAATCGCCTTGGCGTTCTGCTAACCAAAGTTCTGTTTGCCGGTGAGAAGACAAGGAAAAAAAAAGAATACTTTTTTTTTTTTTTGGTAATTCTGTATATAATGATTCTGATCATGAAGCTAATGGTCCCAATTCCAGGACACATGCAAGGGGAACAAGAATGGTTATCGTGCTCAGATTTACAGGAAAATTCTTGAGAAAGAATTTGTGTTTTGGCAAAGCTTTGTACCTTTCACAGCACTTTGATATGCATTATCTCTTGCACCAAGAACATCTCCACCTGTTAAAGAGATATGTGTCGTGTTTTCTTAAGTGAGATTATTGTCTCATTTTACATATGAGAAGAATCTGGGTTCGTAGCAGAGCTCAGATCAGAACCTGACCGTGGACACCCCCAAACTGCTCACTGCTCACCCATCACATGGCCCCCCCTTGAAAATTCCATTCATGTGAGATATCAAGAGACATTTGAAGAAACAAACTTATGGTTACCAGGGGGTAAGGGGGAGGGAGGGATACATTGGGAGATTGGGACTGACCTACACACATTACTATATATAAAATAGACGACTAACAGGGAACTACTGTATAGCACAGGGAACTCTTCCCAATACTCTATAATGATCTATATGGGAAAAGAATCTAAAAAAGAGTGGATATATGTATATGTATAACTGATTCACTTTGGTGTGCAGCAGAAACTAACACAACGTTGTAAATCAACTAGACTCCAATAAAAATTTTAAAAAAGAGAGAGACATCTGAAGGATGCTTTTGACTTGGAGATCCTTCCAAAGCCAAGTCTGAGGAGTAAAGGTATCATTAACTCCTTTGCACAGACGATGTCCTTCCGGTTTAGGGAGGAAGGGGAGATGGTACAGGAGAGACAGTGCCTGCTCCCCTCCTGCAGCTCCAGGGCCCCCTTACTCATCCACAGGAAGACTCACCCCCTCTCTACACCCTGGGGGTTCAGCTCGAGGAATGTCAGAATGGGGATGGAGACCTGAATTGAGGGTTTCCCTGTCCATCACCTGTAGAGGAAGAAGAAATGAGCAGAGGCTCTGAGAAGGAGCCACATTGCCTGTGTGACGTGTGGGAAGACAATGTTCTCACGCAGGGCAGCTCGTCTCCCACCAGAGTCCCTGCTCCAGGCGGCAGGCGTGGACTTGGACCCAAGGAGCTGGGACATGTGCTGCCACTTCATCCGTTGGCATCTGCAAGTTCAGCTCTGGAGAGAACCGTTTCTCCGAGGCACATCGCCTGCTGCAAATTAAGGCAACGATTGATTACAACTTTCTGTTCCAAGCAGCTCTGCTCAGAGAGATTAATGGAACAAGCGTGGCCTATGTACTTCCATTCAGTGGTTCCTTTTCCCAAATACCAATACAACTATTGCTTTTCAAAATAGCTAGGAATACACATTCCTTGGTATTAGGAATTTCTACTCTTTCAATGGCAAGGGTGATGCATCGTTTAGAACAAGACTTAAAGAAATAAAAACCCCTGCTCAAGCAGGAACGGTTCTCTGTAATATTTAACTGTAACTAATCATTGACAATCTAGACCCTCGGCAACACTGTCTGTGGCCTCAGAAACTTCTGGAAGCTGGCAGCCGTTGGTGGAAAACCTCCCACATCCTCCCTTGAACTCACCAGAGAGAGCATTATGGCTCCTATGGTTTTCTCACTTAATCACTGGGATCTGGGATTCTCGGTGAAATGACCAGTTCCTCCTGCCATCTGGTCCCAAGAGGAAACCATCTCAAAGGTGAGAACTGACCTCAACATCAAGGGTCCTGGGTCTGGGCCTGGCCACCCAAGGGACCTTACAGAATCTCTCAGTCCAGTTTCTTCTTAAATGTTGTGTTGAACCTGGGTACCTCTTCCCATTTCCTTCTGCACAAGTTAGAAAGTTACAAACACCATTTCCCAGGCTCCACTGTAGTTAGGGCTTCCCTATGCACTGCTGTGATATATAGGAAGGTGGGGAGAGGCATGGAGATTTCTCTACTACTTTAGCTGGTCTTTTCCCTCCTGTCAAGTATAGTGCGGAGGTCCTAAGGGAGCCCCTCCCAGACCCCTTCCAAGGCTGGAACACAGCACCCTTTTTGGAGGACTGCTCTTTCCTGCTGGAAGCTGCCTCTGCTGGAGAGGCTGGGATGTGTGTGGTAGGTCTAAGGGAGACGCCAGCTTCCCAGGTGCTGAGGGTGAGTTGAAGGGAATTTGTGAAGGCAGTAGCGGCAGTCAGACCCCTCAGCCCAGCATCCGGGTGGTGGCTGGGGAATGCCCCTCCCCCATCTTCCTTCTCTTACCCCTGGATTGCCGCTGTGATCCTAAACTCAGGCTCTGCAGTGCAGCCCCATGCTTCCCTCCCTCCCAGAACGGGCCAGAGGATCAAGCTGGGATGCCCTGGGAATTACTACTGGAGGCCCCGCCTCAAACCCACTCCTCTGGCCCTTCCTGATAATTCCTAGTGAAGAATTCCTTTCTACTCACAGTAGCAAAAGCGGTTTCTGTTTCCTGCCTGGAACCCCGACTGGAACAGATGTATTACATCAGCTCTAAAGCTTCTTTCAGTTCCAACAGCCTGTGCTTATATATTTTATATGACAGAACAAAACGAAAATAGCACTATGCCCAAATGGGATTGTAGATGTAATATTGTATTAATTAGTCTCTGGCTCAGTCATACATAGATTATTCTGTAACTGGTGGCCTCTCTGCCTTTGGTCTCTTCCCTAGAAGACAGCCTTTAGGGACTTCCCTGGCGGTCCAGTGGTTAAGACATCATGCTTCCATTACACGGGGTGCGGGTTTGATCCCTGGTCAGGGAACTAAGATCCTGCATGCCGCATGGCGTGGCCAAAAAAAAACCATAGAAAACCAAAAAAAGAAGATGGCCTTTACTGTTCTTCTTGTACTTCTCTCTTGGCACTACTGATAAATTCTCTCTGCCATTTGCAGACTTCATCACACTAACAAACACACGGAGTCAGCCTGCACGGATACAGACTCTTACAGTGAATTGCCATGTCTCAGCTATACTATCGTACATGTGGAAGTCTACACTTAAATGGAATTTTAGTACATTTTTAGAAGAAATGTGAAATGACTTCTCCTCAAGTGCCATCTCTTTCTTTTAATTCAACATAATAAGTCCATGCTGATGGAGAGGAGAATGTACATACCACAACTCGCACGACCCTGAAATTGTAACTTGGATCTCCATTGAGAAGGATCCCCAGGGAGCTCATGAGAATCTTAAGAAATTTCCCTGGCAGATGCCTTGGGAGGAAGGGGTTGAATGATTCACAACCAGCTCACCAGAGTGAGCTTCTGGAAGTGCATGTGAGCTGAGCCCTTTTCCACTTTACATCTTTAATAACCCCCCTCAGATCAGTTCCCTACTGCCACCCTCAACCCCCATTGTCATAACAACCAGCCTCCCATAATAGACACTGGTAGCCCTAACAGAGTTGATGGGAGCCGGAAGTCCGCCATTGTGACTTTGGTCTCCAGTTCAGAGATATGTGATCCGGGGGCCTGGTCCTCTGAGCTCATGGTCCCTTGACAAGTCGGGAGGTGCCTCAATGGCTTCCACACTGGAAAGGCCTGTTCTGGGTCACAGCCAGCATCCCCGACTCCTCAGCCCCCAGGATGCTGCTCGAGACCAAAAAGCTCTTCCCAACAGGCAACCACAGCTTTGGCAGATAACAAGCAGACATGGAGACTACAGCACTGTGGGAAAAGAAGCATCCCAATTCTGCATAATTACGTCCCGATCTTAAAAGATCGTACGAATCCTAAACTAAAAGGAAAAGCACATTGTCAACAACCGCACATTAATTTTCACAGAGGCATTGCTATTTCAAGAGAAGAAGGATTGTGAGTCCAACCAATGGGGAGGCTTTGAGGTTTCCACTCACCCTGCAGCTGGAGGGCGGCTGGGATTCCTCATTCCATCCCCATGCCGGTTTTCAGCCTCCATAAGCAGCACCGTGGAAAGTGGGCCGCCCGGCTAGGAACGAGGCCCTAGTCCTTCTCTGCCACTAATGAACTGCAGGTCTTGGGCAGGGCGGCTCAGCTTCCTCATCTGTAGACCAAGGGCAGCTGTGCACCAAGGTGTCCGGGACGGTCCAGCGTCAGCCCCTGGGGAGTTGGGGCTGGACCAGCACATTTGCCTCGGCCTGATTTCCAGCCTCTACTTCCTCCCTGGCCCCGGGCTGCAAACTCAGACTCTCCACCTCCAGATTCAGCCCCATCCAACCCCAGTCTCAGGGGCAAGGATAAAAAACATGGTGGGCTCACTGCCCCTTCGCCCTGCTCCCCGTGCACTTGGTACACATGCCCTGATGCAATCCTCCCATAACTCTGGTCTACTGTTCAAATAATGCTGTTGCAGCAATTTTTGAGTCTAAAGTTAAATGACATCTCACCTCCAATTACTAAAATACAGCAGGCTACCTAAAGAAGATGTGGTACATATATACTTACTCAGCCATAAAAAAGAACAAAATAATGCCATTTGTAGCAACATGGATGGACCTAGAGATTGTCATACTGAGTGAAGTAAGTCAGGCACAGAAAGACAAATATCATATGATATTGCTTATATGTGGAATCTAAAAATGGTACAAATGAACCTATTTACAAAACAGAAGTAGAGTCAGATGTAGAAAACAAACTTATGGTTACCAGGTAATAAGGGAGAGGGGGGTGGGGAAGGATAAATTGGGAGATTGGGACTGACATATACACACTATTATATATAAAATAGATAACTAATAAGGACCTACTGTATAGCACAGGGAACACAATACTCTGTAATGGCCTATATGGGAAAAGAATCTAAAAAAAAGAGTGGATATATGTATATGTATAACTGATTCACTTTGCTGTACACTTGAAACTAATACAACATTGTAAATCAACTACACTCCAATAAAATTTTTTTTAAATAAAAAATATAAAAATAAATGAAGTATAGCAGGCTACAAAGGAAAATATCTGCGGGTCGTGGAGGGACATCTGTTATGTCATTTGTCTAGACGGGCACTTCCCTTATTGTGGGAAAGGCCCTTCCCCTGCTTTCATCATGTGCTTCAACAGGGAGCCGCCATCTTCCTGCCGAACCTGCCAGCACCACCTCCGCTGGTTGATGCAGGGATGGGCATGTGACACAAGTGGTCCAAACAGCCGTTCCCCGGGGTTTCCAGCTCGCACCTAGAGCCGGCCCATCTCGGGATCCCAGAAGCTGCCGCATTTCCTGCCGTGGGGAGGAAGGCAGCCAGAGGGAAGGAAGCAGAGAGGAGAGAAGGAGAATGAGTACCATCAGCTTCCTGGTTCCAGATGTCCCAAGACTGAGCCTACCCCCTTGTTTGGTCTCATCCTACACATCTCAACTCTCTCTTTGATTATGTAAGCCAAAACTTATTCATTTTTACCCTAATTCGAGTCAGGATCTCAAGACTTGCAACCAAAAGAGTCTTGCCTGATGCACTAATAAAAATTGTTCACAGGGCAACCTTCTAATTTATGTCCTAGGCTAGCAGATCAGTCAGACCGTTGCAATAATGACCATGGCAAGTCTATGATTACGTCTGCTGCAATAAAAATGTACCCCGTCTTTATTTTCCTTGATTTTTTTAAATTAAAGTATAGCCGATTTACAATGTTCTGTTAGTTTCAGGTTTACAACAAAATGATTCAGATATATATCTGAATATATAAATATTCTTTTTCAGATTCTTTTCCATTAATTCTTTGCTTTTTCTTAAAGCCATTTTTCTAATCAAACAGACAGAAAGTGTTGTCACTGAGTATCACATAGACTCAAAAGCCTGCCATGGAAACTAGAGATTCAGTGGATTCTCCAAAGCCTCCACCCAGCAAGATATGGGGGAGGGCTTTGCATCCTAAACAGAGTTTTCAACTTTAAGTGCACGGGAAACACCTCATAACAATACACGTTGTTGCAAAGAATTGCCTAACAGGAGGAATTTTATACTTACCTTGAATAAGTAACTTTGGGGGAACATGTTAACCCGCTCCGTTTGGGGGAATAAGAAGATGCACTGAGTAGAGGTAATCTGCCAGCACTGAGCCGGCTCTAGGAAAATCTGTGTAAAATTTCCCAGTTAAAATTATAGCACTCTTCCTAGAACTTCGTGAGCTATAAACCATGCTCAGCTGATTCATTTTAAGGATGGCAAACCCAACTGTGAGAGTGGCCAAGAAAGTTTTTGCAGTTGATTGGAATTCAAAACTTCTAGCAAGGAGATGTTTGGTCTTATAATTATCAGACGACACCAATTTTGACTCATTTTTCCAGCTTTGAGATATAAATTTCCATTCATAAAGAATGGGTGGATTGGTTCTTTCTTTAACAATCTTAGCCTTAGTCATAAAGTCAAATGTCTCCTCATTTTAGCTTCAGGCCATCTCCATTCCTTCATTCATTCAGCAGACATGTACTGAGGGGCCTTTGTGTAGAAAAGCACTTTGCTGGGAGGCGGAGGTGAGCTGGGATGCATCTGACAGGAAGGCTTCCCTCCAGGATCTTATGGTCCAAGTGAGACCTAAAGGGAGCCCAGAGAAAATGCTTGGGGAGGCCAGGAGAGGGCGCCCTCGTCTCCGTCTGGGAAGGTTCAGGGATTCCTAGAAGCTGTGACCTCTGGCTGCGGCCCTTGAGAACGGGACATTGGTGTGCAGAGGCAGGTCCTTCAGGAACAGGAGGTTCCAGTTACTTTTCAAGAGTGAGTTGAGGCTACTTGGGAGTCTGAGTGAGGAGGACACAGCCCCAGATCCCTGCCCCCTGAGACTCACGCCTTCCTCACCCCAAGAGGAACCGGAAGTTTAATTCCAAGAGCAATGAACTCCAGGTCCAGGGACACCGGGCACAGAATAGGGCAAGGGCGAGACCCTGAACTAGCATCAGGGGACGTGGTAAGTAAAGTTAAAACAGTAGAGATTTATTCTCCCTCAGTTCTAGAGGCTGGAAGTGCAAAATCCAGTTGTCAGCAGGGCCATGGTCCCTGCAAAGCCCCTAGGAGAGGATCCCCCCTTTTTTCCTCCAGCTGCTGGTGCCCAGGCATTTCTCCATCCAATTTCTGTCTCTGCCATCACACAGCTTCTCCCTGTGTGCTTCTGTCTTCTTATAAGGACACCAGTCAAATTGGATGAGTCCCCTTTCTCCACTGTGATCTCATCTTAACTAATGACATCTGCAACAACCCTGTTTCCAAATAAGGTGACATTGTGAAGCAGTGGGGGTTAGGACTTGGACATCCCTTTTTTGGGAAACACAGTTCAACCCATTACACCCTCCCAACAGAAAACCGGAAAGTTCCTCCATAACTAAATTCACTGGACCAAGAAAAAAAGCTGAGAAGATAGGCAGGTCTTCACCCCACTGTGGAACCCATTATTCAACAAGCCCCTTACCTGAACACAGATAAATTAATTAAACTTATAGGAAACAAAGACAATGTAGGGAGCAGAGAAAAGTTTTCTACAGAGTAATGGTGAGCATTCATAGAAATCCAAGAAAAGATATTGCATCCATGAAACAAGAAAAGGATGCTACTTTTTAAATGAGAATATTTAATATTTACTGGCTAAGAAAGCGTTTAGTAGTTAAAAATACCATAGCAAATTTCACTTATATGTGGATTCTAAAAAAGTTGACTCACAGAAGCAGAGAGTAGAATGGTGATTTCCAGAGACTGGGTGTTGGGAGAAATGGGGAGATGTTGGAGAGATATTGGTACAAATTCAGTTATAAGTCGAATAAGTTCTGAGGATCAGAACACCATGGTGATAATAATTAATAAAACCGTATTGGACACTTGAAATTTGTTGAGAGAACAGATCTTAAGTGTTCTCAGTACATACACAAAAAAATGGTAACGATGGGAGGTGATGGATGTGTTAATTAGCTTGATTGTGGTAATATGCAAAATAATATCATAGCAAAACTAAAAAATTCGATAGAAGTTTTTGGACAATTAACAAGAGGGAATCCCTCAGCTAGTATGACAAAAATCAAAGAGAGAGAAAATAAAACAGGAAAGACAAGAAAATTATAGGCCCATCCAGGAGGCCCAAAATCTAAGAAATAGAAGTACAGAATGAAAGAACAGAAAACAGCAGGGAGGAAATTATCAAATAAATAATATGAAAAAACTTCCCAGAATTGGAGGGTCTGAGTTTCTGGACAATGAATGAAACAATGAATGAAGAAAGATCCTTGCCAACGCACATCCTTGCCACATTTCACAAAACACTGACAATCAAGAGAAGATCCTGAAAACTTATAGAAAGTCAAAAAGGAAAAAAGATTGGGGGTTTACACAAAGGATTAGGAATCAGAAGACCTAGCAGACATTCTCAAAAATAATACCAGAAACAGGGACACAATGGAGAAATGCCTTCAAAAGTCTGGAAAAGGACTTCCCTGGTGGCACAGTGGTTAAGACTCCGCCTGCCAATGCAGGGAACATGGGTTCGAGCCCTGGTCTGGGAAGATCCCACATGCCACAGAGCAACTAAGCCCGTGCGCCACAACTACTGAGCCTGAGCTCTAGAGCCCACGAGCCACAACTACTGAGCCCACGAGCCACAACTACTGAGCCCACGAGCCACAACTACTGAAGCCCGTGTGCCTAGAGCCCATGCTCCGCAACAAGAGAAGCCACTGCAATGAGAAGCCCGAGCACTGCAACAAAGAGTAGCCCCTGCTCGCCGCAACTAGAGAAAGCCCACGCGCAGCAAGACCCAACTCAGCCATAATTAATTCATTAATTAATTAATTTTAAAATTTTAAAATTAAAAAAAAAAGTCTGGAAAAAAATAAATATTTCCATCCTAAAATGCCACACCCAACTAATCAAAGGTAAGAGCAAAGACACCATTAGGTGAGATTTCAGAAAATTATTTTCCAGTACCTTTTCTCAGGAGTCTACTAAAGGATGTGCTCCACCAAAATAAGAAAGAAAACCAGGAAGAGGGAAACAAGGGCTCTGGGAGACAGGGAGCTAACAGAAAAGTCAGGAAAGTGGCATTTCCAGGTAGTTGGTGTAAAACAAGAGCTTGTAAAACCAGCTTGGAAGTTAGCGGGCCAGGACCAGAACAAAAGGTGAGGTCCAAAAGGGAGGCCCCCAGGAACTTAGGAAACAGATAGATTCATGTTGTGTTGGGTGATTATTGAAAGGAGTTTGGGGAAGAAATATGCATAGGTACGGAGACCAGCACAACAAAGAAGAGGTCACTAGTAACTCTCCTAAAAACATAAACACAGAAGAACTGTTTAAGCAAAACACATGATAAAATTATCAATAGGGCGGGGGAATGGTGGACATAAGAAAGCTGAGTACTCATTTCCACGGAAGGAAGTCAGAAGATACCTGTGACTGAAAAAGCTGAGACGAACAGTACAAGTATTACACGTAGATGGAGACAAATATCAGAAGAAAGAAAAAAAGAATTAAAATGGTTTCAGGAAGGGTAGGGCAAAGGGTTGCTGGATTTAGTTTGTTAAAAAAAATTTTTTCTCTCCCCTTTTTAAAAAAGAGAGAAAAACAAAATCAGGAAGAAAATCAAATAACTTAGCTCTAGGTTTAATACTTGGTTTCCAAAATTTCTGAAGATGATTAAAGGGTAGAAAATTCTGAGCAGGATCCCTAACAACAGCATCAAGTTTATATGTCCCAAAGTACTACTTTTTGATTTGGAGGAATGGATTTTTTGGCGTAAAGTTCAAAACTTCGGGGCATAAATTTATATACACATTTCCATCATTTAAAAAAAGAAGTGTTGACACACTTTCTTAAAATCCAAAACTCAACACCCTTCATAAACAGCCTTAGCAGGTAATTATGAGTAATAACCTGAACATAACCAAAGGATACTTCACTGTGTCTGAGGTCTGAGCTTCAAGGATTTGCCCTACAGGAGGCTGAAGCAAGGAGAACCTCCATCTAAAATGCTTTTCTCTCATCTATTCTTCTACAACTGAGTCTCTGTCATGATTAAAACATTGTGTTTTGTGAAACAGAGTCCAACCTCATCACAAGCCAATAGCAAACCTCCTCCCTGGTGATCTGAAGCGAATGTTCATGGCGTAGCGTGGGATACTGCATACGGAGCATGGCGGCATGCCAAAGAGAGCAGGGCTGTTTACAACTCACGTCTGATATTTACATGGACTGAGACGTTTTAGCTGTGCCATGCCATTTTGTCTTCAAAAAGTGTCTTTAATCACTCTTCTAAGACAAAAGGCTTATTCAGGGAAGGGTTCCAAACCCTTCTAAACATTGCTATAAATATCTGGTTTTCATTAATTCTAAATGAACTGCCATTTCTGTGTTCCAAGGAATTTTCCTTGCTGAGAAAAGAAGGTCAAAATGTAATCTTGAGAGCTGCTCCCCAAATGTACCTTGTTTTATCATTGAAATTCACTGCAGCTTCTGTGTTTCAAAATATTTGAAACAACACACATAAAACAGCTACTAGTGATTTTCTCGAGTACATCTGTATTGTGTCATTATTTAACTCAACAAACCGCTTAGTAAGCAGTAGGTACTGCATTAAATGTAAGGGTTCCATCTAATGAACAGCCCACTCCACCATTTAAAGTCTATCTGAAATTCCCAGTATTCTCTGTTTTTCCCTTGTTTACAAGAAAGAGAGGAAAACATGCTGGGTGTGGTAGAGTATATAATTGTCCCCCTAATATTCATCCTCTTCCCCAGTAGAAGAGTATGTGTTCCCTCCAATGGTCATTGATTTACAGCATCTACCTTCTTGCAGATTATAATTCTCATCCCATTGTCAAGCTAGACCACATGACTAGCTTGGGCCAGTGGAGTGTGTGAGGACATGATATAGAAGAAACGCCTCACAGATTTCTGCAGCCCTCTAACTCTTTTTTCATCGGCTACAAAAGCAGTGTGTCCAAGACAGGAGCTGCTTCTCCAAGCTACAGGACACATGGAATAGAGCTGCTACAGCCAACCCATAGCCACTTTTATGCAACATGACAAAAAAATTAAACATTCAATGTTGAAAGCCCTAAGATTCAGGGATTGTTTGTTATCACAGCAGAGCTGACTACTAGACTAGGATAGTAGTATGACTGCAACAGGTATGTACTCCAAAGATGGTGGAAGATAGTCTGTGCTTTCTCTTTTCCTTAAATATGTCCAATTTTGTGTCCTTGAGTCATCAGCATATGCTGAGCTCTCTGGGTCGCTGTTGGGGGGCCCAGTCTCTGAACAGTGGGGCTCGAGGTCAGGAAACCTCATCTGCTATAGGGTCTGAGAGATCTGTGGGGATGTCTGCACCCTCAGGTGATAATGACCAGCATTGAACAGACCCAACACCAAGGGCATCACATGCTTTGCCTCCTCTGACCTCATGACAACCCCAGAAGATACCACTGTCATAACTGGCATCTACCGATGAAGAAACTGAGGCTTGGAGCAGTTAAGACATTCGCCCAAGTTCACCCTTCTAATAAATAGTAGGGCACAAATTTGTACCCAAGCAGTTGGCCCCTATACGTTCCTCCAAGGGGGGAGATAAAGAAAGACATCAACTGGATCCAGAGTTCAGTCCTAAGGGTGCTTGGGAATCAGACAGACAGAGTCCCACAGCCCGAGCCCCTCATTGTGCTTTCTTCCTCCATTCATAACTTTTTCTCAAAACTCCTCCCTTCTCCCTCCTCTTAAAATATCCTGATGTCTGCTGAGATTAGTTCTGGAATAGAGCTGGAAGAAAATCAAGCTTCCTCAATTCCTGGTGTGCAAACGAATGCCTTGCCAAACAAAACCACTTCTCCTTGCAATTTAATTGGATGCTGTCGGTCAGCAAAGGAGACAAATGCTTACACTCAACTTGCTCTTCAGTCTAGTCCCATGAGTCTGTTCAAACCACTGGTGCAACAGAAAAAGGAAAACCTCACCTCACGTCAAAATGTGTCAATCCATAGCATTAGGGGATTTGAGAATTGAAGGTCTCCTGAAAGAGCATCTAACACAAATTCTTCATTGTACAAGTGAGGAAACCAAGGCCAGAAAAGACTCGTCAGGCCACAGGAAGATCTGGCTCCAGAGCCAGCCCTGGAACGCAGGCTCCAGGCTCCCCAGCCCTGCAAGTCACAGGGTTCCTCTTGATGACTTTCTCATTTTTCTGCAGTTCTCCCTGTGGGCTGATACATTCTCTCACCCTTAACCACAAACTGCCTGAAAAGAACATTGAGTTTTTCTCTATCCTGCCTACTTTCAACCTCCAAATGTAGACAGCTTTTCACTATTTAAATCTTTATCAGAAGATACACTGTGATGAGATTTTTCTTTCACAGAACAACTACACCCTGGTTTTTCCCTCATGTCATCTGCAACACCTAAGTGGCTCTGAGTCACATCCCTGCAATGCTCCTGGGAAAAGAAATGAGTTTTTTTGCCTTTCCTTGCTAGCTTTCTAGCCCTGGGTTCATATCCAAGAGTAAGACATTTGAAGTTTTGATGCAGCTTTTAAGAAGATCGTTTGGGGTCACAAGTCTCCCAGGTAATGAACATGTAGGTAGCCCAAGTCTGATGTACAAAAATTAAAGTCAGAATAAGTATAGAGTTGGGAGCAAAATTATTCTCTTCCATTAGCCCCAAAATAAGCATGAGTTTGTCCCAAACTTGGCAAGAACTTTTAGCAAAGGCTGCTGAACAGCCCCATAGGACTCTGGGGGTTGTCAGTACCCTGAATTCACCCACATCCCAGGAGGGAAGCACCCAACAAAGCAAACTTGGCCCCATGGCCCCATTGGAGCCCATAACCTCAGACTGCTGTGCTCCATCACCTCTAGCCCTTGCTCCCCATTCCTCTGTTACCATAGTACCTGGCTTTCTTAATGTTCTTCCAATACGAGCCAGAGATTATCCCTTGGGCTTAATAAGGCCAGGATATCAACAACTTATTTATTCATAAAGGAAGGAAGAGTGTCAGAGAAAGAACAAATGTAAGTAAAACAAAATATTTTATTTTTCTTATTCTTAATGTATATAATAGATAACTGCTCAAAGTAATAATTGAAACAATATATTAGGTGGTTATAGCATATGGATGTGAAATAAATAACAGCAATGTTATAAGGGACAGGTGGGAGGAAATGGAAATACTCTGTTATAAGATAACTGCACTGCCTGTGAAACAGTATAGTGTTATTTGAAAGTGGACTCAGATTATTTGTAAATGTGTACAGTAAACTCTAGAAGAACCAGTAAGTCTTTTTAAAAAGATGTGTAATTGATATCCTGAAGCAAGAAAGTAAATTAAATTATATAAAATTCTTAATTAAAACCAGAGAAGGCATAAAAATGGCCGGGGATGGGGGTGGGGAGGAGAAATAGAGAACAAGTGCAATAAATAGGAAACAGTTACAAACATGGTAGATATTAATCCAGCTAAGATAAAGATTGTCAGAGTGTATTTTTAAAAAAGACCCAACTATATATTTTCTATAAGAACCCCAACTTAAATATAAAAACAGGTAAATTGACAGTAATAGGTTAGAGAAAGATATACCATGCTAACATTTATCAAAAGAAAGTTGGGTTAGCTATATTAATTTCAGGCAAAGCAGACTTTAGAACAAGAAATATTATTAGGAATAAAGAGAGGCATTACATAATGATAAAGGAGTCATTTCTCCAGGAAGAGGTAACAATCCTTAGCATGTATGTACCTAACAATAGTGCATCAAAATACACTAAGCAAAAACTGATAGAACTGCAGGGAGAAATAGACAAATCCCCTACTATAGTTGGAGACTTCAATTCCCCTCCTTCAGTAATTAATTAATCAATCAAATAAATGAAGATATAGGTAACCTGAATGTCACTATCAATAAACTTGATCTAATTAACATTTATAACATGCTCTATCAAACAACAGCAGAATAAACATTTTTCCCAAACTCACATGGAATATTCAGAGAGATAGACTCTGGGCCATAAAACACACCTTAGCAAATTTAAGAGAATAGAAATCATACAAAGTATAAAATTAAACTATAAATCCATAACAGAAAAATAGCTAGAAAATTTCCAAATATTTAGAGATTATACACACTTCTAAATAACACGAGTCAAAGAAGTATCAAGAGGAATTTAAAACATTTTAAACTAAATAAAAATGAAAGTATAATTTATAAAAAACTGTGCAATGCAGTGAAAAGCAGTGCTTAGAGGAAGATTTGTAGCACTAAATGCATATATCAAGAAAGAAGAAAGATCCAAAATCAATAATCTAAATTTCCACCTTGGAAAAATAGAGAAAGAAAAGCAATTTAATTTTCTTCTTAAGTAGAAAGGAAATAATAAAAATTAGAGAAGAAATTGATGAAATTGAAAACAGGAAAAAAATAGAGAAAATCAACACAAAACCTAGTTCTTTGAAAAGATCAATAAAATTGATAAACTTCTAGCCAGCTAGAAGCTGGAAACCAGGAAAAAAGAGGGAATACACAAATTACCACTATCAGAAATGAAAGAGGTATCATCAGTACTGATCCCATGGACATTAAAAGAATAATGAAAGAATACTTTGAACAACTTCATGTCCACAAATTTGGTAACTTGGATGAAATGGACCAATTCCTTGAAAAACACAAGCTACCAAAACTTACACAAGGAGAAACAGATCATCTGAATAGGCCTATATCTATTAAGGAAATGAAATCAATAGCTAATTACTTAACAAAAAAAAGAAAGCACCAGTCCCAAATGGTTTTACTGGTGAATTCTACCAAACATTTAAGGAGAAATGATTCCAATTCTCCACAATCTCTTCCAGAAAATAGAAGCAGAGAGAATACATCAGAACTAATTCTATTAAGTCAATTCTATGGATCCTATTACCAAAACTAGATAAAAACATTATAGGGAAAACCAGAGACCAATGTCTCTCATGAACATACATGCAAAAGTCCCCAACAAAATATTAGCAAATTTAATCCAACAGACTGAGTGAACTGATGAGGATGATTAAAATTTTTGTGACTTTCTGTTTGAATTAAAAAAAAAAAATCCCACAAGGACTCAGAGGCAAAGAATATACAAATCAATTTTCACTGCAAAGTAAAAGAGCTGTTACAGTGGAGGATTACTGGATTATGACATAGTATGAGTGTGTTTCGTGTTTGGTAATTGCAATCATTGTTGCTTTTGTTGTGGTCATCCATTTACAGTGCTTGGTGTCAGTCTATTTATCTCTTGTAAAAATAAAATACAGTGTATGTGTGTGAAAAAAAATAAATAAATAAATAAAATAAGACAAACGGTTCTGCATAAAAAAAAAATGTAATCCAACAATATATAAAAAGAGTTATACACTATAACCAAGTGAGATTTCTTTCAAGAATGCAAGCCTGTTCAACATTTGAAAATCCATAGGCTAAAGAAGAAAAATAATATGATCATACCAATTGATGCAGAAAAAGCAATCAATAAAATCCAACACCTATTCATGAAAAAACAAACAAAAAAAACTCCCAGCAAATTTGGAATAGAGGGAAACTACAGAAAATCTACTGCTATCATAATCAGTGATGAAAAACTGGATATTTTGCCCCTAAGATCAGGAACAATACAAGGATATCTTCCCTCGCCATTCCTAACAACATCACACTGGAAGTCATAGTTAATATAATAAGACAAGAAAAGGAAATAAAAGATACACAGATTGAGCTGGAAGAAATAAAACTGTCTTTGTTCACAGATGACATGATTATCTAAGCAGATAATCCCAAGCAATCAACAATAGCATCAAAAAGAATAAAATACTTAGAAATAAATTTAACAAAAGGAGTACAAAATTTACACTCTGAAAACTACAAAATATTATTGAAAGAAATTAAGGAAGAATTAAATAAATGGAAAGATATCCCACATTCATGGATTGGAAGACTCAATACTATTGAGGTGGCGCTAGTCTCCAAACCAACCTAGTGCAATCCCTGTCAGAATCCCGGCTGACTTCTTCGTAGCAATTAACAAGCTCATTCCAAAATTCATAGAAATTTGCAAGGGACACAGATCAGCCAAAACCATCTTGAAAACGTAGTACAAAGCTGGATGACTCACTCTTTCTGATTTTAAAACTTTGTACAAAGCAACAGTAATCAAGATGGTATGGGACATGCATAAAGATAGACATATAGATTAATGGAATAGAATGGGGTCCAGAAATAAACCCTTACATTTATGTTCAATTGATTTTTAACAAAGGTGCCAAAACAATTCCAAGGGAAAAGAATAGTCTTTCCAATCGTCAGTATTAGGACAACTGGGTATCCACATTCAAAAGAATTAAATTTGACCCCTATCTCATATCATATACATCATACACAAAAATTAACTCAAAATTAATCCAAGAGCTAAAACTATAAAAACTCTTAGAGAAAGACTAGGCGTAAGTCTTCACAAACTTGGATTAGGTAGTGGTTCCTTAGATATGACCAAAAGAACAAGCAACAAAAGAAAAAAACAGATAAATAGGACTCATCAAATTTTTTAATTACTGTGCTTCAAAAGACATCTTCAAGAAAGTGAAAAGACATCCCACAGAATGGGAGAAAATATTTGCAAATCATAAGGAATGAAGAGGAATTTGTATCTAGAATATATAATGAACTCTTAAATTCAATAACAAAAAGACAATCTAAATTTTGAAATGGGAAAAGTATCTAAACAGGCATTTCTCCAAGGAAGATATACAAATAGCCAATAAGTATATAAAATGATACCCAGCATCACAGCCTTCAGGGAAATGCAAGTCAAAACCACAATGAGGGCTTCCCTGGTGGCGCAGTGGTTAGGAATCTGCCTGCCAATTCAGGGGACACGGGTTCGTGCCCTGGTCCAGGAGGATCTCACATGCCGCGGAGCGACTGGGCCCGTGAGCCACAACTACTCAACCTGCGCGTCTGGAGCCTGTGCTCCGCAACGGGAGAGGCCGCCACAGTGAGGGGCCCGCGCACCGCGATGAAGGGTGGCCCCTGCTCGCTGCAACTGGAGAAAGCCCTTGCACAGAAACGAAGACCCAACACAGCCAAAAATAAATAAATAAATAAATAAATTTATTTTTTAAAAAAAAGAATTGCTCCTTGGAGCATTTCACCTTCTTTAAAAAAAAAAACCACAATGAGATATCACTTCACATCCACTGGGATAGCTTAGATGATAAGTACTGGTTAGAATATGGAGAAAGTGGAACCCTCATACACTACTGATAAGAATGTAAAACTCACCAATTTATTGAACACTTGGGAAAACAGCTGGCAGTTCCTGAAAAGGTTAAACATAGAGTTACCATATGAGCCAGCAATTCCATTCCTACAAAAGACCACATATTGTATGATTCCATTTATATGCGTTGTCCAAATAGGCAAATCTATAGAAACAAGAATATTAGTGATTGCTTAGAGCTGGGGGGAGGTGTGGGAGGAGAGGAGAATAGAATAGAATAGAATAGAATAGAATAGAATAGAATAGAATAGAATAGAATAGAATAGAATAGAATAGAATAGAATAGAATAGAATAGAATAGAACAGAACAGAATAACACAGATCCTGTGCATCAACCAAGCAATCAGTAAGTGCGGGGCAGAGCGCAGGGCAGTGGCACCACCTCTGGCTTGAACAAGGGGGCTTGCATGGTAGACATAGCTCTTCACTGTCTGGCCAGGGGACTTTGAGCCAGTTACCCCATCTGAGCTCCAGTTTTCTCTCTGGTAAAATGAGAGTAATTGTCCCATCTTTCTGGTCTCACAGGGTTATCGTGGGGGGTGGTGGAGAGGGGTAAATGAAAGAGTTTCAAAGGTCCCAGGACGTTGTAGCAGATGTAACAGGTAACGAGCTTTGCCATTTCACAGCCCCTCGTACTGTCCTTTCTGCCTTTGATGGTCACTTCCTCTGGGCAGCCATCCTTGCACCCCCAGAGCACCCCGCCCCTAACCGGGGGCTGCCAGTGGGTCTGTGCTCAACTCCCAGCGTTGTCACTTCTGTGCCCTGGACACGGGCTCTCCCCTCTCTGCACCCAGCACCCTGCTGACAGACAGTGCTGGGAGCGGGGAGTGCCAGGCACCCTTTACGGGGAGGCTGGAGAGAGATGGGAGACCACGGGGAGGAAGGTGGGCTCCCCGCCCCTGCAGAGGCTGTCGCAGGACCAAGAGACCGTCAGCAGGTGGGTGGGGACACCGGAAGGTGACTGGGCAGTGAGTAAGGGTGGAAGCAAGCAAAGGAGAGCCAGCTCACCTCCCACCCGCCCACCGCAGCCACAGACCGGGAGGGGCCGAGTGCCGGGTTGGGGTCGATGAAGCATCTGGAGCGGAACAGACAGACAGACAGCCGTTCACCAGAACTGGCACAGGCACACCGTTTCAGTGCCCCCTCAGCCCTCCCTCCGGGGCAGAATGAATGGGCTACTCACTGAGGAAGCCGTTGGCCAGAGCGGCCACTGATTCATGGTTTACAGGCAACGGTGAAATCCTTTTTCCACTGGCTGCTACAGCCTAGATACTGTCAACAGTCACTGTGACCGTGCCCGCGGGTCCCCACCTCGCCCTCTCCTCACCTCACGCCTCCAGCCGTGAGCTGAGACGATGCAAAAGCTGCCCCGCCACTCCTCACCCGCACAGCAGCCCTGCCTCCTAAGGAAGCACACGGGGAACACTTGAAAAGATACACGGACGTACATGGGATCTGCCAGCCGAGTTCTGAGAGACGGGGTGGGCGGGCTGCAGTCCTGCCCAGAAAGACTGAGAAGGGGCAGAAATCAAGACCTGCCCCCCCAGCAGCAGCATGGCCAGACCTGATGGCAACAAGCCTGGAGGCGTTGCTTCATTCACTCATTCGTTCACTCATACAAGCAAGCTGTTCCTGAGGGCTTGCCTGTGCCAGGACCTGCCAGGGCTAGAGACACTAAACATAGACAAGGTGGTCCTCAGCACAGAGCAAGGGCTTGAAAAGTCTCAGGACATCCTTTCATCACCTTCTAATTCCCTCCAGGTAGCAGTAGAGAGATGCCTGGTGATCAGATCTATTGTTGGCTGCCACAGTCAAGATGCTAGAGCCCAGAAAAAACCCCAGAAGCGCTCCCCTCTCAAGAACTGCGCCGGCCAGGCTTGGACCTGTTGGGATGGGTGACACTTCTTTGCAGTACTCAGGGATAAGGGCTATTACAGCCACACCTTGGGCTCCCTGCCCAGCCCCTGGGGTCCCTGTGTCGGGTTGCGGAAGCCCATCTCCCAGCGGCTGCAGGTGTGGCTGAGAAAGGTTCTCTCTCACCTGCACCTCTCTCTGTCCTTGATTAATGGGAGCCACCTCCCCAGAAGTGCCAGGAAGTTGTGCCCCTCCACCCCACTCCTGAGGGGAGGCCCAAAGCCAAAGACCGATGGAGGCAGGGGTGCAAAGTGATACAGGACAGATTCGACGGTGAAAGGCCGCGGGGCTGCATGTCCCTGAACACACCGAGGCTTCCCTTCCTCCCCTGTCCCCTGCTTCCATCCTCCCACCCTCACATGTGTCCCCTGGGCCTCCCCTTGATCAGTCATTTGCAGGAGAATCCATCTCAGTCTCTGTTTCCAGGGAGCCAGCCCTAAACCAGCTGTGAGCCCGAATGTCTGTATCAAATCCCAGCTGCACCAAGCCACATGGGGCCAGGTCTTGACCCTCCCCAAGTCTGTTTCCCCCTCTGTAAAGTAGGGATGGGGAATACTTGTCCACATGGGTGTCGTACAGATTATGTGTGTGCGTTAACACACCCGAAGGTTGGGACACCCCCTGCCTGAAGAAAGCCCTTGTGGTGCCCATTGATGTCCACTCTGTGTCATGTAGGCGGCCTGCTCTGAGCCATGTGGCAGACACCAAATGTCCATCCATTCACCTCCTAGAGACCATCACAGTCAAACCAGCTAGGTACCGATTTTTCATGCCCAGAATTTTCATTTGGGGGTGTCTTATCCAGTATCTGAGGTTGAAAGTTCGTTTCCAGGGAGAAAGTTTGAAGAACTGATTAAGTCTATCCAAAAAATAAGTATATAAATGCGAATGGCCTTTGCGGGCAACTTTGAGCAGGGCAGTGATAATAAACCTGGCTGCGCCTCGGAATCACCTGAGAACTTATTAAAAAGGCTAGCTCCCCTCAAGGGCCACCCGCCACCCCTAATTCAGTCATTTCTGGGACCTGCATCCTTGACAAGCCCCCGGGGGGTGGGGTCATAAAAGCTTTCCTGGAGAAGATACCCCAACCGGGTCTGGAAGGATGTGTAGGAGTTTTCTAAAGGGGAGGGCAGTGTGGAGAAGGGCATCCCAGGCGGAGGGGACAGTGCGAGCAGACAGGGGCCCTGGAGCTGCACGGTGGGTGCAGAGGTCTATGAGAATTTCTGCACAGCAGGGACGTGAGGGCGGTGGCAGGTCCTGGGATGAGCTGGACCTGGAATAAGTGGCTCATGGCGCCCAGGATGGCCGTGCTTCTGTACCGGCCACACTTGGAGGCTCTCACAGCCCCTGGGGATGCTCCCGTCCTGCCAGCTGTCCCTCATCCTTGTGTCTTCTTCTGTCCCCACATCACCCAGGAGATAATGAATGAAGCCCTGCAGGGGGACCAGGCCTCACGTGTCATCTCCATCAGGCCACTGGAACCTAACAGTGACTCCAAAGACCTCGGGGTGTCTTCTAGAAGCTTCCCTCCCTGCCCTCCCTCATCCCATTAGGAGCCTGAGGGGCTGTGTCTGCCGGACAAAGGTGGAGGCTGCTTCCCTCAAGAAAGCAGGCCTCACATCCCAAGGCGGGCATGTCATGCCCTCCCCAGTCCCTCAGAAGGAGTGCAGAGAGCTGGCACCTTCTCCAGACACCACAGCTGCTGAGGTCATTCGCAGGAGGGATCCTTGAGAGGAGGGGCCCAGGCAGGTGCATCAGAACGATGCGTCGTGAATCCTTAAGTATTTACCAGACATTTACTATCTGCCAGTGGCGGCTCGGAGCTGATGACACGGCCCCAGCCCAGGCAGAACTTAAAATATAATAAAACACAGGAATAGACCCAAAAAAGTGAGTCTGTAATTTGGGTTATTTTTGTCATACATCTCTGTTTTAAGTTAGTAATGTCAGAATGATTGGAATTGATCTGCATAACGGAATGCTATGGGCATGTAATGGTGTTATTTAAATAAAAATACTACAGCACCCGTAGGGGAGGGAGGGAAGGAAAGAGGGAGGAAGAACAAAGAAGAACAGCCCTTATCCAGGGAGAGCCCTTCTGTGCCCCCCAGACCAGGGCTGCCCGTTGCCCTTGGCCAGAGAGGAGCCGAATGTGCCAGCAGAAAAAAGAACTTTCAAACTTCGAAACACTTTCAGCGTCAGCTGTTCTGCTGATTAGATTTCCTCATCACAGCCTCCATGGTACAGAGAGCTTTCCTCCTGAAAAGCTCACAGCTCTTCTTTCGTGGAACGATCCATCCTCCTGACAATCCTGTTAGGAAATGCATCAGAAGGAGGTATGGAACCAAAACTGAACGAGGCCGACGGTGAAACCTTAACGTATGTTATTCCATTAACTCTGCCATGAGTTATGGCAAAGTGCGATGAAATGTACAGGTTTTTAAAAATCACTTTCACTATCCCAACCTGATAAAAGGAACTTACAGTGGCACGATAAGCTATCCCCTCTTGTGATTCTTCAAGCCACCTGAGATCAGACGATTTCAGAGGCACCTTCTGAGGGGTGACGGAACTTGTGGCTCTTCAGTCTGGAAGCCCACCTTCACCCCACCCCAAGGGACAGAAACCCACCTTCCTGGACTCCGTCAGCCTGACCCCACCAAGAGCCTTCTTTACCATGCCCTCAGCAGCTTCAGGGCCCAGCTGCAAAAAGGCATCACTAAGACCCCTTGCTACAGACTGACACTTCAAGAATTTTGTCTCAGAAGCCATGTGATTAGTTCCTTCTATAACTAATTTTCAAAAAAAATTACCTCTCTTGGTCTTTATCTTGTAACCCTTTTTTCCTGCTGATCTCGCCTTTTCTCTTATTTTAAATGCTTTCTGTAAAAGGATATGTGTGTGCACACTAAGGAACCTCAATTGCTTTAGGAAAAATGTCAGGATATAAATGATCAATTATTATATTATTATATATTATACATAATAACATATAATACAATACATATACAATATAACTTTATACTATATATTATACAATTATAAGTGTTAAATATATATTATTATATTAATCGGTTTATTGTTTAATTAAATATAGTAAGTAGTTTCTCAGAAACCAGTTCTGTACAATCTTTACTGGGATGTTTCCTCTCTGGAAGTGCTGGTCGAGGTATCCATAGCTTGCTGGAGCCCTGAAGGATTTCAGGCCAAGGCCCAGCTACTGCGGGCTGGCCATGTCCTTCCTTCCCCACAGGTTCCATCTGGCACACCAGGGGGGTTAAGGAGATCACCCTCAGCTCTTCTCACCCAGGGGGTCCACACACCTGAGCCCAGGTTCCCAGGCAGGCTCCAGATATACCAGTTATACCTGCAGGATAGATAGATAGATGACAGATAGATAGATGGATAGGTAGATAGGCACACACATAGACAAACATGAATACACATATATGCTTGTGTATCCGTATGAATGTCCACATGCAGTACAAACCTCCCACGGACAAGTCTGGGGTTCCTAGATGCTGGCCTCCCTCTCTCTGGCACCACCCCTCTCCAGAATGCTCTCCCACAGCCCGGTTCTACAGTTCCATGTGGTTAAGGCAAGGTGGGAACCAGGGGACCAAAGGAGACCATCCCACTGCCTTACAGGGGTGCCAGCCCCATGCGGCCAGAACTTCTAGGTCTTCAGGAGAAGCTGGAGGTCTCACTCTGTGTGACATCTGGATTTTTAAAGCTTGGGGCACATTTTCTTTGAAACGAAACACATGCTTCAGGCCGGTTGTGACCTCTGTCGCAGAAGGGGGGCGGCTGGGATCCTGAGACCTGAGGCTGGGTCTCAGTTCTGTCAGCAGTCCTCAGCGTGGGGCCCCCTTCTCGGCTCCTCACCAGCAACGCGGTGGGGCCGGGGGTGGGGCAGTGGTCTTCCAGTGCCCCTTCAGCTCCACGTTAATGAGTCTTCCACTCCTTCCACCCCCAAAAAAAATTTTTTTCTGACAAATTTTATAACTGCCTCATGGTGTAATTTATTTGAGCATCAACTAAAGTATAAATGTGTCTATTCAAACAGGGCCTGGCCAGTGAAATTTTAACCAACAACCAGATTTCCAACTGTTTTCCATTGACCCATATATTAAAATAGTAGAAGCCGTTGGTCTCATGAGGTTTCTGGACAAGCCTGAATCCAGAAGGAATGACGCCCCAGTTGTGGAATTTCACTAAGCAACAGGCCCCAAACAGAAAATGTCAGCACTTCTGAGGAATAATGCAGTGTTTCTGCTCCACTCTCCCCCACCCCTTTTCTTTATCCTGTTTCTGCTCTTTTATTTCTACCATTCCTTTTAAGTGTTCACATGTGTTTTTATTGCTATAATTTAAGGAGTACTTACTTCCCTAAAAGGACCCTTTTTGACTGACTACATGGCCTAAACTTATCGTGCTGGCCCCTTCTCTGGAGGAAGGCTCTGCTCTGTTGAAATGTCCACCTTGGAAGGGCAATGAACCCATGCTTCCTCACTGGGATCTGGGTGTTCAATGAGTGACCCATGGGGATATCAAGGCATTGCTTGATGGCCAGACAACTGGTCAACCCCAGAGGATGGCCAGCCCAGGAGGGAGAAAAGCCAATGTCAAGGTCCAGCCACAGGTCTGCAAGCCTGGAGAAGGATTCAGGCACCAGCATCACCCAAAGGGAGCCATAGAAGTATATCCAGGAGAAGCTGGTCTGCCACTGTACCCACTCCGTGCCACACAGAATGTAAACACCTGCTGAATGAATAAAAGTTGAAAGATGCCCCTCTTTCACACAGTTTATTATGCCTCCTTGTAGTGTCACAGAGCAGAGTGGCCCCCTGGAGATGCAACAAGTGGCTGTGTCCCTTGCCTTCCTCTGTAAGACTCTGCAGAGAACTCACTCTCCAGGGATTTAGGCTGGAAAAGGGGATGTGTTGGAAGTTTAGGGAGTATACTGGGTTGAATGGTGTTTCCCCCAAAAGATATGTCCATGTCCTGACCCCCCGGACCTCAGAATGTGACCTTATTTGGAAAAAGGCCTTTGCAGATGTTACTAAGGATTTTGAGAGGAAAACGTCCTGGATTCCCTGCGTGGACCCTAAATGCGATGATCAGTGCCCTTATAAGAGATTGACGAGAGACACAGGGAGAAGGAGGAGAAAAATGGAGGCAGAGACCAGAGTGATGTGGCCACAAACAAAGGAGCACCTGGTGCCACCAGAAGCAGTGGAAGTGAGGAAGTCTCCTCCCCTAGAGCCTCTGGAAGGAAATCCCTGCTGACGCCTGGATTTCAGTCTTCTAGCCTCTAGAACTGCAAGAAAGTTAATTTCTGTTGTTTTAAAACCACCAAGTGTGTGACGATTTGTCACAGCAGCGTCAGGAAACCAATAGAGAGAGCTGCCCTTGGAAGGGGTTTCATGGGCCCCCTTGTCCAGTTAGGGCGTGAGCCCGTTTGGGGAGTGGGAAGGTCAGCTGCAGAGACAGATGGGGGGGCTGGTCTCTAACCAGCACACTGCTGACCTCCAGGTCACCCATACACAGGGACCTTCCACCAGGATCCCGAGGCCCCAAATTTAAATATGTGCCTGCACGAAAGTCAAAGACCAAGGAAAATCAACAAATGTAGAAAAAAAGGAAACAATAAAGAGAGAAGAATTAATCTTTAGAGAAACCATATTTGAAACCTCTGAGAAATAAGACGAAATAACGTATTCTTAAAATGAGACTTTTTAAAATGAGACAGAGAGACAATGGTACCCTACAGGCAGTTCCCTCCCAGAGGGAGAAAGATGGGCTGCCCGGCCCAGTGACCCTCCCAAATTTACTGGTCAGGAGAGTCACTACAGCAAAGAGAGGAGGAGGCTGGGAAGCAGGAGGCCACAGTGACTGGCCCATCAGGAGCAGAAAGTGCTGCCCCCTAGGGGTCTCTGAAACTGCCCATCAGGCGACGGAGCTACAAGACTGATCCTTTGTGGATCTTCTCCCATAATCTCTGTTTCTTGTCTTTTGCACTATTTTCCAGGACATTTCTTCTAATTCTAACACTTGAATTAAATGTTTTCCTATATTTTTAATCTTGCAGAACTCTCTTGCTGTGACTGTTCTATTCTCATAGCCCTGTGCTCCTGTTTCATGGATGCATTATCTGTTTTGTAAAAAATTCATTGAAAACACTAATGAATCTGAGTTTGGGTTTGAGTTTTTGTTTTATTTCTTTTTACTTGTTTTGTTCTCACTGTTGTGTTTTGTGTTTTTTCTTTGATTGTGTCAATTGGATCATCTGCAAAGCAGAGGAAGATGGAGTTAGAAGGTACTGAGACTTGTTGGCAGTAAAGCCTGTGATGACGAACTCAAGGGATGCAGAAGCTTTTCCATCTTGCCTCCAGATGCCAACCCACCCATCTGTGAAGCTGGGGCTTCTCCCTGCTCCTCCAGCAGGTCACATGGCCGGAGATGCCCACGGGGCTTGGCACTGGTCTATGTGGTGGGTGCTCCGGACACCTGCTCACACCACTTACTCATGCCCTCTGGTCCCACTCACGCTCCATCCCAGCTGTACCATCTCCATGTTAAAAAGGACCACCCTCGATACACCCAGCTTCATGACTCGGTGGGTCATAAACAGATATGAGTGGGACCACCGACCCTGTGTTCTTAAAATTTTCAAGGGCAGCACTGATCATGCCAACCTACATGCCTTCCACAATGTGATACTAATTTTTCTTGTTTTGTTTTGTCTTTTTTTTAACATAACAAAACAACCATTTTATTTGCTCGTAATTCTGTGGTCAGGAATTTAGGCTGGACTCAGATGGGCAATTCTTCTGCTGGTCTCACATGAATGCGACACTGTTTTTGGTTCACACTCTTGGCTGAAGTGGAGGAAGGGGTAGCTTCTGAGGTTTCTACTTGGTCTTCTCTTTTCTCTACACTCTGAGGACCCAGCACATTGGTTATACCACCACCAAATAGATGGGTCTCAGTGACATGTTGGGGGAGGAATGTAGTATTGAATGCAAGGCAGTCATAACCAGCCATTTCCTTTGTCTTCATGTGCAGTTGCCTCCCTATTTTCAACAGACTGGATCATCACACTAGTCAGGGCATCCCCTCACGGAAACATTCTCCAAAGTCACCACCATTGAAATTGTTGGCATCTGGGCCACCACCTGTGCCAGGGACTATCCACAGCCCACATACAACTTGGGATGGGGTTTCCCTTGCCGGCCAGGTGGTGAGTGATCTAGTCCCAATTCTTGGATCCTCTGCAAAGCAGAAGCAAAGGCAGACAAGAGATTTATTGGGCATCACACCTGTGAAAAACAAGAGGGAGAGGGAACGGGAGGAAGCAGGAGCGCCTTCAGATGGTGATGCAGGTCTGGCTCTTGTGAAAGGAGAAGCGGAAGGGAGGAAGACAGGGTAAGAGAAGCCCAAGACCACCACGCAGCTCTGAGGACATCTCATCCAGCCCATCAGGGAGCTCGGGGGCAGACATCATCTGGTATCCCACACTGGCCAGAAACGGTGAGCTTTGTACCACCGCTGTTCTTCACCAGCTGCAGGTGCCAGTGAAGCACAGAGCATCAGCTTGAAGGTGGCGCAGGGCCTGAAGACTCCCAGCCAGAGTTGTTGGCGAGCTGCCATCTTTCGGGGGGGGCATCAGAGTGGCACCCCTCTATGGCTGCCACGTCCGTCTCTGAATGCTCTTTTCTTCTGCATTTGTTTATGAGTGTTTTTCTTTGTTCCTCTTCTTCACGTTGCCAGCTTTCCTTAAATTACTGGCTTGTGTGTTCATTTATTGGAACAGGGTGATAGTCACTGCTTGGGAAAGGGGCTGGCAGCTGGCAGACTTCACAATGGGTGATCAAGTTGGGGCAAACGCTCCCTCAGGACCTCAGTAACGGGTCCGGAGGAGGGATCAGTAAATGTCACATTGCCAGGGCTTGGCTCTGGGGTACCCAGCAGAGGCCATGCCAACTTCAGTTCTCCCAAAACAACTCATTAAATTTCCTTAGAGCAGAACCCATGGTCGATGGGTTGGTTGGTTGGTTGGTTGGTTGAATTTGCAGGGGGAGGTGGGCTGGTCTGGGAGGGGAGCAGTATCAAATGCCAGGTATTCCAAGGAGTGGGTATTAGGGGTGCACTTCCATTTAACACCCCTGTTTCAGGGCCGTGGTCTTCTCCATATGGGCACCCTGAGTCCCGGGCGTCTCCAGGCTCCATGGGGTTGACACCCCCTCCTTGGCTCTGCCCCCTGCCCCAGACACCTCCCCCCTCTCCACCATCCCCAAGTGTGTTGAGGCTCCTCCACCAGACACCTCCCGCCTTCTCCACCCTCCCCACGTGTGTTGAAATCTCTCATCCTCTGAAGCCTCCCCTCCCGTTCTCCTTTTCTTTGTGAGTGTATAACTTTTAGCCATCCCTTTGCTATCGTTTACTGGAGCTGTAGGCTGGAGACAAGACAAAGGCGTGTGGCCCTCCATCATCTCGACCTGGAAGCCTTGAACTAGCTTGGTTATCATAGGTCATCGCAGACCTTGTTCTGGAAATAGACAAGTCATACTATTTCTATTTCTTTGCCTGCGATGGTGAAGCTTTCAAACCTTTCTCTCTTCTCGTTGCTTCCTGCCTCTTCCCTCTTGACCCTGAGCTCCCATCCTCACAATCAGCCGTCCTCCTTCTGATTCTAAAGCGGGACTGGAGCCTCATGCACACAGTTCCACGCACAGTCTCATCCAAAGAAAGGCCCCAGCCTCCAAGACGTTCCTGGAAGCAGCAGTGACAGTCCCCTCTGTGTCTCTCCAAACCGCTCAGCTCCCACAGAACTCCCTGCAACAGTGGCTCAGGCTGGCCTAGGACAGACCCCGGCCACCCTAGGGTCTCCTGGACACAGTCTCTCCAGCAGACTCCCTCTGCACCACCGCCACCTCGGGGCTTGCCTCCGGCTGGGCCATCACCCCTCCCAGCTCAGCAGCTGGCCATCCACCAACCAAGCGTAGACACCGAAGCCAGCATCTTCCCGCTTATCCCTGAAAGGCAGCTTGGCTGGGGCACCTCGGGGACACCAGACGTGGCAGAACCATTCTGACCCCTACAGCTCTCCAGCCAGAGGCGTCCAGTGAGGAGAAAAGTGACCAGTGTCCAGAGGAGAAGGTTGTGCCAGTGGAGGAGGAGACAGTGTCCAGGAGAAGCCTCAATACGCACTTGGAGGCAGAGCCTGGGAGAAGAGACCAAAGGGGCCAGGGACACCCATACTTGGCACTGCCCCATCCTACACGTCCCTCCCCCATGGTCAGTCCAGGTAGAGGTAAGATTCACACACATTAAAAGTTCAACGCATTAAACTTTTTCATGCCAGCACTGAAGGGAGTTTCGTCCCGATACTTTCCTAAGCTCCAAAATTTGCATTTAATTATATGCCTAATTATACAGCATACAGTTCATTCCATCACAGGAAATGAGACTTCAGTGAACATTTGAGCAGCGCCATCAGATCCATAATGCATGCATTCGAGAGGAAAGGGGTTCATAAAGCCACTGCTGGCTTGGTTCTGGACCATCGGTTTCTTCACCCTCCCCACTGCCCCTACCTTTCACACGCCAGCACCTGCTGCCGGGGCTTCCCTTTCTTCTCAGAGAGAAGTCTGTGTTGTTGCGTGGGAGTGGCTGAGGCCGCCTCAGGGGAGAGGACTTCTCAGCCCCAGGAGACAGGGCGCCCTGCATTGGACACAGTAGCCACCCAGGACGGGGCTCTTCCGTTTGGGGCTTTGGTGTCATCGCCAGGGGAGCGTGATGTCTGTGTGGGGTGACCCACAGCTGGAAAGAGGTCAGGGGGCAGGGTGGGCAGATCCTGGCCCAGCCCTCCAGCACCTGCCCTTGCCCAGGCCTCAGCGCAGCTGATGGACTGAGCCCCGTGTGGATTGAATTCCTCGGAGAGGAAACACACTGAATTTTTTCCACACATTGAGCAACACCCAGTTCGGATTCTCCAGCTAAGATTTCCACACACATTCATTTGGGCTGGGTTGTTACAATGTTGCAAAGGCAGCTGAAATGGAGCAAAGGTATTCAGGCGATGAGTAGAGGCTGGTGACCCTACCAAGAAAGCAAAATACAAATCACAGGGAGGCAAGCTTGGTCAGGACCCTGTTTCCTGCTGGGAGAGAGAGGGAGGGAGGGAAAACACTCTGTCAGGGTGTCAGCTTGACAGTAAGATGAAACATGCAAGCAGACTTGAGCAAACTTGGAAATCCATAGGGGTCAGATGTTTCCAACCAACGGTGGTGGTCGTTTTTATGTCCCTGCCATGACGCACTTTTTAAATATTCATATTTTATCCTAACAGGCTCTGTTGGTCCAGTCCTTTCAAGAAGCTGAGGCCAAGAAGAGATTACATGTTTAGGAGTCACTGGGGGACACTGTGGATGAGGACAAGGGGAGGGGGCAGCGGGAGGTGGGGCCCCCTGCAGGCTGGGATGCTGGTCTGACACCTGTGAAAGGAGAAGAGGATGGAGGAGCCTCCAACTCCAGCTCAGTTCCAAGAAAGTTTCAAGCAGACCGCCGGGAAGTCTGAGAGCCAAAGTCTCCATTGGAGAGGGTCCCACAGCTGCAGGAACAGGCCTGGGTCAGGACCCCACGTGCTCAGCCACTGCCTGCGAGCAGCACATGGTGTGGCCTTGGGGAGTGAGACCCCCCTGCCCCGTAGGAGGGACCACCCCCCCATCCCAATTGCCAGCACATCACCTTCTCACCTCAGAGCACTTATCACTATCAGAAGGTATCCTCTTGATGTTGTAAGAGGGAACAGCAAATCTGACTCCATGTTGGATCTATTTCTTTTACTTTAAACTTTGGGCTCTGTTGCCTGTGCTGAGTCAGGCTGGCTCTGCAACTTTTGTAAAAGTATGTTGCCTAGAGCCTGAAATATGCAGGAGAGCCCATTCTCAAGGCTCTGATCTTTAAGAGTGTAACACTTTTCCACTCCTATGGAGATAAAAAGGTGCAGAACAGAATATAACATTGGTTTTGTTGGAGGTTTACAGGAGCACCGTGACCTGACCTAGGGGAGCAGCTGCAAGAACAAAGGATTCCGGCACCAAGAAGTTTGCAAGGACCAATCACGCCCCTTCCCTTTTTAGTATAAAAGAAGCCTGAATTCTGACTGGGATAAGATGGTTCTTTGAGACGAGTCTGCTGTCTTCTCGGTCTGCTGGCTTTCCCGATAAAGTCACTACTCCTTGCCCCAGCAACTGGTCTCCCAAATTATTGGCCTGTCCTGTGGTGAGCAGATGTGGTGAGCAAAACAGTTTGAACTCAGTTGCAATGCATTTGTTTCTTTGTTCTTCTTTCTCCTCCACCAGAATATCAGCCCCCCCACCCAGGGCAGGGACTTCATCTGTTTTATCAACCTCTGGCCTCCAACACATGGCCAGACACTTAGTAGGCACTCAAATCTCTGTGGAAGGAAAAAATGCATGGAGGGAGACCTGGGCTTGACAAATTATTGTATTGAAACTGGGATTTTGAAACTGTGGAAGATTAACTCATCAAATTAGAATAATAAATATTCAGATTTTTTTTGATTGATATCACAAAAAATCATATGTTTGTTCAAAAAATAAAATCCTCTCTGCACTCGTGATGCTTGTAGGCTTCGTAACCCATAGTGCTGGGGACTCCCTCAACTTTATTCCTTTCAGCAGAGCGCTTGTGATACGCAAAACTACATGTGGTTTTGTTTTCATCCCTCTGTTAGGTTTTCCAAATAAAAACATTCCTTCCTCAGGGAGGAGGAAAAAGAAATTTTATGGCAAGCCATGCAGGGTAATTTTTAGCTAATGATGTAGAATTCATATAGATGAAAGCTTAATATCATTGCATATTAATTGCCTCAGTTATGAAAGAGTGTTCAATCTCCACATAAAACCGTTTTATCTTATATTGTTTTATAAATAGAGCCTCTTCACACCAGAGCAAAGTATAAAGATAAACGTTTGGAGCAGAATAACTAGAAAAACCTGAAATCATTATATTCAGAAACAGCCTCTGAAAGTGCTTAGTTTCCCGACAATGTTACATTATGGTTTTGTTGGGGTTTTTTCATTTTTTTTGGCCGTTGCCATGCAGCATTCGGGACCTTAGTTCCCCGACCAAGGATCGAACCTGTGCTCCCCTGGCATTGGGAACACGGAGTCTTAACAACTGGACCATCAGGGAAGTCCCTGTATTATGGGTTTTGCCAAGAGGCTTTATTTTTTCAAATAAGGAAAAAAAAAATGCGAATGTGTGTGTGTTACTAATTCTATCAAAGTTCACAGGCTTTAATGACACTTCAGTATATTAATTATTCCCGAAGTGACATAGAGCCCTCGAAATGCAAACGACATGGGAAAATCCAGATTACTGAGCCGAGGGAAGATTACGCTTTGGAAGTAAATGATTTTATGTGTGTCACCAAACGCCAGTTCATGTGCCCGACGCACAGCGAGGCCAAACAGCACTGAAATGCTGGAGTCTGGAGCAGAGAAAGGGTTACTGCAGAGCGATGCAAGGAGACAGGTGGTTCATGCCCAAAAAACCCCCAACTCCCCCAAGGTTTCAGCAAAGCATTTTTAAAGGCAATGTGAGGGAGGGGCATGGAAGGCCAGGTCACGATGTCCCTGTAAACCTCCAACAAGACACATGTTATTCTCCGATCGCAACTTTTTATTTTTATATGAATGGAAAAGTGTTACATCCTTAAAGGTCAGAGCCTTGAGAATGGGCTGTCCTGTATATTTCAGGCTCTAGGCAACATTCCTAACTGGAAGCAAAAGCAACAGAATACAAAGGTTAAAGTAAGAGAAACAGATCCCATGTGGAGTCCGATTTGTTCCTCCCTATTCCTCTCCTACGCGTGTCAATTCCAAAATGGGAGCCAGAGCAGAGGGGGCCCGATTCCCTGACGACCTGCCCCCTCCCGGCACCCCCCTCACCACCGCCCACTCTGGCTTCAGGTGGGCTCTGCCGACACCTCCCGGAGGTTTCCTGGGAGACTGTGTCCCAGCTCCCTCGGCTCCGCGTGTTCACCATCTTTTCCACCAAGAAACGTCAGCAGCCCCGGGTGACTGATGACAGTGATGTGAGACCCAGCCCCGCTACCGCTTCCCTGGTGAACAACAGATAACCGTGTTTACTTGGCCCGTAGCTGCTTCCCCACCCCGACCCCCGGAATCCCTCCCCCCACGCCCTCCAGCAACAGTGATGCCGCCGGCTGTTGTTCCCACCGGTTCCCGACAGGGAAACTGAGGCCCGAAGGTCAAGCGGGACGCCTGGAATCAGTGGCTGCAGGGATGCTGACCTCCAGCTCCCAAGGGATTTTTCTTTAATCCACACTCCTTTCTTTTAGTCTAGACTTGCTTTGGAACGGGAGGTGCTGGGACATTGTTTACGAGTCGATCCGACGAGGTTTGAACTGTTCTCATCCCTGAGGACACACAGGAGAACCAAACGGGGAAGATCCCTGCCGCCTACCCACCCGCCACGATGGCGTCCCAGCCGGGAGCCCGGCAGCGGTCCTCCCCTGCACCCCAGCTTCTCAAGAGGCGACTCTCCCCCAGCTCGGGGTCACCAGTGTCCGGCTCTCCCTGCATGCGTGAGCTTCACCGTCCCCTTGCCGTCTGCCCAAGCAGGTGACAAACTGAGTGCGGAGAGCCCGGCCCCCTGGATGACCAGGCAGGAGGGAGGGTCCCCAGCTGCTCCTGGCCGGGCACTTGTCCCAGTACCTCAGGGGGCAGGGACCACACGGCTGTGACCTTCAGAGTGTCCTCTCCCCAGGGAGGGGCTAGACAAGGAACGCAGGACCCTCACCACCCTCCCAAGACAGGGTGTGGGCAGGGGGTTCTCTGGGCTGGCGAGGGGGGCCATTTCATTACAGTATTTTATTTTAGGCCTGCCCTTGGGAGGGGCTGCTTGAGAAAACTGGGGTTCGGGGCGAGGTGCATCATGCTCAAGGCACAGGCTACCAGCGACACCCAGTTTCCCCAGGACATTGGAGTTACAAGTGGAGACCCTGACGCAGGGTTGTATTGATTATACCCCGTCGTAAGCCAAAGGGCGGGCACAGCCGGGTGGCTTGGACGGATGGGGACTGTTTAACAGCATCCCTGGGGCCGACCCAGGCCAAGACAGCAACAGGGAGGCCGCGAGTCTGGGTCAGGCCCGGCCCAGATGAGGCGAAGGGGGGGGGGGGGGGGGCGGGAAGAGGCCGCCAGGCCCCACACCCAAGTCTGGAAGTTTCCTTGCTCATGTGGTCCTTCTTATCCCTAATCTAAGCAGACATTTACCAGGCTGGAAAAGAACACCCAGAAGAGAAGGAAAATACAACTCCCCTTCAGAATGCCAAGATGGGGAGAATTATCTTTGTACTTTAAAAAAAAAAAATTGGAATAACATGATATGTCTGAGGCCCATTTTCGAGTGGAAAGTTGTATTTATTCAACTGTTCCTTGTAATCTCCCTCCCATGACACGGTGAGAGCAGTCTGATCCACGGGACCCTCGGAGTTCTGGGCTTCTGGGCTGGAGAGCAGGGTGGTGTCGAGGCCTTGACCTTCCTCAGCAGAGGCTCTCGAACCCTCTGTCTCTCCTCCTCTTCCCACACCCCCTCCCTCCCTTTGCCCCTCTCTCTCTCTCTGCCTTAGATCTCAGCTAAGGAACATGTCATACGTGACATACGTGATCCTGGAGAAACACCGTGTGTGCTGGCGGCCCCCGCAGAATCCTCCACATCTCACCCCAGTTTCCCAACACCCACGTCAAGATCCTCCAGATTAGCACTTTTGTCAAAGTTTTACAAAGCTTTTCCAGGAAACCCGAGTGTTTCCTGTTTGGCCCCGGCCGCGCTGAAACGTCCCACAGGGACCCGGCTGGGGATGCTCGTGGTCCTGGAAGTTGGCTCGGAAGGAGGAGCGGCGCCGTGGCTTCCAGTTTATTGGTGAGGCTGAACTTCCATCAGTTCCTTGGCCGCTGCTGCTTCCTCCATAAATGACACCAAACACACACGGCCAGCCTGGAAAATCACTCGTTAACGCAGCAGACAGTCCTCCGAGCTCCCGCCCGGGGCACACCCGCCCGCCTCTTCTGATGCCATCAAGTTGACTCTCCTTGTGACAAACGCGGCATGTGGTGTCACGTGCTCGGCCCTCGGTTTGGCCCTCTGTTCCTCACACACGTGTCCCTGTATCGAGGACCTTCTCTGTGTCACGTGCTGCTGTGTAACGCCCTGGGGGACGGGGACAGGCCCAGACCCCAGCCTCCATCCAGGGGGGAGCCCAACTGACGGGAGGCCTGTGAGGGGGCTGGGGCCCGGCTGGAGTAATGACGTGGAAAGTTCCGGAAGGTGGGGGCGGGAAGGAACGCAGCCCCAGAGGCGCGCGGAGGCCCAGCCATGACTCTGAGTGAGGGGAGAGGCCTCAAGACTCCCGGCAGAGAAGACGTGGGGTCCAGCTCCGCTCTGGGGGGATCACGCTGGCTGGTGGGGAGCCAGCCAGGGCCAGGCCAGAGTCCTGGGACAGGACCTTCCCAGACCAGGCCCACCCGGAGGGACGGTGGCCATCTGAGTCCTGGGCTCCAGGGTACCATAAAGTCGTAACTTTTTAAATCCCAGAGTGAAACAAACTCAGGCCATTTTCATACCACATGAATAGACGATACTTTTCTGCGAAAAACATTCCTTAAGGCTGGCCTCGCAGTGTTGGGAAAAGCATAAGCTTGACCACTGAACAGGCCCGAGGAGGTGCGGGGTCCGGCACCAGGACGGCCAGGGGCTGACGGGCCAGCAAGCCCCGTTCCTCATCTCTGGGGGGGGTGACGAGGCCGACGTCAGAGAGAGGTGAGCTGCAGCCAAGGGGCACTAGGAGCCTGCCCGACGCCCAGCAACGCCCCCCCTTTCCTAAGCTAGGCCTTCGTCCACTCCAGCTGCACGGCAACGGCAGCAGCAGGACCAACCAGAGGAGCAGGTCGCCACCCAGCCAGGCAGCCTCTGCTGCCACACGCTCACATGGCTGCCTGAAGCGGGTGAGGCTGAGCCCCCATCCCTCCCCGAGTGTCAGGCTCAGGCTCCCTCCTGGACCCGCTGCCCCTGCCGCAGCCAGGGTCCCCCAGGGTCCAGCTCGCACTGTCCTAGCGTCACTGGGAAGTGGGACAGAGCACCTCTCTCAGATCAGTTTGAGGGCCACTGGACGTGGCTGGCAAGCACTGGTGGCTGGGTCGGGTCTCAAGCCAAGACGCTGGGCCAGCTGTCCACCCTCAGACCCACCCCAGCGGGCAGGGAGGCCCATGTGGCCGTGGCTCCCATACTGGACAAAAGGAAGTTCTACTGGACAGAGCAGGGCCCAGGAGACCCGTCTCCGGGGTCTTCCCTCTGCTGATGTTCTCCGTTGAGAGTTCTTCCCGTGTCCTAACACTAGTCCTTTGTCAGGTCGGACCTCTGCATATGTTTTCTCCCTCTCTGTAACTTGTCTTTTCATCTTACCAGGGTCGTGCACAAAGCAGAAGTTTTTAATTTTGATGAGGTCCAATTTATCAATTTTTTTCTTATGGATCATACTTTCTAATGCCAAATCTAACAACTTGTCACCCAACTTGTCACTCGGGGTCTGAGGTCCCCAAGATTTCCTCCTCTGGTTTTTCTAAGAGTGTCGTGGTTTCATGTTTTACATTTCAGATCGTAACCCCCTTTGAGCTGAATTTTGTAGAAGGTGTGAGGATGGGTCCAGGTTCATTTTCCATCTATGATATCCAGCTGCTCCAGGCCACCTGCTGGAAAGAGAGTCCTTCCCCTGCTAAACTGCTCTTGCACCTTTGTCAAAAACCAGCTGGTGTATTTGTGTTCATGTTTGTAATTAGCTGACGGAGCTGCTCGAAGTATTAAATGTGTAACGTGGAAGCTCAGCTCCGTGCTGGCCAGTGGGATGGGCGCACCTTGGTCAGTGTGATTGGATGGGAAAGGCCAGGTCCCCGTAGGCCCAGGGTAGCCCTTAGCCTGAAAGCCATTTCTTCTCCCGCCGTCCAGCCCTGTGGCCACTGTTGGGGCGCACACAACCCCTTGATAACCCCAGGGGGGCTCGGCCAAAACTCTGCCCAGACAAGCGTGGCCTGGCGTCACCACCCCTTCACCACGCAGGGCCCACTGCTAGTCTGATGGCAGAGGCGTGTGGGGAGGAGGGGAGGGAACGTCCTTGACATCCACGTACTGGGGGATCAGGAGTGGGCTCCCCGCTGTGATGTCCAAGGTCAACCAGCCAGGGGGCTCCTTCCTGACCCCCCTCCGGACCCCACACCATTAGGTCCCCAAAGAGCCCCTCCCAGCATCTGGCCCTGAAGCGGCAGCCTCTCCCACCCTGTTAACAGGGGCCCCCTGCCGCCGCAGCTGAGCCGGTTTCCTCCCCACCCTTTCCGGCAAAGGAACAATGCTGGGAAGCATCTCTGCGCCACCCCCAACCCCTCCCCGTTCATCAGCCAGTGGGCAGCTTCCATCTTCCCCGGAGCAGCCCCGGGGCCCCACTGGTGTCACCCAGGAAGACCCACTCCCCTCCGGCCCCTTGCGGCACTGCTGAGCCTTTTCAAACCGCCTCACCTTATGGTCAGAAAGGACAACCAGCCCCACATGAGACACAGGGAGGCAGCCCTGCGGGCACTCGGCTCAGGCCCTGCTTAGTGAGCGCCTACTATGTGCCAGGCAGGCTGCCCTGTGCTGCAGGGACAGAGATGAGGCAACATCGTGCACCCTCCCTCCCCTAAAGGTGGCCAGGCCTCTCACAGCGTGCCAGGGGTGGGGGGCCTGGGTAAGAATCTGGAGCGGCCAGAACCCCAGGGCTGCGGGGACCTGGGGAAGGAGGACAGTCGCGTTGCTGGAAGACCAGGAGGCCCTGGGGAGGGGCTGGGCCCGAGGCTGCCCCGGGGGGAGTGTGGTCTCTGAGAGAAGGAAGGAGGACCATCAGGCTTCGGGAGGAGGAAGGGAAGGTTCAGGGCCCGGGAGTGGCGGAGGCAGCCTCGTCTGTGGGATTCGAGGAGTCCAGCCTCCACCCCCAACTTCCCCGTTTGACAGGGGCCCTGCTTGTGGCACTCGGGTCCTCGTCCCCCAGGGGGACAAGGTGAGGTGAGGCATCACGGGCTAACCCTCCACCATCGCCCCGGAGAGTCGCTGAACTCAAAGACGGGGGTAGGGAGTGCAGACTAAAGTCACTGCGAGCGTTATTTTATGGCGATGGATTATGTAATAGCAAATGCTACATGCGCTCTAAGGTTGAGTGATGACAAGGCATCAGAGGTCTCACCCAGCCCGCCCGGCCCAGACCCCTGATGTCCTCCCCAACGGGGCTACTTGGGGAAAAGTGTGAGAATTCCAGACTTTACCAAGAAGCTGTGAACGTGCCCCCTGGGTGAGGCTGCCTGTGAGGTCAGCAGCAGGAATTCATTCCTCATTCCTCGAGGGCTGAGCATGAATCACAGAGACCAGCGGCCCTGAGACTGTGGGGCAGGAGCCACGGGGGAGGGGGGCAGGGGCGGGGGAGCCCGAGGGTGGGGCTCGCAGACACTGGCCCCGAGGGGCACTGGGGTGGGAGGGGGGGACCCGCAGACAGCTGCAAAGGCTCCCCCACTGTACCTGGTGAATCTGAATCCGCCTGACCTGGGGCCCGCCCCATCCTGACGCCTGACGAGGGTCCGGCAGTGGCTGCTCTGAGATCCTCCGGTTGCAGCAAACATAACCCAGCACCTGTGTCTCTATCCTGAGTTAGAAGGGTTCCCGCTGCCAATCACAGAAGCCCCCGTTCCAATGAACAAAAAGATTCACCTAACAGGAAGCTTCAAGAAAGGCATGAGTTTTGGTGACAACTGGATCCCGACTCAAACAAGGTCATCAGGCCTCGCTCCCCATCTGTCTGTCTGTCTGTCTGTCCCTCTCTCTCGCTCTGCCATTCAGCTCTGCTTGGGACGGTGACGGTCAGCAGCCCCAGGCTACAGCGCCCTGCGATAAGGAACAGAGGTCTCCTGTCTCCCGGGGCCCACATCTCAATCCCAAGCAAGGCTCGAATGGCTCTCCTTGGGTCGTGCACTGTGGCCAAGAGGAGGGGACCCTCCACTGGCCCAGCTTGGCTGGCTGGGATGAGGGGGGTCATAATTAGCCATTCCCCAGAGCGCCAGGGAGGAGAGGACCCCAGGGGAGGGAGGCAGGCAGCCAGAAATGACCTTGATGCAGACTTTCAACAAAGCATCTTCACACGCATTGCCTCATTTGACCCCCATAGCAAACCCCTCCGGGTGACAGGGCAGGAATGATACCTGCCAGAGAGCCTGGGTGCTACCCAGTGCTACCCGGAGCGGCCGGGGCCTGACCCCAGACCATCGGGATCCAGGGCAGTGCTCTCTCTGGTCACGACACTGTCAAAGCTGCTCTTCTGGGGCAGACACGGTGCCCGCCCACACCCCGGGCACAGCCCCCCTTTCTTCCCACCACAGCCCGGAGGCTCTCGGCCTGAGGGCTCTCTGTGGAAACAAGACCTGAACGTCTCACACTCAAGGGCAGGACGAAAGTGCTGAGGCACTAGGGACCCATGAGCAGCCCTCCTCCAATGACAGGCCGGGGATGCAGAATAAATACTCCACTGCTCGCCCCTTGAGGGGGATGACTCTGGAAATAGTCTACACAGTTCCGAGAGGCCCCCGTGGCCCACAGTGGGAAGCTATGCATCCACACCCGCGGCCTCACTGGCCCCCTGGCCTCCCGTTCCTCCGGGCCACCTCCCAAATAAACAACCTGCACTCAAACTCTGGTCTGGGGGTCTGCTTCTGCAGAATCCCAAATTAAAGTGCTCTGAACACACTAAAAAAAACTATCGTCAATAGAGCAGATGTAAGTGATTCCATACAGTAGCTAAACTTTCAACAAATACCCTCCACCCCAGAAGGCACAGAGCTGGACTTGGTCCCCACACTTCCACACCGTCAGCGGCAGCCACTGCTAATTGATCACAGCCCCCTTTCTGATGTGTCCGAGCGCAGGGGGAGAGAGTATCCTGACCACCTAGTCATGTCTGGCACTGGTAGAGCAGGTGGGGGGTAGAGCAAGTGCCTCGCCATCTGCCATGCCTGCTCCTGCCCACGGGCTGGCAGAACCCACAGAGTCATTCAACAAACATCATTGTCATAATGTCACCAGCTCCTGCAACGGCTAGTGTTCCTTCCCTCCACCGCCAGCCTTGCTAAGAGTCACGTGTGCAGAAATATCAGCTGGAAAATGCCGAGTCCCCAGATCATCTAGCCGTTGGACCAAGGAAATAGAGGAATCTGAGGAATCACCTCTTTGCACCAGCTCTTTGCACGAGCTCTTTGCACCGGCTCTTTGCACTGGCTCTGAGGAATCACTTCTTTGCACCAGCTCTTCCTTAGCCTTTTTCCCTGACTGCTGGTCCCTCTGATGCCATGTCCATGGAGGTATTTTCTGCCGAACGCAGAAAGCCCCTAGCGTCAAACCTGGCCCAGCTGGATGAGGGGCACCGCTAAAAACAGGCCTGACTCACACTTGGCTGGAAGGGCCAAATCGCAGTTCCAGCAAGCCCTCCTCTGCCTCCACACCACCTTAGGCGTCCACGGAGCAGAACCGGGTGCCCTGTATGGACAGCCCGGCGTGGGTAGATCACACAGCCGCACAGCCGCCTAGACCCGGCTCTCGCCAAGAGTCACGTGGCCCGGGAAGCGCCTGAGGGCTCAGCTCCCCACGTTGCACGGAGTACATCCGACAGCATCTGGCCAGGCCTTGAGCCCACTCAGAGTCCCTGCACAGACAGGGCCGTCACCTAGGAAAACAGAATTACATTTTCCACAGCGATGAAATACATCTCTAGGGGGTATTTACCAAAATGCATGCTCTGTCTCCTAAGGGACAGTATGATTCCTGCCAATTAGCTTGAACAGGAAGCCCAGGGTCTTTGCACAGCGTAAGGACAAGAAAAAAGTCAGAGAAGGAACCAGAGTGAGAAAAGCAAAGTCCAGTCAGGTCCACATTTAAATTAAACAAATTTTATAGTTACAGACAGTCCCTGATTTATACACAGGCTAAGTTCCAGGGCTCTGTTTCCAAGTCAGTCCTTTGGAGCTTGAGATGTATTTTCCCATAGAAACTGTGTTCATGGGTCATCAGGTTAACCCATAGCTGTCTCTTCCTCCAATAATGTATGAAAAGTACGTTACCATTTTCACTTTTCCGGTTCCCCTCAACATCAACTCTGGCATTGCTTCTGTGAGAAGATAAATCCTGATGTCCAGAGCAGATCAAGGGAGGCCCTCTCTCCTGGCGGGGGCAGAGGTGGGGAGGGCTGGGTGATGGGTGATAGAGCTCCCAGGGGCATGGGTGGGGGCAGGGAGACCTGGTAGGTGGCCATCAGCTTTGTGCCTGAATCCCAGCACCCCCTTCAAGCTTTGGCAAGATCTGTAACCCCTTTCAGCCTTGGTCAAGTCATCTCCGAACAGTTCCCACTTTATGTAGGCATTCTTGGGAGGATTAAGTGGCAGAAAGCACATAAATCACAAGTTACTGGGCTTGGCCCCAAACAAGAGCTTGACAAATGGTGGCTGTTATCTTTACAGCCTTTTGTGTGACCTTTTGTGCGCAGGAGAGAGCTTGATCGTCAAATCTGAGCATCTCAGCGTTTAAGGGGGTTCACTGAGTGTTCCCAACAAAGGGCAGGACCACATCTGTTTTACTCTAATGTAATTCCCCTGCATGGCCCATGGTAAGCTCTAACGAGGATTGGATAGAGGAACGAATGGATGGATGGATGAATATGGATGGGTGGATGGATGAGTAGGTGGATGAACGGTTGGGTGGGTGGATGGGTAGGTAGGTGAAAAGATAAATGGATGGATATATGGATGGATGGATGGATGGATGGATGGATGGATGGATGGATGGATGGATGGATGGATGGGTGGGTGGGTGGATGGACGGATGGGCGGGTGGGCGGGTGGGCAGATGGGCGGGTGGGTGGATGGACGGATGGATGGATGGGCAGATGGGCGGATGGATGGGTGGATGGGTGGGTGGGCGGGTGGGTGGATGGGTGGATGGATGGGTGGGTGGGTGGGTGGATGGGTGGATGGATGGGTGGATGGGTGGATGGATGAGTAGGTGGATGAATGGGTGGGTGGGTGGATGGGTAGGTAGGTGAATAGGTAAATGGATGGATATATGGATGGATGGATGGGTGGATGGATGGATAAATAAATATATGGACAAACAGAGGGATGAACAGATGGATGAATACATGTATGAAGATCAAATCTATTCTGCCTTCTTTTCATTCACCGCTGCCTCTGGCTTGAGTCCAGGGCCCTCTTCTCAAGGCCCCTGCCCCTTAGCACTGCCACAGGCTTTGATGCCATTGACCCCACCCAGTCATTGACACTCTCCTACCCCAGGCTCTGAGGAATCACCTCTTTGCACCAGCTCTTCCTTAGCCTTTTTCCCTGACTGCTGGTCCCTCGGATGCCATGTCCATGGAGGTATTTTCCATGGCTCTCCCTCAGCCCCATCCTCCCTTTCTCTCTACCCTGTCCATGGGCATCATTCTCCCATGGAGTCAGCTCTCTTTCCCCCACTCATTTCCAGGCTTAATGTCTTACCTGAGCAGCAAATCAAGTTCACTATGCCTGGTGGGTATTTTCCTACTGAGATCCCATCAGCACCCTAAATCCAAAACCAGAATGCCTTCTTTTTCTTGCTTCCTTCCCCAAGCAGGTCTCTCCTCCTCCCGGGTCTCCAGCCCCCTCTGAGGACCTTCCCACCTGTGCAGTCGCAGGCTTGGACTCTCAGAGCCTCTGCACTTCCCTTATTCTCCTCATCTAGTCAATCAGGTCATGAGGACTGTTCCTGCATAGCCTCCCAGTCTTGGCACCTTCGCCAGCGTGCAGGCCCTGCTATCTCCTGGCTGGTCCACTGGGCTATCATCTGTTACATCAGGGAAATAAACACCAGCTGCTGCAACAGACAAACCCCCCCAAGTCACAGCGCCATTGCGTCTCCTCTCTCACCTCGTTAGGTATCTATTGCTGTGTGCACACCATGCCGAGATTCAGTGGCTCAAAACAACCACTCTCTTTTCACTCCTGATTCTGCAGGTGCACAGGTTCAGCTGGGTGGTTCTCCTGCTCCACACGGTGTTGCCTGGGGATGCGGTCGTCTTGGGTACCTGACTGGGCAGGAACGTCCAGCATGGCTCACTCACAGGCTTGGGCCCTCAGGAGGGATGGCCAGAACACCGGACTCAGCTGGGACACTGAGAGAGCTGAGCATCTTTCTCCCTCTGAATAGCCCCAAGGCATCTCCCTCTGCACTTGGTGAGTTCAGCAGGGTACCCGGACTTCTTATGTGACATCTTAGGACTCCCCAAGTGGGAAAGCATCCATTGCCAGGCCTTCCTAGAACTTGGATCCATAACTGACCCAGGACCACTTCTGCAACGTTCCATTGGCTCAAGAGAGTCAGAGGGCCAGCCCAGGTTTCAGCATGGGAGAGCTTTACACAAGGATGTGCTGTGCACTGAAAATCCCCAGGGTGATGATATTAGGAGACGTGAGATTTGATATTTGAGAGGTGATTGGGTCATGAGGGCAGAGCCCTCAAGAATGGGATTAGTGCCCTTATAAAAGAGACCCAGAGAGCTCCCTTGCCCCCTCCACATGTGAGGACACAGTAAAAAGACAGCCATCTATGAACCAGGAAGCTCTCACCAGATACCAAATCTGCCAGCACCTTGATCTTGGATTTCCCAGCCTCCAGAACTGTAAGAAATATCTGTGGTTTATCAGCCACCCAATCTATGGTATTTTATTATAGCAGCTCGAAAAGACTAAAACAGGTGTGAAGACTAGGCAGTGTGGTTCATCGGGGCCGTCTCTGAAGACTGAGTACCACACTCACTCAAGCCACAGCCCTCAGCAGGTGGGTGGCTCATCCCTATCTTGTCACTAACATCATTTGCAATGTGTGGTCTCCAAAGGCATCATGGCAGGAGAAAAGAGAGAGAGAGCCCTGAAGGAAGTACAGTGACTTTTAAATGCCTCTGCTCAGAAGTGACACGGCACTTTCCATTGGCCAGAACTAATCTTATGACTCCCAACTTGACCACAAGGCAGGTGTAGCAATGTGCAGGAGCGGATGACTATTCCATCTCTGCCCCATCATCCATCCCCTTTAAAGGATGGTTCCCCGCGTTGGTGGGCCTATGCCGAGACCCCCGCTCCCTAGTACAGCGACGGCCTCTGCTGGAGGATAGCGTGGGCCCCTCCTCACCCGCAGTCTCTTGCTTGCTCCTGGCTGGGTGTGGAGACCATGCCAGGCACAGACCACCCCTGCCACTGGCTCTAAGACTGGGTGGGCATTACTCAGCCACAGACAACAAGGGCTGAGTAATATTAGGACACCAACCTCTGGTCTTCTTTCCAGAGCATTCTGTGGTGCTGGCTGGGATAGAGAGGAATTCATTCCTCTCCGGGGCGGAAGCTTTCTGGATGACGCTGCTGGTTCCCACCTAGTTCAGGAGGAGAACACACAGCACCACTGCGGGAGGAAAATTGGCCTCATGGGGCGAGTTGATTTGTGTGGCCTTTTCACAACACTGCACCCAATTCAGGGCACCGTGTGAGCGCAAAGGTGGGGAAACCGGAGAGAAATCCAAGAGCAACAAAACCACTTGACCTATAAAGTGAAGGTGGAAGGGACGGGGGTTAACTCACCAGAAGAACAGGAAATGAATCAGCATCAAATGCCGGCGAACAGCAAGTCGTCCAGAGTGTGGACCTGGCGTTGAACGAACCTGGATTCGAGGGCTGACTCCATCGCTTACCAGCTGTGGGGCCTTAGTCACACACTTAACCTCTCTGAATGTCACTTTCCTCACCTGTAAAGTGGCCAAAGTCATGGTAGCTCCCTTGCAGCGCTCGTGTGACCGTTGAATTAGACGGTGTGTGTGCCGGCTCGTGGTAAGCACTCAGTAAATGTGGGCGGTGCTCTCGCTGTGCATGCTGTGGACAAAAAATGCCGACTGCCGTATCAGTAAACAAAGGATGCTGCAGCCATGAAGCCAGCGGCCACTGGAGCCCCCCACCAACTGTGCACCCTGAGTGGATTCAGGATGGAAAAAGCAGGATACTGGCCCTAGAGAGTTGAGGTGCAAATCAAAGGAATGATTTCGATGAGCCCAGACTCCTGCATCTTCCCATAACTAGAAAAGCTCTAAATCCATGAACTTGAGATGCTTGGTTTTTCTTTAACGGTAATCTTCTGATGTTCCGGCTACCTGGTCTTGGTTGCAAAAACTCCTGTGTATCCTGGTTCCTCCCTTGCCTCTTCAGAGCCGTCCCTCAGGGCATCGGAGAGGCTGCGTCCTGGGCTGAAGCCCTCAGCAAGTCTGCCGAATAGAACATAATTCTAAACTTTCTTAGGTTGCGCGTTTTTTTTCAGTCAACAATGTTGTTATGCCTATTTCCAACTATGTTGGGATTAACAGAACAATTTCTACGAGTTACCGGGTTAATGGAGAGGAAATCATTCATAGTCACAGGACAGGACAGAGCCTCAGTGTGGCATTGCAAACCCGTCTCTCCCTCTAGCGTGATCCCACCTCTCACCACACCCCATCCCTGATGAAGAACTTACAGTTTGAACTGGTTATGGATCTTCCGGATGAACTTGAGTGAACTTAAGCCAACGGGGAATGCCCTGAAATCCCAAGGCGCACCGAAGAAGCAGGACTCAGGAAGGGCAACAGCCAGGCAGCTCTCGGAGAGAGGAGGACTTGAGAGACTATTCTATGCACTTTGAGTTTCAGATGCACGTGAAAGGCAGCCCGGGCTCGCAGGACGGCCTAGGATGGTTAACGTGTAACCCAGCGCGAAAGGCGCTGCTGGGGAGAGGGACGACCAAGTTAATGAGGTGGGGTGGGTCCTTCGGGCAATCTGCCTTAGCATCAACAAATGAGCGTTCTTGGAGGAAGGAGCGTGTGCCACTGGAGCGTGAGAGATGACCTCCAAGGTTTCAGGCACAAGCATGCTTTATCTTGTGTTAGAAATAAAACTGCAGAGTACACCAAACTCTTGGTTTTACAGGATTACTACTTAGCAAATGTGAAAACTAGGACTTGACTTTAAAAGAATCCATTTCAAAGTCGTGAGCAAACAGAGGTGGCACGTGGATACGGCAAGTCACAAAGGGGCTTTGTGGATTCATGCAGCCGAAGGAATGTGGCCTTAGAGGGATGGTCGTAGCATGCATATTATAAATAGACATGTCTTAATGAACCCAGGGTCCTAAATGCAACTGTTTTCGGGGACAAGACAGGAAATCTAAGTGAGTAAAGTGGGCCAGGTGCGAGACGACAGGGGCAAACCGGAGGGGGCACCATCCAACTGGCTCGACTCCATTCAACGGTTGCTATGGAGAAACGCAGGCCCAGTGTGGTCAGATCTTCTGTTTGCAAAGAAAAGTTGGACCTTCTAGATTTTTACGGTAATTTTTCAGATTTTTCAATGTGAGTAGCTAACTCAAAAGTTGTAAAACAACGGGTGAGCCACACAGAACGTATCATAGACTGAAGCGTGCTCGTGGGCCCGCACTTTCAGCCCCACCGAGATGGAAGAGAAACCCGAATGCTGCCGACCGGGGGGGCGGGGGGGGCGGGTTACACTGTCCCTCACTGTTTTCTCAGCAAAGCGAAAGAAAGGGCTATGTAACTGTACTCCAGGGAGACATGGTTATACCAGAAACGAACCTGCCTCTCCCCACTGAAAGGTGGAAATTTCACTTAGAGAGGGAATTTCTTCTATAATATTTTATTACGAAAATATTCAATCATACAGCAAAGTTGAAAGCCCCTTATAGTGAATATCCAGATCTCCTCCACTCAGATTCTGCTGTCAACATATCACGGTATTTGCTTTATCACACAGCAATCCATACATCCAGCCCTCCACCTACCCACCTACGTAAATTCATGATGCGGCTTCCAATAAATTAGCATGGATGAGGTTTGGAAAGATATCCTGGTCATTTGCCTGTTTTCTTTCAGATTCATATCCTGATAGTATTCCCTATTGTCTTCCAGCTTTTGGGTGGGTTTAGACAGGGGCAGACACTGGTGGAAGAGGACAGGTAGGGGGCGAGTCAGGGTATTTCTACTTCTCTTTCTCTTACTTTCTCTCTCACTGTCTCTCTTTCCCTTTCCATTCTAGGTGCCCCCCAACCTGACTACAAAGGATCCTCCAGCCCATCCCTCTGGGACCCCAGCTCCTACATGCCATGCCTGAAATGAAGCCAGTGTCCACCGGGTGGCCCCGGATCCTGGGCTCCAGCAACACTTCCTCCTCCTCCTCCCATTATCCCTCTGGACCGAGAGGGGTGGGTGACTTCCTCCTCTTGCTAATGTCTTGATTGTCTTATTATTCTGTATTCTGCTCCTTACCTCTTTCCGCCACCTGTGGAAACACGTCCCTGCACTGTGTCCTCTCTCTGAAATAACCGGCGTGGATTCTGTGGTCTTGGTTGGATTCTGGCTGAAACCAGAGGTTGGCAAGTATGTGACTTCCAGTCTTCGGGAGGCACTGGCCATGGCAGAGTTAGACTGCAAGACACCTGTGGTGGACGATGCTTGGGAAAGGAAGCGGCGCGGGAGCAGGTGATGCAGGTGGTCCTGGGACACCAGCGGGGAGGGACAGGCCTGGGAGCGCTCGTACTGCAGTGCTCTG